>NW_005370535.1:805580-861691 GCF_000412655.1 Myotis brandtii
TTGTCTGATCGCAATGGCTAGTACTTCCAGTACTATGTCAAACAGGAGTGATGAGAGTGGGCATCCCTGTCTTGTTCCTGTTCTTAGTGGAATTGGTTTTAGTTTTTGCCCATTGAGAATGATGTTGGCTGTGGGTTTATCATATATTGCTTTTATTATGTTGAGGTATGATCCTTCTATTCCCACCTTGCTGAGGGTTTTTATCAAGATAGGGTGTTGGATTTTGTCAAATGCTTTTTCTGCATCAATGGATATGATTATATTGTTTTTATCTCTCAGTTTGTTTGTATGGTGTATCTCCAGGAAGTTTTTAATTTCTTTCTTGATCTCGTTGGTAACCCATGCATTGTCTAATAACATGCTATGTTGCCTCCAGGTGTTTGAATGTTTCGATTTTTTTTTTTTACTGTAGTTGATTTCTAATTTCATTCCACTGTTATCTGAGAAGATGCTTGATATGATTTTAATCCTCTTGAACTTATAGAGACTTGTTTTGTGTCCTAACATGTGGTCTATCTTTGTGAATGATCCATGTGCACTTGAAAAGAATGTATATTCTGATGTGTTGTGGTGAAATGTTCTATAAATGTCAATTAAATCCATCTGATCCAGGGTATCCTTTAGAGCAGCCGTGGGCAAACTACGGCTCGCGGGCTGGATCCGGCCCATTTAAAATAAAAAAACCAAAAAAAAAAAAAGACCGTACCCTTTTATGTAATGATGTTTACTTTGAATTTATATTAGTTCACACAAACACTCCATCCATGCTTTTGTTCCGGCCCTCCGGTCCAGTTTAAGAACCCATTGTGGCCCTCGAGTCAAAAAGTTTGCCCACCCCTGCTTTAGAGTCTCTGTTTTGTTGTTAAGTTTTTGTCTGGAAGATCTATCCAGTGAAGTCAGTGGGGTGTTAAAGTCCCCTACTATTACTGTATTGTTGTTGATCTCTCTGTTAAAGTCCTCTTGAATTTTTTTTATATATTTAGGTGTTCCTATGTTGGGTACATATATGTTTAGCAAGGTTATATCCTCTTGTTTGATCGATCCCTTTAGTACTATGTAGTGACCTTTGTTGTTCGACACTCTATCCACTGAGCAAACCGGTTAGGGTTGCCCTCTGTTTTTTAATTGTTTTTTCTTTTTCGTTCTCTGATTGAGTGATATTTTCAACTCTGTCTTATAATTCACTGATTCAGTTTTCAGCTTCCCCTAATCTGCTGTGTATTCCTTTCAATGCTATGATGGCCTTCATTTTTAGTCTATTTTGTCAGATATGAGTATTGCTACTGTAGCTTTTTTTTCTTTCCCATTTGCATGGAAAAAATTTTTCCATCCCGTCACTCATCCTGTGTGTATCTTTGTTTTGATGTGGGTCTCTTGTAGACAGCATATAGATTACTCTTATCTCTTATCTCTGCTTCATTTCTCTCTTGTTCTGGAGAATTCTCTTGTTCTTTCATTTGGGGGTTGTTTCTTTGTCTCCTCATTTTGGCTGTCTGTTTAGGTTTGTGACTGTGTCTTAGGTAGATCCTCTATACCAGTGGTCGGCAAACTCATTAGTCAACAGAGCCAAATATCAACAGTACAACGATTGAAATTTCTTTTGAGAGCCACATTTTTTAAACTTAAACTATATAGGAAGGTACATGGTTATTAACTTAATTAGGGTACTCCTAAGGCTTAGGAAGAGCCACACTCAAGGGGCCAAAGAGCCGCATGTGGCTCGAGAGCCGCAGTTTGCCGACCACGGCTATACCACTCAATCTCTAGTGGAGGATAGTGTCAAACGCTGTTTCTGACTAATTAGATGAGACAAAGACTCACAGCTTCCAGAGACTGTCTCTGTCTACAGACTGATAGGATTCTCGTAATAGCTTTCTCTTCTCTTGCTTCCTTTAAGATTCTGTCTTTGTTTTTAATTTTTGCCATTTTAATTATGATATGAGACTTTGTTTTTAATTTTTGCCATTTTAATTATGATATGACTGGGTGTGGGCCTGTTTGGGTTCTTCTTATTTGGGGTTCTCTGTTTCTCCTGAACTTGTGTGACTTTTTCCTTTACCATGTTAGGGAAGTTTTCTGCCACTGTTTCTTCAAACAGCTTCTTAATGCCTTTCTCCCTTTCTGCCTCTTCTGGCACACCTGCTATTCTAATATATTGTTATGTTTTATGTTGTCCCACAGCTCCCTTAAGCTGCCCTCTGTTTTTGTTTGTTTGTTTGTTTGTTTTTAAATATATTTTATTGATTTTTTGCAGAGAGGAAGGGAGAGGTATAGAGAGTTAGAAACATCGATGAGAGAGA
This sequence comes from Myotis brandtii, assembly GCF_000412655.1. NCBI lineage: Eukaryota > Metazoa > Chordata > Mammalia > Chiroptera > Vespertilionidae > Myotis > Myotis brandtii. The sequence continues at coordinate 807,881 of NW_005370535.1, forward strand.
AACATCAATCAGCTGCCTCCTGCACACCCTCTACTGGGGATGTGCCCACAACCAAGGTACATGCCCTTAGTTCCTTCTTTTTTACAGCAGCATAGTATTCCATCGTGTAGATGTACCACAGTTTTCTAATCCATTCATCTACTGATGGGCACTTAGGCTGTTTCCAGATCTTAGCTATGGTGAATTGTGCTGCTATGAACATATGGGTGCATATATCCTTTCTGATTGGTGTTTTTGGTTTCTTGGGATATATTCCTAGAAGTGGGATCACAGGGTCAAATGGGAGTTCCATGTTTTGTTTTTTGAGGAAACTCCATACTGTCTTCCATAGTGGCTGCACCAGTCTGCATTCCCACCAGCAGTGCACAAGTGTTCCTTTTTCTCCACATCCTCTCCAGCACTTGTCGTTTGTTGATTTGTTGATGATAGCCATTCTGACAGGTGTGAAATGGTACAAGAGGGTTTTTTTTTAACAGGGTGAAATGTTGCTTCTGCCTGGAGGCTAATTTTTATTTTTTATCTCTTAAGTGGCCTCAGGGCAAGGTGTTTTCCAATAGGGTGGGTCAACTGACTTCCCCCCCAGGCAAGGCAAATGTGTATGTGGGAAAGATGTCCTCTGCTGCCTGAGGTGTCTGCCTTCTGAACTCTAACCCTTGAGTCCCCAGTCCTGGCTTCTGCTCACACAGTTCTAGTTCACTCCTCCCTCCCTCTGTTGTAGCACAAGGTGGTTGGTTCCACAGGGAATTTTGTGCATTGGCCCTTTAACAGGGTGCCCAAATTTCTAGCCGTCTCTCACTGGCAGACAGCTACTCTGGTGCTTTTCATAGCAGATGTTATGTGGGTACCCTCCTCAGTTCTGGTGCTTTCTGCTGGGGAGCCCAGCTTGGGGATTATATCCCACAGCTCTCAGTGGCAACCCCCACAGCTGTCCTTGGGTATCAGGGTTTCTCCTGCGAGTCTTCCACTTATTTTTCAGGAAGCTTTTCTGTATTTCAGTTGTAATTCCAGTTTGTTCCTGGGAGCATGTCTGTGCAGCATCCACTTACTCTGCCGCCATTTTTAATTTCTCCAGTCTCCTCTGTTTATTAAAGTATTTCTTTTCATTTGGATTTCTTTCAATAGCAAACTCTCTAATGGATTTTTAATAGTGTATTTATTTGTTATATTGACTAGACAGTGCATGTCATAGTTAAAAAATAATTCGAAAGATACAAAAGGTTCACAGTGAAAAGTGACCATCTTTCTCACCTCTCTCCCTCCTGAAAGGCAAACCCTGGCCAGGTGTCGTCTGCATTCCTCACAGCTGTGCTTTGTATATATAAACGTGTGTGTGTGTGTGTGTGTGTGTGTGTGTGTGTGTTCCTCTCACATGAACTGCAGCACATTTTGTGTACAGTGCTGTGCACCCTGCTCTCTTCACTGGGCAATCTACCATGAAGCCTTTCCCGTTCAGTATCTGAGGGGCTGCCCAGACACCCCATCATTAGTTCAGCCCCCAGTGATGGGCATGCCTTCTCTGCTGGGATTGTTTAAAGCAAGGCTGGGGAGCGTCTGGCCCGAGGGCCGTGAGGCCTGTGAAATCATTCGGCCTGGCCCTGCCATGGCATTAGGGGTGAGTTAATTAAATGTTTGACCAAATACAGCAGCTAATTTTTAAGTTGATAATTTTGTTTGGCCCTTGAATGATGCTATAAATATCCAAATGGCCCTTGGCAGAAAAAAAAAGGTTCCCCACCCTGGTTTAAAGCATGAGACTAGCAGGGTGAGGAGCTGGGTGCGGCTGGGCTGGTGCTGAGCGCAGGGCTGAGGCCCTCAGGGGAGAACCCCCACAGGAGGAGAGTCTAAAGAAAAGATACTGCCAGGAGATGCGAGTAGTGTCCTTCGTGTTGCTGGGGATACAGATCACAGGGCACTTGTGTTGGAAATACAGTGGGGGCTGGTGCTCATGTTACATCACCATGGCAACCCAGTCCCCAACCTGGTCAACTGCCTCTGAAAATCTTCCCCCTTCATGCCCTTCCACGAGTTGACCCAGCGGGGCCCAGGAGGGAGGCCTCAGAAGAGAATGTTTCTCTCCAAGCTCTGTCCTCACAATCCAGCAGGCATGTGGTCAGTGTCACGCGTCTCCCAGTACATGGGCTCCCAGGTGGCTTCCGGCCCCCGCGGGGCAGGTGGGCTCACAGCACCTTCCCGTTGCCTCAGAGCTTTCAGCTCCCAACGTGGATGTGAGCAAAGCTGAGTAAAAGTCAAAAACAAACCATATAATGGTGACAAAAACGAGTATTCTACAACCCCTGGGGAGAAAAAGAGCCAAGCTGTGGTGTTTTGTGTCATTTTTCACAGAGCATGTGGAATGTTACTCGGTTCGCTCTGAAAACCAGATTCGGGCCCTAAGAAGACGCAGCCTCTGCTTAATTTTTCTTAGTTAGAAAACGAATCGCGTTGGCAACGTACAACCTCTTAAAATAATAATTCTGCGAAATATTCTAACATATTAGTGACTCAGTCTGAAAATTAGGAAACTTTTCAAAGCCAAGTTTCACAGCCAGCGTCTCAATTTAGTGAGAGTACAGAATGGTAAAAACAAAAATAAAATAAAACAGGTCCTTGGGCATACAGAACATCAACTAAGCAGCTGCTGTGCGTGTGAGCCTTGAAGGAGGCTCAGCAAAAACAAAGCGCCCAAAACAAACAGAAAACAAAACAAATAAAGCTCATTCTGTTATAAAAAACAAAACTGAAAACAAAGCACCCCGCCGGGCAGTTTCTGCAGTGGGACACTCCCATCGTCCACGGACCCTGCGAGGACGCACGGGCCGCCTTCCCCACCGATGTGGAAAGAACACCTGCAAACGGATGACTCAGCAAATGGAAAGTAAATCTCATTCTCATCCTCGGAGCGAAACCCATCGCTGAGTCTATTAGCAGGATCTCCGAATGCTCCGCGGGGACGCAGTCCCTGTCAGAGGTGCCCTTCCGTTCAATGGGAATATTATGCGGCCGGTGGTCCCAGCAAGTCTCCACCACAGTGATGAAGCTGAAGGATTCGAGCAGCCGGGAGGCAGCAACGGGCCCTCCACAGTCAGCGCCAGCGGCAAAGTGCTGGGGCCGCTCTCTGACCTGGGAGGGGGCCCGGGAGAGGAGCCTTGCGGCAGAGGAGCAGGTGCTGCCTGGGTCCTACCTGACAAAGAGACCGTCCTCCAGGGGCCCTGCAGCCATTTCTACTCATAACCGAATAGCATTTCGTTTCCAGGGACCCAGGAGTCGCATCTGAAAGGGAACTCCAGGGGCTTAGGTGGGTGGCTTCTGTGGCCTGAGCAGGCCCAGCGCTCTCAGTGAGCCCGGGGACGTTTGCTCTAGACTCTGACTCGCATTGAAATCGAGGGTGTGGGCTGTGGATGGGTTTGCGAGGGTCGAACGAAACCCCAAGGGGTGGGTGAGGCGCCCTGCGGTTTCAAGTCCATGGGCTCCGGATCCCGACAGAGCAGGAGGGGTCTGGAAGCAAAGTCCTGATGGTCCCCCCTCCCTGGACTCAGGTACTGACTCGAAGCCTTGGAGCTGCCAGAGGCATCGCCACAGACCGGAGGCGCCGGAAGCGCTGCAGAGGGGCCCAGAGAGCATGGAGCCAGCTCTCCACCTGGCTGCCCCGCTGCTCCTGCTCCCAGAAGCCATGCTTTCTGGCAGAACTGGGGCCTTTCAGCAAGTGGGGCTGCAGGAGCGACACCTGGCATCAGAAAGCCACCTGCAGGACAGCAAAGCTCAGCGTGGAGAGTGCCCACCTGGAGAGCCCGGAAGCCACGGGGTGGGGGTGTGTGTGTTGAGCGATTGGGGTAGTATTGCAGGTCCGCCTCTCCCTCTCCCTGTTTCTGGTACACTCACTAGCTCTCCCTACCTGCGAATCGGGACTTCTGGCTTATCTGGAGCAAAGTGTTGATGTGTTTAGTTCTGGATGGGGCTCTGGGACCTCACGGAGAACTGCAGTGGGCCAGGCAGTGGCTCTCTGGGCCTGCACAGCCCTGTCTCTCTGTGAGCGCCCCTGGATTTGCCAGTGAGAGACGCAGATCAGGCCGAGGAGGTGTGGGGGCCAGCTGGAGACCTCCCTGCCACCCCTGGCCCTGCCCGATGGCTGGGGAGGTAGTGGCCTCTTAGGACCCCAAGGGGTCAGAGGAGCTGCCCCAAGACCCCTGCTCATCCCTACCCCCCCCCCCGGGGAATCACTCTTTTCAGTATGGGGGCTGCGGCTCAGATCCACGCAGGCCCAGAGAATTCTAGATCAAAGTCTTGAAGGACAAAAGCTAGTGCCGGAAGAGCTGTTGGCCAACATGGCATCTCCTGGGCCATGAGCTGTCCTCGGGTCCTGCCCTGAGCTTCTGGGAGTGGCCTGGGCTGCCTGAGACCACTACCTGTGAGCCCGTTGAAAGCTATCGGGGCCAGCAGCCTGGGCCAGGGGGTGCCTTCACCTTTCCCTAAGGCTCTGTGGTGCCCGGATGAATGGTTAACTCAAAATATGCACAGAAATGTCCTGGGAAGCTACTGGGGCCAGAGGCAGCCCATCCCAGACCCACCCTCGCCATCGCTTCCCCACAGCCTTCCCTCCGAGCGTCTTTCTTCGCCTCTGCCAGCATCACCTCTCCAGGACCTGCTGCCGCAGCAGCAGCCAAAATAAAAATGCATAGACTCTGCAGTGGAAAACAAACGACAACTTTATTGCTTCGCCGCAGCCTCCCCGGGACATGAATCATGAGTTTCCATGCTGTCACCGGGGCCAGGAGCGGAAACCGGCTTCTGCTTCCTTCAGAGGCCCTGTCGTCCGAGGCGCGGGGGCTGCAGTGGCCAGTGCAGGGCTGCCGGGGACTGGGGAGGCGGGTCTACCCGTCCTGGGTGCCTGGCTCTCTGGTCATCTTGCTATGCCCGCGCCCGCGGAGCCCCTGGGTGCAGAGTAGAGGATTCATGCTGCCCCCTCCCCCAGCCCACATCTCGCAGAGGAGGAATTTGATGCTCAGAGTGAGGATGGATGCACTCGGGCAGGCCCCCCTGACTGGCGTATACCCCGCTGGACCTGGTGCCTGGGTGGGAGCTGAAATCGAGGGCTTTGTGGCACTCCCAGGACGCCTGATGAGGCTGGGCATGCGGAAGCGGCATGGGGGTGAGGGGGGCTGTTACACTGACATTTCTGGTGAGGACTTGTGCAGAAGCCAGGGAAACCCCAAGGGCCTTGGGTGTCTTGCTTGGTGGAGCTGTGATGTCTAAAACACCTGTTTCAGAACCTGCGTCTTTCCTACCTGCCCCTTCCTTTCATCAGCCCCATGAACTTGGGTGCTCCCACCTTCCAGGACCACAGGCATTGCAATGGCCCCTTCGCAGCTCTTGTTGTTCTAGCCTGGTCTCCGTCTCGCCTGTTCTTCGCTGCGCTTCTGAAAGAATCATCCGAGGGTATCTGCATTCTGTTACCCTCCCCACCATCTGCAGCACCAGCAGCCCCCAACATACACCGCCGTTTGGGGGGCCCTCTGTGGTCTACACAGCGGTGTTTAAACTCCTTGGCAACTTCAAGGTCTCATGCGTCCATCCATTCAGGGTCTGTGATGTGCCCCGCATACAGCGAGGAACAACAATAGCCCCTGTCCTGCCACCCAGTCTGGGAGCAGAGACCTTGAAGAACCACACACGCACGCACGCACGCACACACACACGCACACACGCACGCACACACACACACACACGCACGCACACACACACACGCGCACGTACAGCACACACACACACACACACACGTGCACGCACGTACAGCACACACACACACACACGCACGTACAGCACACATGCAAAGTTACGGCTGGGATCAGAGGTCAGAGAGGTCAGGGCGGCTCTGGGAGCAGGTGAGGACTGGGCTGAAGGAAGGATAGTGAGGCCTAGTGAAGGGGGAAGCAAAGTGGAACATATTGGTCTTTATCCGAAGAGCAACGGGGAGCTGCTGCAGGCTTCCTGGGGGCGGGGAGATTTACTGACAAGAATGTCTGTAGCTGCTGTGTATAGAATAGACTAGAGAGGACAAGACTCTGTGGGCACAGTGGTGCAGTGCAGAGGCCCAGGGAGAGCTGGGGGACGTGTGCCCTGGGTTGGGGAGGGGACTGGAGAGGGCTATCTTTATAGGTGGAGGGTGAGGGACAGAACTTGCAGAATTTGGCTGGACACGGCTATCACCCACTGAGGCAGGACTTTTGGGAAGGAGACCAGATTGGGGGAGATCCTCAGTCTGGTTTGGGGCAGGTGAGTTCAGAGGGCCTTGAGGGCATCTAGTTGCACCCCCCACTTTAGCCAATGCTCCTTTTCAGCCCAGAGCTACTGCCTTCACATCGAGAGATATTTACTTCGCCCGGGATATTTCTGCACCCGGGAATGACCTTTCTCCCACCTCCACTCCAGAGACCCCGACCATCCTTCACGCCAGCTCTTCCTACAGGACATCCTGCCGCGCACCAGCTCCCAGCACCCCTCACGGAGGCGTGAAGTGAGGCGCAGAGACACCAGCGCCCATGTCCCAGGGCCAAGCAGCAAGAAGCCCCTCCCCGCACCGAAGGGCTTCCCACTCTGCTGCTCTCGCCCTACACCTGGGTGCTCAGTTCTGGAGGACAGGACCCACCCTTACAGGCTTAGCAGCCCCCACAGCCCACGCCCAGGGTCTTGCCAGAAACGTCACTCAGCCCGAGTGTTAAGGACAGCCTCCCCCAGGAGCCTGGCGGTCCAGAGCCACATAACATCTCAGTGTATGCATTCCAAACAGGCCGCGGGAGGTGCGCGCTAAAACACCATTCCATCTCGCGCTCCGCGCCGAGGCCGAGCAAATGGATCTGTGCAGAAATGCTCTTTAAAATGCATTATGTGCCTGCGTTTAAAGAGACGCCCGCTGCTCGGTGAATTTCAAAAAGGAGCAAGCGGGTGATGAACGACCTCGGCTTGTTAGCAGGCTGAGGAACAAGGGGCTGTGTCTGTCTGCCGGTAAATAAAGTGTGGACATCTATCCCCTGCAGGGCTGTGCGGGGAGGGGCCTGAACCTGTTGGACGGGACAGCGCAGTTCCCACGGTCCCGGTGTCGACCGTCAGGTGCTTACTTGGGTGGCATGTGGAAGGAGCCACGGGGCCAGGATCCCATCCCACCCCCGGGCCGGCCTCGGGGTGGTGGCTCTGACGCAGAGAGGACGCTTCTGGGCGGCCACCTCCAGGCATGGGCACGCAGGTGTGCTTGGCTTCGGTTTTGTGTTTTTGGCTAACCCAGCAGGTCCTGGTTTGGGACTTTGGTGCCCTGGGCGGCACTCTGGGACAGGCGTGAGGCCGTTTCCCCAGCCCGCCTGAGGGGGAAGGAAGGGATGTGATGGAGGCGGCTCTGACGGATTTCCCTTCCCTGTATTACAGGTCCTTGCCGGCGCCTTTGGGCTGGGCTCCCAGTGTCGTCTCGGGGACGTGCACAGACGCAGATACAAGATAAAGGATGGGCCTGTCCAGCCAAGGTGAGCGCGAGTGTCATCACCCTGGAGCGAGTGGCGCGGGCAATCATTCACACAGACGATTTCTTCCGAGATGGACAGCTTCTCGCCCAGCCTCGGGGAGCTGGGAGTGTGACCTTGGGCAAGTTATTTGCTTCTGGGGGCCCTGACGCCCCCGGTGAGATGAGCAGCACCTGCCAGCCAGCCGCCGTGCATCCGTGAGCCCTCGCCACACCTGCCCAGGAAACATCACAGCCTGCCAAGCAGGGCCGGGCAGGGCGGCCGGCCACTGGCGCCATCCCGGGGGGCTGAGCTTGGGCTTTCCCCAGCGGTTTGTCTGAACTCAGCTGCGGGCACGTTTTCCCAGCAGGCCTCCCGCTAAGGAGACAACAGGGCTGGCGTCCGGTGTCACCACCGAGGGGGCTGTACTGAGTGGGTGGCACTCCCCGCTGCCCGGTTTCCTCGTCTGTCGAACAAGGATGGTGATCATGCAAAGTGCTTGGTTCCTACTGTTGCTGCTACTGTGTCCATGAGGACATTTCAGTAATAAAGTCCGAGGTGGTGTGGCCTGTACCCCTTGTTGGTCTTGGTCTTCCTTGCAGCCCCAGGTCCGAGCTCAGAGCGGAGCTCCAGGTCCTCGCTCTTGCTGGCTGACCTCCTGGGGGGCACCTCCAGCGCTTCTCGTTTCTGGAGGAAAACAGCTTCCACAGCCCCCGCCGCCCACAGAGCCCACCTGCGCACCTGCGGCCGGGGACGCCTCCGTGCGGAAGGGCTGACCCGAGGCTGCGGGCCCCAGGAAGCCCTGCCTCTGGCATCTCTGGGCCACTGAGTAGGAACCCCCTCCCTGAAATCACAGCTCTGCTCACCCTCTGGGGCAGGGCTGCTCTGTGTGTGTGTGTGGGGGGGGGGGGGGGTGCTGTGAGTGATGATTTCAAACACCCAAACGTTGCTGTTTGAACAGGTTCGCAATATGAAAAACCATCGTGATACCTTATGTTCTTTTGGCCACAGCAAGTTTTCAAAACCTAGTGTGTGTTTTGCTCTTTATAGCCTTGCAATTTGAACACTAACTTTTCATCGGAAGTACTTGACCTGTATTTTAATTTCATAAAATTTAGAGTGGAAAACACAGATCCACTCACCCGAGTTGTTCCAAACAAACTTTCAAGTTTTCCAATAACTGAGTCAAGTGTTCGTCTTTGAAATTTCATTTTAATTCGGTGAAATGAAACATCTGTTTCTCAGTTGCCTGAGCTACATTTCAAGTGCTCAAAAGCCACGCTGGCCGGTGGCTGCGCCCTGGGTGGTGCTGATGGAGGACATCTCCAAATGGCCGCAGGAAGTGCTGCTTACCGGTGGCTCCAGCACAGAGCGCTGGGGGCCCGGAACCCCCAGTGTGAAGTCAGAAACATCCACATCAGCATGTTGGTTAGAACCAGGTGAAGAAACGGCCAGAGGAGCAGAGTAGGGACCAAGGGCGGGCACAGGACCCTCATTCCCGTGTGCATTAAGGACTGTTAGGCGCTCTGACACATGTGTAAATAATGCACATGCATTGCTTTGGTGGAAAGAAGTTAGAGCGAGACCAGCTTCCTTAGTTCACATAATCAGAGTAAGCGGGTCCGAGATGCGTTAACACGGGTAGTGGCATCAGAGCTCGGGTATGCAGCAGTCCAGAACACGGCCAATCTAATGTCCTGAGGCACGGAGTGTCCATCTCAGTAGATCACAACCCAGAAACGACAGCAGCATCTGTACGCGGGTGACCTCACGCGTGGGCACGGGCCCGGAGGAGGCACAGGAGGCTCCGAACCAGACAGTTGTGGGAGGCAGGTGGTATCCAGCAGCCGGATCGCGACACGTCCTCTAATATCCATTTCAGCCAGGATTTTATTTTTTTTAATAATAAGCATGGATTTCTATTGTAATCAGAAGAGCTTATGCTATAAAAATATGTAAAAATCAACTTAGAGGCAGTACATGTAACTTTATGTTTATTTGACTCACGCATGGCTCAGGAAACAGGAGGGACCCGGGCGAGTCAGGGAGTCAGCTTGGGAGTCAGCGAGGCCAGGAGAGGGGACACGCAGGAGCTGGTCCGTCTCAGGAGCAGATAAAACACAGCACACCGGTGACTGGGATTTCAGACAAACGATGGGCAGTGCTTCAGTACCGGTCTGTCCTGTGGAATATTTGCACCTGGCTGGGTGCACTCAAGTCAAAGGCGGAGCTTGGGGGCATTACCCATGCCCAGCGCCTAGACGTGCCGGCACAGAGGCGGCCTCAGTGCCGGGCGCACAGCGGTGGACGCCCCCTGTGTAGCTGGGCCCTCGGGGCACCAGGTGCTGCTCCTGGTGGTTGCTGTCCAGTGCCCTTCCTCGGTAAGGTGAAGCGTGGCCGTCTCCCCTCTAATTATTCCTACTGGTCTATGCAATCCCCAGACTGGGGATCGGGTCCTTCACCGAGCAGTAAAAACAACCTATCAGTGTGTTAACCGACTGGAAAGAAGTGTCCCTACGCGCCTGCAAATGGTTTCTATTTATCCGCCTCCCTGTTTACACGCGGGGTGTTCTGACCCAGGATGTCTGTGGGCCTCCATAGCTTTGTAAAACAAGGCAGTGCAGAGTATTTAATATTGATCCCAAGCAAGACACTAAAGAGACGCGCTCTCGCTCCAGCCAGCAGACATAAAAAGGCTATGGTTTTAAAGGCGGGTTCGGCGGAGGACCGTGGTCCCTGTCGGAGGCTGTCATCCGGCCTGCCTCCCGGAGTGCCAGGGAAGGTGTGGGGAAGAGCAGAACCAGGAGCAGGAGTGCCAGGTAGACGACGGAGAACCCGTTGTACCTGAGTAACACAGCTGACCAGAAAAGCAGCAGCTGGGGCGAGGTAGCAGGTGGCCCAGGTCAAGATGAAGGCAGGCCGGGAAATGAGTGGGGACCGGACGTGCTGAAATTTCACTTCTTAGAGCAGTGGTTCTCAACCTTGGCTGCACGTTAGAATCACCTGGAAATCTTTTTAAAATCCTGATTTCTGGGCCTCATCCTCCGGAAATTCTGTTTCTTTGTTATGGGGTGGGACCACAACATCAGTAACAAAGAAACAGAATTTCTGGAGGATGAGGCCCAGAAATCAGGATTTCAAAAAGATTCCCAGGTGATTCTAATGTGCAGCCAAGGTTGAGAACCACTGTCCAAGGGTCTTGAAAAATCAACCCATCAGGATTAGACGTTTGTTCTTTCCAAGTGGTTTTTGAATTTTCAGGGCTTTTTTTTTTTTTTTAAGGAAATAAATAATTCTATAGATTCTTCTCCCAATCAGTGGCCTGCCTGTGAAATTAACCATTTCCCCGGCTCTCCCTCTGATTGGGATCGCGTCCCTCCTCAGTCACTCTGAAGTGCTATTGTGCAGGCTCTTACATGCTCAGCCACACACAATGTAACTTCAAAATGTGAAGGGAAAAAAATTAGCATTTCCAGTGAACTGGAAAGAATGCATCTGATTTCAAAATGTGTGCTTAAGGGAAAAAAGCGCACCTAAATTGATTCTACCAACGAGAGGACATTGGTAGATCTGAAACACATTTTTGCAAAGGGACAACTTCATTTATGATTTTTTAGAGAGGAAGGGAATGGGAAGATGCAGGCACAGGGAGAGAAAAGGGCCTCTTGAGGATTTCGTATAGCTTGGATTAATCAAGGCGCCTGCTTTTAAGCGGCATGCCCCCATAGAGGAGTGAATTAATGAGCAATTTATGCAATGAATATATTTTTTTCTTTAATTATCTAGGTATTTCAGACGAACGTGCTTCTTCTGACTTGAATTCTCCAGATACTTCTCTGAAATCCTAGCTTCACTTTGCATGTATAATTACAGCCTCGAGTTCTTCGGCGAGCAGGTCTCACGGTGGCGGAAAACTTCTCTGCCCTCCCACCCTCATGCAAATCAACGTGGTTGCTCACCACTCAACCTCCACTCTCACCAGCAGCCTTTGCAAAGAAGGCTCCATTTTGGAATCATCCTTAGGCCCCTTCTCTAAAGTGGGTTTGGGGGAGGGAGGCTTTAATGAGGATGCAGACCCTGGGCCCCACTTCTGGAGACAGAATCAGCAGATCTGAGGGCCTGGGGATCTGTATTTTTAAAGGTCTGTGTAGCAGAGTGGCCAAGCCGCACCTCCCCCCCCCCCCCACACACACACTCACAGGGAAGAAAATGCTCATTTAGGCAAGTTGGCTCATCTGTTGGCTCATCTGTCACCCACAGGTGGTCCTGAAGGCTGGCTCGGGATGAGCAATAGATGGGTTTTCCTCTCTCACAGAACAAACTCAGTTGCAATCTAGATCCCCAGGAATGTGGGGTCGGGGTGCTGGACACCACCTGAGCTCGCAGCACCTGCGGCCCGCGCCCCTGGCCGCACCAGCTTTAGTGCTTGGCCTCCAGTAAGTGGGAGGAGCTGGACACTAGGTGGTGGCATTCCCAGGCCAGGGCCTAGAGCAGCGGTTCTCCACCTTCTGGCCCTTTAAATACAGTTCCTCATGTTGTGACCCAACCATAAAATTATTGTCGTTGCTACTTCATAACTGTCATGTTGCTACTGTTATGAATCGTCATGTAAATATCTGATATGCAGGACGGTCTTAGGCGACCCCTGTGAAAGGGTCGTTCGACCGCCAAAGGGGTCGAGATCCACAGGTTGAGAACCGCTGGCCTAGAGTGTGTCAAGGTCATCTCATCTTCCCTGCAGCTTTATCAAAACGCACGGCCAGATGGCAAGAGACAATAGGTGGGGACCGCCAAGAAGACGGGAGCTCCGGCCGCGGCCACCAGGCCACCCAGCTGGCAGCCCTCATCTTTCCACTTTGTCCCCACTTAGGAGTAAAGGAGGGTCTAGTTCTGAGACAGTCTAAGATGGACTTCCTGGCGCCTCTCATCGCCCCCACCCAAGAACTTTCCAGAACCAGAACCTTCAGGAAAGTACAAGAGTGGCCGCTTCTTCCAGCCAGTACTCCCCTTTGAATGTTTCCATTAGCACCAGATTGCAGCCTCCAGAGCCCCTGCAGTTCCCGGCAGGGTAATTACATTCTCATTAGTTCCAGTCACATTTACCTGAGCCCTTTGGTGACACAGGTCATCTCTCCACAAACCCAGCCAACGGAATCCACAGCTCTGCCTCCCGCCTTCCACCTACGCTCACGCCCGCAATGTGGAGGGTGGGCAACCAGTTCCATCTCTCGTGTGTATCAGGACAGAGCGGTCCCCGTAGGGCCCTGGGGAAGGTGGCCTCACACCTTCCCTGGACCCCCTCCCATGTGTCTTCACAACGTAATCAAGCTCACTTGCATTTGAGGAAGTATCCCATCAAGCGATATGGCCACCTCGCCCGTTGACCAGTCTTTAGACCACAGGTCTACCTGTGCAGGGCTTTCTCCCGGGACCCCTCTGCGGCACTGCCTGCTGTAACAGCTCTGAGAATGGGCTGCAGGCAAATGTTGCTCCAGCCGACCCTGAGGCCCACTGGGCCTCCCTTATCAGCTTAGGATCAGGCACTGAAAGCATAATTGACATCGAAAAATGGGCCATACCTTCTAACAGGGAATGGAAAACACCTTCTAAAAGGGGATGGGAAGCGAGGTCTCCGAACGGAGGTGGACCGACCGCGCGCAGGAGCACGGTGTACTTTGGGGAGCTGTCCCCGCCCACCTAATGACAGGACACCTGGATTTGCTGCTCAGCAGAGCCCCTGAAAGCTCACTGCAAATGCCCATTTTTTTTTTTCTCTTTTCTTGATCATATTGAGTCAGGGAGCCCAAGAGGCCAGGTGATTGAAAGTAAAGTGGATTTGCTGGGGGTGATGCTGTGCGGAGCTGCGTGTCCCAGATTTCAGCGGCCAGGTCCCGGCTCTGTGGTCTTCACACATCTGCAGGCCTAGCTGTGCTGTTATTCACTCAACATTTCCTTTTTCTGTTTTTGCTCTTGCGTTACTTAAATCATCCCTCGCCACAGATAGGAAATAATATCCAAACACCCAGTCCATGCGATCCGCAGAATAACCATCCGCCCTGATGGGGGGCCTGGGGCGAGGGGCCACAAGCTCTGGAGAGCATTGAGGGCCACGCTGTAATTCAGAAGATGCCAAATTATTACAGGATATTAACCAAGCAGAGAATCCTTAGACAACAACTGCTGAGGGAAAGACTTCAAGATCCAGAGGGGCCTGGATCTCCCCAAGGTGACACGCTCAGGTTTATTTCCTCGGAATTCATCATTCCTCCCCCACGATGTGTTTTTCTTAACAAATTAGCGCTGTGTGTGGGGTTTTTTCTAAAAGGAAATTTAATTTTACATGTTTATTTCTGAGCACTTATTTCTGGTTCAAAAATCAAAACATACAAAAGGCTGTGTGGGGTGTGCTCTGGCCTCCCTCCCCGCCTGGGAGGCAGCCAGCTGAGGGACACGCGGGTGTACACCAGCCAGAACACACCTGTGAGTTTTTTCCTTTTTTCATAAACACGGATGGTAGCACAGCATACACACCGTTCCCGCCGCGCCAACCATGCGGTGACGCGTCTCCCCTCACCGTACAGTGAGCCTCCTGGCTCTGTTTGCAGCGCTGCATGGTCGTTCCATGGCGAGGGAGGACTGGGCTATCTAACCAGCTCTCCGCGGCAGGTAGCTACGTGTTTTCCAGCGCAATGAGTAACCCCGGGTACCCGTCATCGCGGCCGGCGAGGGGTCAGCACGGGACACATTCCTAGCCATGCAGTTGGCATGTGTCTTAGAATGTTGTTTCGAGCGCGTCTGTCATGTTCCCGTCCCCATGGGATGGAGGTCTGGGCTGAGGAGGTCCAGATCAGGGCACATGAGCTCCAAAGAGTTGTCTTTTCTGCATTTCAAGAAAATGCCTCTCCCAGCCCGAGTCTTTAGAAAGAAGGACCATTCGTTTCAAACTGCACACCCCCTTGACTGGGTTATCTATGAATTATGGATTTTTAGAAAGACGGGAAGGGATGTGAGATATTGAATTTCCAGACGGGTTTTATTTTATCTGACTCAATTTCAAGCTCAGCTTCTGAGTCTGATGTAGGCGCTGGTGCGCAAAGTGGCTGCAGGAGCGCCTGCCCAGCCTGCCCGCCAAGTCTGTGGGGTTATGTGCTCCCAGGAAACGCAGGCTCCTTCTGCCCGCCGGTCGTTGTCTGTAGGAAAACCTCCTGGGACTTGACTAAAGAGCCCCCTCAGGGCTGCCTCCAGTGGGGCACCCACAGGGAGGATTTGTAAAGGTGAAGACATGGGCAGGGACTCAGCAATGGCGCCAGTGGCGTCCGGACTCAGGAGCCCACACCATTTCTAGGAGGGCCTCTGCTTAAAACAGCACGCTGACCGTCTCTGCCAGCGTGACCTGGGCATCCCCACCGGCCTTTGGCCTTGACTAGAGGCATCTTGGGTTGTCGGGACTTGGGAGAGGATGGGTGGGGGCCAGGGATGCTGCTGAACATGCTACAGTGTCAGGATGCACCCCCCTCCCCCCAAAGTAGTAGAAAATTATCCCACCTCCAATGTCAATAGTCCGCTGATTGAGAACAGCAGCCAAAGCCCAGCCTTGAGATGACATAAAAGTGATCTAGGGACTAAATGCCACCTTGGAAAGGGGGCACCCAGGCCTCCCACCCTAAGGGAGGAGGCATGCCGAACCCACCTGTGTCTCGGTCTCTGGCACATAGAGGGCCCTCCTGAGTCCCGTCGCCTGAATTTCTGTGGGGAAATGGACACATGGTCTCCGAGGGGCTGCGTGAGAGCAGCAGCTCAGCATTCGCCACCTCCTCCTCCTCCCGCTCCCCGGGCCTGTCCAGGACGGCGGGACTCTGCACCCCACCGCGGAATGCGGGCCGGACTGCTGCTCTCACCGTCCAGACAGACTTTTCCCCGCGAGCTGGGCCCGACAGCAGCTAGCGGATCAGGCTCGCCAAGTCCCGAAGCCCCTTTTTATTTCACAGAATGAAAACAGCTCTTTTTATTCCCTGATTATAAAAATGATGCATGCACATTGTTTCTTAAGAAGTTCAAACAATACATAAAAACATAGGGAAGAAAAATAAAAAATTACCCAAATCCTTTCACCAAAAGATAAATAATTGTAGACACCTGGGGGCTTGTCTTTCCGGCCCTTTCTCTCCTGTGGGCACAAACTTATTTTTCCCACCATTTCCCCAGATCAGGGATTCTCCCCCAGCCCTTCCTGGTCTGGGTGGTGCTCTCCGTGGGCATCCTGGGCACTGCAGGACGCGTAGCAGCAGCCTTGGCTTCTACCCTCTCGATGCCAATATCATCACCTCCTCACCCCTAAGTGTGACAACCAAAAATATCCCCAGAAAGTTCCAGATGTCCCCGAGGGGGCAAAACTGACTCTGGTGAAAGCCCGTTGAGATAAATGGTACCCTGTGCCTACTGTCCTGTGTAACCCCAGTGTTTGCAGAGAGCTGGAGAGAGAGAGAGAAATGGGGAGGGAGGGAGGGAGGGAGGCAGGCAGGGAGAGAGAGAGAAGAGTAAGGCTATGACTTTGTGTCCTTCGGTTTTTAGTGTCAGAGTTGGGGATCAAGGCCCAGCTCGGATAATTACAAGGGAAGAGCTTTAGGTAAATTGCTTGACTTTTCTGAGCCTCAGTTTCCCTGTCGGCAGACCTGACCTGAGACAGGAGAACATCTGTGCCAGGAATGACCCCCAGGGCCTAAATGAAGGCTGTGCCTGGGTGGTCTCGCTGGGTCCTCGCCCTGTGCTTCCTGTAGGGACACCGACCGGGACGGAGGAGGCTTGCCCTGCACAGGGTGGGGGCGGGCAGAGGGTGATTCATTCCAGCATCCGGACGAGTGGAGCAGCTGGGGGTGGCGCAGACAGCGGCTGAGACTCTGTGTGTGGGCTTTGTTTTTTTATTCAATTCTTCTAGGAAACAGATAAGCACACGTCTGCTTCAATCTAGTGTCTAGGTTTTTTCTTTTTGTATAAATTTTGGGTTCCTTTGAGCTTGAGATATTTAAAAAAAAAAAAAAGGCAAAGGTGCAAAATCAGTTGGAGGTTTAAGCAAATTGGTTTATTCCAGTGCCAGGCGAATTGAGGTGGATGAGTCCATGGAGCTTGTCAGAGTTTTACCAGGTAGTGTTTGGTTTCGGTGCCAGGGACAGAGGGCCTGTGGCCTCCTGTTCCCTGCTGTCCCCACCCCACTCTGGCCCTGCCTCCATTTCTCCATGGACTTCTGTCTGACCCCAGGCCTCCTGGCCCATTCAGACCCAGGTCCGCATGTGGAAGGGCCCCTCCCTTCATGAATCCTGGTGTCTTGGCTGAGCCTGTCCCTCAGATGATGCCCCGACACGCAGATCTGACTGTGTGTCGTTCCCTCCTTAACAAGTCAGCACACCCACGCTCTCGGGATCACAGCACGAGTCCTCTGTCCTTCCCCTCGCTGGCCTGGCCTGCGTGGGTGCCTGCTCCCCGGGCTCTCTCCCACCGGGTTAAGTCTCCTCTCCTGGTCACGCCTCCTCCCGGGGACCTCAGCCCGTCCTCCTGTGCTCAGGGGAAGGGCCTGCACACCCTCCTCAGCCATTGGCCTGTGCTTCTGTGATTATCCAGTTAACGTCTGGGCCTGTGTGGCTATAAGCAGCCTAGGGCTGAGCCCTGCAGTGCTGTTCCCTGTGGTAGCACCAGCGCTTCAGCACGCCGCGCAGTCAGATGTGTGACGGAAGGACAGAGGGAGGGAGGCCCTCCCATTTCAGGAGTGTAATTTCTTCAATACCCCAACCTTCCATATTCAAGTGGTACATGGACCTAAGCTCTCCCTGCCTCCTCCCCCCTCCTCTTGTGACTGGTTAGGGTTACCAGCTGGGACCTCAGTTATCCCAAACAGGCGCAGGTCAGTGGAGAGGGACAACGGCCAGGCTGGTAGCTCCCTGGGAAGCCAAAAAAAAGAGGGCCTTGGAGGCACGCGCAGGGGGATAGCCCAGGGCGAGCAGTAGCTGCCCATTGCTCCCCTGGTTGCAAGTCTCTTGGGGTCCCTTAGAGGTTGGGGGCTGCGTGCCTGTGGGGGAAGGGAAGGGGAATGGATCGGAGGTAAAACGCCAGCGTGAGAGAGATGATGGCCCCCAGCCCCTGGGTTTAAAAGAGGGATTTTCTGGGTGGAGACTTTAATTTGCATTCAGGGATGATTGACAGAAACTATCTTTCTTCTGGGCATGACCTTACCCATAATGTATACAGAAAAACCCACGGGGGCGGGGTCAAAACCGAAATGCAAATTTTATTATAATTAGTCCAGGGCCTTAGTGAGGTCACATTGGCATTGAGGTCATGTTGTTTTCCTGTGAGCCCGCCAAGCACCGGCTGGCCGGAACCTGCCCGCTGGCCTCTGCTGGGCCGCCAGAGAGAGGCGGTCTGAAGGCAGTGTTGGTCCGACCCTGCTCGGGACCAGCCGCTCAGGCCTCACTTCCTGCTGAGGTGACATCTCCCATCACTTGACTTGGAGACCCTTCCATTGTGCCACCTGTGATGTCCCCTGGGACCCCGGCCAGCGCGGGGGAAGCATGACTCAGCGCCTCCCCAGCAGGAGTGACCGAGTGGCCCGCTCCAGCCTTCTGAGGAGCCGTCCTCTGCCCTTAAGGGAGAAATTATGTGAGGCATAATTTATAGTAAAAATCAAATGAACATTAATTCCATGAGTCACCCAAGCAGAAAGGGCACCGGTGGCTGCAGACGTGGGCTGTGGCTGAGGATGCTGAATGTTTAATCAAAGGTAGGGGCAGACCATCTGTGTGCGGCGGGGGTGGGGGTGGGCATTTGGTGTCTGAGCCCTTCTTGGCGGCCCCAATCACACATTCTCAGCATCTGGGGGCTACCAACCCCGTCAAGCTCCCTTATGTGACAGATAGGGCCACAAAGACTGGGAAGACACCCCACTTGTGTCTCACCCCAGACAGCCCCTCCCCCGACCTCACCCACTCTGCACAGGCCTTGCCCCAGGCCCTGCCTCCCCGGCTCCCTGGCCCAGGGCTGCCACCTCTCCAGAGGTGACTCCACCAGCCTCCCGCCTTCTTTGTCTCCCCACATCCACTCTGGCCTCAAATGGCATTCTGGAAGGAACTTTCCAAGATACAAACTATGGCTCATTCCTGCCCTCTTGGTAAAATCTAAGCTGGGGTAGGGGTTATGGGAGTTGTGCAGGGCCAAGCCCTGACCCAGGACTGGCCCCTGCCCCGTGGGCACACTTCCCTGTTTAGTCGCCAGGTACCTCCTCCTCATTCCACTTCCACGCTACCTCCTTCAGGAAGCCCTCCCTGCTTCTCCTGGCCAAGCCCTGTCTGGCAACATGGCCAGGGTCTCTCTCAGGCTCCAAGCTCCATGAGGACAGGCCCATGTCCATCTGGTCCTCCTGTGTCCCTGAGGCCCAGAGTAGGGCGTGACTCACAGTAGGTGCACAGATGTCTTTTCAGACTGTCTACAAGGAGGAATGGTAGTGCCAGCAAGCTGGCAAAGGGCTGGGCGTCCCTGCTATTCTTTCTCTTCCCTGGGCTTTCCTGGCTCTTCCCACCCACCTGCCCTCCGTGGACCCGACTGCCCCTCCCCAGCCCCTCTAGCCCTCAGCAGCACATCACAGCTATACGGGGAGGCACAGGCCGCAGATGGCTTCCATGTGCAGGCGGGTACCAGTGCCCGGCATATGCGCACATCCTCTTTTTGAGAGGATGGCTTCGGTCCCGCTCACCTCAGATGAAACATCCTACCTGGTGAGAAAGTGAAGAGCGCCAGGAGGTGGGGAGACGTGAGGCAGACGCCTTCCCCGGACCACCTCCTGCCCAGTGTGCCGCTTCCTTCACCCCGTGGGAGCCACGCCAGCCGCAGGAGGCCGGCCCGCAGCCTCGGCACGGACAGCTCTGGAACCAGTGCTTCCCACCTGAGCGGGGCTGGCCTTTCCCCGAGGAAGTGGCTGGTGCACGTGGTGGCTTCCAGGGCAAAGAAAACCCTCCACTCCTTCCCACGCCCCCCCGCAGACCCAACACCCCCTCTGCCATCTTTGGTCCCAGCCAAAGCCCCAGGCGCCTCGTGGACACAGACTACCTCCCTCCTGCCCCCGGTCACCTCCTTCTCACCTCTTCTACCTGGATGTTGGGAGACCCCAGCAGGCGGAGCAGAGCTGAGCCCCGCTCTGTAGCCTGCCTCCAGGCCGAAGAGCCCAGGCCCTGGAAACACAAACGAGAAGGGGTTCTGCCTGTTTCCCCTGCAGCGCTCGTCCCATCCAGCAAGGCCCAGGGCCGCACCGTCTGTGGACGTCCACCTGCCCTTCAAGTGCTCTCACTGCAGACGGGCCTCAGGTCTGCAGAGCTGCCGGGCGGCGGCGTGAGTGTGCAGCTCCCTGTCTCCCGCACCCCGTGGCGATTGTCACGGCTCAGGGCCGGGTCCATACAGCGGATCCACACAGCGCTGGCACCTGGCTGAGCACTGCATTTCCCATCTCTCCCCGGGGTCCCACCCAGGCGCGTGGCTGTCACGTCTCCGGGGTCTCACCCTGGCTGTGAGCTCCGTGTGAGGAGTGCTGGGCGGGCTGTGGGATGTCCTGGTCAGATGCATCGTGTCCAACCAGGCCACGCCTGACCCCTTGCCACGGTGTGAACTGGCCCCGCTCCGACGCTCACTCTGAGGTGTTGCCGTACTGACTGCTGGGCCTGTGCCTCCGCCCGGAGGATTCTTTGGGATCCTCTGTCAGAGATTTGTCTCTCCCACCCATTGACCTACTCACCCATTGAGCAATGTTTGGCAACATTTCTGGTCAAAACTCGGGGGCTGGGATACTGCTGCTAAACATCCACAGTGCCCAGGGGCCTCCACAGAGAATGGTCCAGCCCCAAATGTCAATATCGCCCCAGGTGGAGAAGCCTTTCCCATCAAGTGTCTGCCTCTTGCTCTGCCCATCCAGCCACCAATTACCTAGTGCCTGCTCTGTACTGAGTGGGCGGGAAAGGCAGGCTTGCCCTTTGGGGCTCAGTCTGGTGGGGGGACAGGCTTTAAGGAAACAAGCTACAGCTCTGTGCTGTGAGGAGGGCCGTGAGGAAAAGCGCGGACCGCAGCGAGGGAAGTGACGGTGGGGACCTGGCTGGATCCGGGGCGAGGAAGCGAGTGTCAGGCTTTCCCCGGACCCGGAGCAGCCACCGTGCATGGAAGGCAGTGAGGGGCAGGGGAGCAAGGATGGACACACGTGGAGCTGGGCTCCAGGCAGAATGCACAGACGCCCACGACTCGTTCTACACAGATTTATTAGGCACCTATTGTGTGCTGCATGGAGACAGGGCAGCCTGCATGCAGCTGGCAAGGCGCCGTCTTGGCGAGGAGGGCAGTGAACACGCTGTCCAGCCTGATGGGCTTCCCGCTAATTCTGCAGACGCCAGGCTGAGGAGACCCCACAGCCAGCTGAGAGCGGGTTCCTCAGAGGCCGCCTGCTGGGCCGGGTTCAGAGCCAGGCGTGGCTCGGCGCTCGCTGGCATTTGCAGAGAAGGCGACGTGGAAACTGCAGAACAGCTGGGTTCTGGGGGAGGAGAGATCAGCCCTCACCTCCCAAGACCTTGTTCATAAAACTATTTTCTTAGCAAACCTTTCCTTCGAGGCAAAGGTTAAGTAAGCTCCCGTCGAGAAGAGGCTGGAGCGTTCAGCTTTCCAATCACGGAGGCTGCGTCGGTGGGTCTCGGAGGTGCCACAGCGCCGAGGGCCCCGCTGCTGCGGGCGCCAAGGACACTGGAGAGCAGTAAGGCGGGGAGTGGAGAGAAAAGGGGAGGAAAGGACTCACGGAATAAACAAAACCACACACACACACACACACACACACACACCACGGTCAGACTCAGGTGGCTCTTCCACGTGATGGCCTCCTTCCAATGGCCAGACCGCCATCAGTGCCACTTAGATTCATGGCAGGTTCTCGGCTGTTGTCTGCTGTTGTTTTAAGAGAGAAGCCGCCATGGTTCTGAAAATGCGCCCCTTTACCGATGCAGGAGAGGCTGGTGATGAAAAGGCCGAGTCGCCATCTCCAAGGCCTTCTTCCGTGATCTTAGACAAGCCACCTGCTCGTCAAGGGCAGAGTGCGGAGCCCTTGCCGCCGGCCCTCCCGTGGGTCCCGTAGCGCGGGAACAGGGAGTGGGGGGCAAAAGGAGAAAGGGGGCAGCTGAGCCTGTGGCCTTGTCCAGGAGGAAGCGCAGAGCTGGTGGGAACGTCATTCTGTGCCCACCCTGCTCCAGGCCAGGTCCAAACGCAGCTCCAGGCGGTGTCTGGGGCCGAACGGGCCTGCAGGACCCACCCAGGGATTGTCTTGAGAAGGGCCCCTGAAAGCCCCACCAGCATCGTTACTGCGCTGCGCCCCTTGGTGGTGAGGGGCTGGGGCACTCAGTGCCTCCGCTTGGCCCTGGGACACAGTCACCGGAGAGCAGGCTCCCATTTCCACTAGGGGACTCGAGAAGTGGCTTCAGGCACTGACCTCTCTCAAGGCTCCTTATCCTCACCTTCAGGAAAAATACACCTAAAAATCCAGAAGATGGCTGCTCCCTCCAGAGCGCGGAGGAGGAGGCTGGGGCCCCGCATACATAGTGGTGTCTGTCCCCCGCCTGCCCATCAAACACAGCCAAACCCCCGCCACCCAGTCCTCGCTCCAAGGCTGCCTCGCTGTGTGTGCTCCACGCGAAAGAAGCCAGCTCTGAGGACAGGCCGAGCTCCAAAGGGCTGAGGAAGATTCCGGAAGTACCAGGGACCCTCCTCTATACTGTCAAGAAAGAGACCTCGGAAAGAAAGCCCCCCCAGATTGAGCACCTCGGCAGTAGACCCCCAGATGCCCGAGCGCAGACCCGTGAACCAGTCACCTCTGCCCTCTCACTTAATCCCATGCTGGGAGCCTCGGGACACATCATCCGGGCCAGCTGGTCCCCCTCAGACAGTCCCTCTTCCACTCAGGAGCAGAGAAAACCCCAGGAGACAGAGATGGAGACCAGTTTAGAGCTCTCAGTGCTTCCACTGCCCTCGCCCACCCTCTCCTCCCTGCCTCCAGGGCAGCTGCAAGGCCGGCTCCTGACTCAGCCCCAGCATCACAGACCATCCTGGGCCCTCCCTGGAGCCCCTCGCCCCCCTGAGCAGCGCTCAAGGGCGTGGTCTGAAAAGTGGGTTCCAGACTCTAACACTTTTTAGCTTTGTGGCCTTGGACAGGCTGTTTGAGCTCTCTGTGCCTCAGTTTTCCTCTAAGGTAAGGACTAGGGCAGTGGTTCTCAACCTTCTGGCCCTTTAAATACAGTTCCTCATGCTGTGACCCAAACATAAAATTATTTTCGTTGCTACTTCATAACTGTAATGTTGCTACTGTTATGAGTCGTAATGTAACTATCTGATATGCAGGATGGTCTTAGGCGACCCCTGTGAAAGGGTCGTTCGACCGCCAAAGGGGTCGCAACCCACAGGTTGAGAACCGCTGGACTAGAGGAATTAGTGTGTTCCCTAGTGCCTAGGACAGTGATGGCGAACCTTTTGAGCTCGGCGTGTCAGCATTTTGAAAAACCCTAACTTAACTCTGGTGCCGTGTCACATATAGAAATTTTTTGATATTTGCAACCATAGTAAAACAAAGACTTAAATTTTTGATACTATTTTATATGTTTAAATGCCATGTAACAAAGAAAAATCAACCAAAAAAATGACTTCGCGTGTCACCTCTGACACGCATGTCATAGGTTCACCATCACTGCCCTAGGGCGTGGCAGGCACCATGAGACACGTCAAATAAATCAGAAACAAGCGAGGAGGGAAGGTTCTCTGGGCCAAGACCAAGTTGTGGGGAGGGGGTGGTGCTGCTTGTGAACCTCCAACCCTAGCATTTCTCCCACGGGGTCTTCAAAAGAGGGATCCCCTCAGCCTTCATGAGGCGCCTGAGGCCCAGCCGTAGCCACTGCTGCCAGGGTTTCTTCACCGAGGTCTGGACAAGCAAGACAGAAGACGGGCGGGAAGAGTTAACTCAAGGCTGCCTGCTACCAGCCAAGGCCCAGGAGAACCCATGGCGCCTCCTCCCTGCCTGCCCTGTGCTGAGACGCCCACCCGGCTTCAGACCACCTGGCCCGGAGCCTTCCTAAGCCCTACCCGGCAGGGGCTGAGCGGCCCGGAGGCCCAGGTGTTGGCTGGCCAGTCGCTGCCGAGCCCTGTGGTGCTCTGTGGAGGCTACTAAGGGACCTCAGGGAGGAGAAGGGGTCACGGCGCTAGCTCCTCGCCCTGGCCAAGGCCCCGTGAAAGCGCGTTCACCCCCTTTCTTTGCTTCCTCTCCCCAGGCCAGGCCCCCAGTTCTCTGAGCCCATGAGCCCAGGTCTCCCAGACCAATGTCACGGCAAAGTCAAGGCGGCCCGGCCAGCACCTCAGTGCCAATCTGATGGCCCTTGTTCCTTCCGAGATAATAATAGCTCCACTTGACTGCAGGGGAGCAAGTGAAAATGCCCACAGAGGCCAGGCCCACTCAGGGATGAGTGACAGGCCAGGTGGCCGCTGGCCCCACGACGGTGGGTTTGCAGCTCACAGGTAGGGGGCAGCCGCCCTTCGGCTACGGCTGCTGTGGACAGGCAGGAGGCAGGGCCCGGCGACTGAGGCACCCAGGCCAAAAGCAGTTGAGTCTCCAAAGCACTCGGTAAAATCTGCTAATACCTGAACGTTGGCAGCGTGATAATTCAGACCCTGAGAAAGTCCTGTGCTGCTGAAACACAAGTGTTTCCGGGTGGGACTAGGCCTGACGGGCAGTTTCTCACAAACATGTGCTATTAATCACAGCACCATCGTTTAGGGCAGCCGTGGGCAAACTACGGCCTGCGGGCCGGATCTGGCCCGTTTGAAATGAATAAAACTAAAAAAAAAAAAAACCGTACCCTTTTATGTAATGATGTTTACTTTGAATTTATCTTAGTTCACACAAACACTCCATCCATGCTTTTGTTCCGGCCCTCCGGTCCAGTTTAAGAACCCATTGTGGCCCTCGAGTCAAAAAGTTTGCCCACCCCTGGTTTAGGGCCTCCTTTCTGAGCGTCAGGTGCTACCTGCCGGCTTAGTCACAGCAGCCCTGGTCCCGTCCTTGTAACTCAGCAAATCGGTGAGTTGCCCCGGGGTGTGGGGTGGACAGTGGGGGCTGAAGTTGGTGCTCAGTTCAGTTTGACACCAAAACCAGGGACCCCGACTATAGGCTTTGGTCCTCAACCCGTCCCTCTGGGCCTGGGGCCTGGCCTGCTGACCTCTCCACTCTAGACCTGTCTTTGGCATTTCCACACGCCCACAGCCCCTGCCCTCCTGCTTCCCTGGGGACCCTGGTCCCTCTCTTCAGGGGACCTCACGTGCTGGGCTTTTCCCAGGCGCTGACCCTACCCAACCTCCTGACCAGATTAGGCCCCAGCCCCCTCCCCTCTTCCCTGCTGCCAACTGAGCTTCCATTCGGCCTGTGACATTTAAAACTCCCTGTCCAGCCCTGGCATGTAGAACCCAATACCCCAGCTGTTGACAGAGCACTGCCTCATTCGGCCTGCACATGCCCCGCTTCCAGTAAAAGCGTAAGCTGACCCCGAGTGTGGGGCCACCTCTACCACGCCCCCCTCAATCTGGCTCCCTCTCGTCAAGCGTATTGTCAGCTGGAGCCCGTTCCTGACCCTACAAGGAGAAGGCAGGCGCGCTGGGGGGCTGGCGCGGCAGGGCACGTGGGGCCATCTGGGCCGTGGCGGGAGCACATGCCTGGAGCATGGCGCGAGGCCTGCCTCAGCTGTTCCTCCCTCCTGGCTTCCCGGCCCCCTGGGCCCCACGGCCCTGCTATTAATATAGCGCAGAGGGGCCCAGCAGCTGGCTGGGGCACAACCTTTCCACACGGACGGTGACAACTGACATGATCTGGGCTCTGTACCTTCCAAACGTGTGTTCTTTTAGAAAGCACAGCTGACATGTGCCCGGTCGCTGACAAGGTGCCCACTTTGCTTTGGGAATTCTCCAACGATCTCTCAGGGGGCGTCTAAAGGGGCCGAGAGCACGGGTGGTGGCTTTGGGAGGCTCCGGGGGCTCCCAGGAGCAAGGGCGCCCTGGACCCGAGCAGCGACCCGCAGGAGGAGAGCAGACCAGGGTCAGGATCCTGCCCCTCTCTCCTCGGAGGGAAGAGGGCATTCAACTGACGACAAAGGCCCTCGGAGTGGGGTGAAGTGATATGATATCTGGGATTGCTCGAAAAGACACTCAAAGAAAAGGTGGGCGCAGGGGGAACAAGATGGGCAGGGCCCATGGCTCCGCAGCTGTGCTGGGGCTCCGGGCCCCCTCGCCGCCTCAGTGCGCTCAGAAATTTCCTTAACAAGTTTAAATGTCTACATGTGCAAAAATAGTCAACAGACGTGCTAGGAACGCCCTGGACCTGTACAGAGGAAGGAGGCCCGCAGAGGCCCGCGGGTCAGCCACGCATGGCCTGCACGGGCCCCGGGCCTCACCCCACCGGCCTGGCCCAGTGCCTGGATCGCTTCAGCTGTCCCAGGTCCTTGACCCCAGGTGGCAGTCTGAACACATTCTTTTAACATTTAGTGTTTAAAAATACAACTGCCTGGAACCCTCCAGCCAACCCCAAAAAGGGCGGTAACCGGCTCCCCAGTGCCCTCTCCGTCCCCCGGGCCACCTTCCCAGCAGGTGACAGACCTAATCTGGGGCTTGCCGTGCGCGGGCTGTGGACGCTTCAGTGTATCACACACACATGCAGGCTTAGTTTGCCTACTTGTGGCCCGTCCGACCAGGTCTGGATATACTAGTATTCTTAGGCACAGGCTCTTTTCTGGCATCCAAACACGAACAGAGAACAGGATGGAGGAAAAGACCCAACTTCCCCCACTCCCACCCCCAAAAGAGGAAAAGCCTCGGCCGTCAAGGGGTGGGGGCCATGAGATGTGCCAGCAGGAGAAAGAGCGCCCACGCTACTGCCCTGTAGTTGGGACACAGCTCTATGGAGGCCACGGGCACAGCTTAAAGCCCAAAAGATAAGCCTGTTTCTTGGCTGCATCTGCAAACACAAACACGTGAAGTGGCGGCAAATGTCATGGTAAAGGCGGATCAAGACAAGCACATCTGTCGATTTATTATTAGAAGGCAAATGCCATGGAGAGAAAACATGCCCTGAGTAATTCGGTCCTGTGGAAACACAGGCCCCAGCTGCTCGGAACCAGAGCCTGTTGCACCACAGAGACCCCTGTCTTGGTAACCCCCGAGGGTCCAGACGGGTGGTGCCCTGTGGATAGACGAGGCCCTGCCCATAAACCGGGGAGAAGAGAGGGCTGGGCTAGATCAAGGTGGTGGCCAAGATGACTCGCAGGGGACACGAGTGCCCATCAGTAGATGAGTGGGGGGAAAAAGCTGCTATACCATCCATGTAAAAAGCAATGTGCATTTAAAAATTCTTAGCTAGAAGCCAAAATTGGTACAATTGACCTTTAAAACTAAATTAATTTACATAAAGAAAACAAGTTGATTTCATTTTTAAAAAAATTGTTATTGAATTTATTGGCGGTGACATGTTAATAAGATTATATAGGTTTCAGGTGCTTAATTCTATAATACATCATCTGTATATTGTGCTGTGTTCGCCACCCCAAGTCAAGTCCCCTTCCATCACCATTACCCTTTTCCGCCGCCCCACACCTCCCTTTTCCTCTGGTGAGCATCATACTAGTCTGTGTCCATGACTGTTTTGTTTTTCTTAATCCCTTCACTTTTTTCAGCCCCACAACCTCCCTCTCTTCTGACAGCTGTCAGTCTGTTCTCTGTATCTATGAGTCTGTTTCTACTTTATTTGATTTTGTTCATTAGAGTCCACATATGAATGAAGTCATATGGTACTTGTCTTTCTCTGACTGGCTTATTTCACTTAGCGCAATGCTCTCCAGGTCCATCGATGCTGTCACAAAGGGTAAGAGTTCTTTCTTTCTCACAGCCAAGTAGTATTCTACTGTGCAAATGTAGCAGCTTTTTTATCCACTCATCTACTGATGGGCACCAGGGCTGCTTCCAGATCTCGGCTATATAAAACACTGCAACAAACATAGGGAAGTATATACTCTTGAATTAGTGTTTTGGGGTTTCTTCAGGTATATTCTGAGAAGCGGAATTGCTGGGTCATAGGCAGCAAGTTGGTTTAAAGTAAACTGTTAAGTGTAGTTACAGTATGGGAATATGGCAAAAATTGTGGGGGTGACTGAAATCTGAGAAAGATGAGTTCAGTATTTCTAAGAGACTATAAGACATTTCCTAATTTCTAAGTTATTTTTAAGCTCAGTTTTGACTACATTCTCGGCCTACAATGGCCATCCTACCCCCACACAACCTGGGCAGAGCCCTCTGCTCCAGGCCAAGCTGTGGGCGTGGTGACGGCTCTGCCACCAGGGGCTGCAGAGCCACCGAGTCCCCACAGATATCTGCGGCCACTGGCCCCCATGTGCCTCCTCGAGTTCCCACAGACTTCAGAGAGAAGTCCTGCTGCCAAGCTCACAGGCGCTCACGGGAGACCCTCCTCTCACCCCACGGAGCTCTATTTGAATGAGCTAAAAATAATCGTAATATTAATTATATTTTTCATTTATTTATATATTATAGTTATAACTATTTATTAATAGCAATATCCTGCCCTCGCTGGGTGGCTCAGTTGGTTGGAGCATCATCCTGTACCCCAAAGAGTTGCAGGTTCGATCCCTGGTCGAGGTGTATATGGGAGGCCACCAATTGATGCTTCTCTCACATTGATGTTTTTCTCTCTCTTTCTTCCTCTCTCTCAAATCAATAAAAACATACCCTTGGGTGAGGATTAAAAAAAAAAATAATATAATAATAATAGCAGTAGTAATATCCTCATTAAGGAAAAGCCAGGGTGCCCACATGACCTGGTTTGCCAGGAAAATCCTGGTTTACCCGTCTACTGTCACCAGCACCCCCTCCAGCTAGCACTGCCTTTCATGCTCAAAATGTCCCGCTCAGATGACAAACTATACTGTTACCCTAGTTTTGCCCCATGACTAACTCGTCTGTGCCTGCAGCGAGCAGGGTGGGGAGCAGACAGGGAGGACAGAGGCCTCAATTTCAAAGGCTGGGCGCATTCTTTAAATTGTGGCCATTCCCAATGTCAACCGTCTAGATCTGCACCAGGAGAGGTCTCTGTGCAGGACCGGGACGGGCAGTTTCTCCCAGGAACGCTCTCCTAGTCTGTCTCTGAAAGGTATTCAGTGAAGGCCCCACAGGGAAACAGCTCCCAGCCCCCCTCCCAACGCGGGGGGTCCAGCACCCTGGCAGGCGCAGGGGTGGCGTTAGAGGGACAGGCACTCGGCCCCGCTGGTGGGACAGGCGGGCCTTGTGTTGAAGGGCAGCTGTGACCGGCAGCTGCACTGCCCGAAGCTGCCCTGGAGAGCCCTCGTGAGCGTGCAGAGGCCGGTGCCAGGATGGGCGAAGCTGTTTCTAAGGGACCAAGTGCCCACAGCGCAGCGGCCACGGAGGGCCTTCTGTTCAGACCACCCAGAACAGGGCAGGCCTCCAAGGTGCCCGCTGGGGGACAGGCAGCGGCGTGACAGACACTACCCGTGTTTAACAAAAGGCACTTCTGTGGGAACTGGTCACTGTGTGTGAGGCTGGCAATCTGGGGAGGACTTGAGAGGCTGGGAATGGACTGTGGCTGGTCGAGGGTCATTACAGCCGACTTTCGTCTTTTAAACTCCCGGCATATCTAATTCAGATATTCCACGTGCAAATGAACATTAAATTCTTAACAGTAATGGTGGCTGCTGGGCCACAGGTCTCACAGAGTGGGCTCCCCTTCTTGTGCCTAACCCCCACTTTTGGGGACCAGCTTTCAGTAATAACTGCTGCTTGGGAGTTGACTGGACTTTTGACGAATCAGCAGAAGAGTGCCACCAAATGACCCCAGCCTTCACCTCGCCAGCCGTGCGGCCTTGGCCAAGCTTGCTTGTTAAGGGCATGGTATAGTTCTATTTCCAGCTCCCACGCCACTCTAGCCGGCTCCTGCTCGCTCGCTCTTCAGTAAGGAGCTGGCGGAATGTGAGCTCTAAAGTGAGCGAGAGAAGAATGCGAGGCTGTGAACGGTCCGTGCGGATGCTGACAAAAAATAGATCTGCTATCAAGGGGGCTGACATCTGAGCCCTTGGCTCATGTCCCCTCTCCACAGGAGGAGTCTCACTTGGCGCAGTGAAAAAAAAAGGGCTGAGCGAGGACTACAAACCATCTGCCCAAGAGATGGTGTTGCTGCGAACTAGCCGGTCCCAAGCCCTCTCGGAGCCTCAGTTTCCTCACTTGTACAGTGAAGGGGCTAAGACTTCATTTCCCAAGCCCATTCCAGCTCTGGGGCAACTTCTATCCACGACTTCAGATGGAACTCGATTTGGGGTGTCCCTCTCTGTGCCCCCAACACTAGCTTTTTCTGCTTCTGCTACAGCCCATTGCTGACCTCTAAATGCATGACATCTTTGTGCCTCACATGTGGTCCAAAGGCACTTCCAACTCGAGTCAGACAGGACTCACGGCTGCCGTCGGCCCACCCCAGGCCTCTGTCCACCCTTCCCTAGCTCAGTGAGTGGTCCTGCCTTCCACTAGTCCCCACATCCATTTGTCAGCCTTTTTAGACAACCTCCTCAATAACTCTCAAGGCCACTCTCACCACCCATTTTGTCTATTTCTAGAACCACACACCTCCCTCGACCCAGCTACCATCATCTTTAGCTCCCTCTCAAATTCAAGCCCCTACCATGTGGCCAGAGAGGTTTCCGAAGCAGACAACTTGGCTACAGCACCTCCTGCCCATCAGGACCAGGGCTTCCCATTGTTCCAAGGATGGTCACGACACAAGACTGCATTTTGCTCTGCCTCCGAGGCAGCCCCTGCAGACTCCTGCCACTCTGTGCTCCAGTTCCACTGACCTCGCCGGCTTCCCCACACGGCGCTCCTTCCAGCAGGGGGCCTGCGAACACCTCATTCCCGCATGGGAACTCCGGGCTGCCAGTGCTCCTCCTCCAGCTCGCAGGACAACTGTGCGCGGGTCATCTCTGCAGAAGTATTCGCTGACATGCCCGACTCCAGGGCAGCGTCCTCCTCTGTACACTGAAAACACACGTTTCTCTCCCAGTGCGCCTGGCTCGAGCTGTGATGAGACCCTACTGAACGTGATGATTCATTCTTCCGAATCCCCCACTAACGGCACTGAGTAGAGAGAAGAGTCTGACTTAGCTCGCCATCGTATTCCTGGTGCCTGGCACTGAATGGCCCATAGTGGGGACTCAGTGAAGATTTGGAGATCAAACTATGGCTTCTAAGACCTTCCATCAAGAGGCCATGAAGAGAGAACTGAAAATTCAGAGAAAAAAAACTTCACTGGCCTTTCCAACTTTCCGTTTGGTTCTTCCTGCCTGGCTGCGCTCCTCCCAGTCCTCACCATCACTCTCTCCTCTTGACCTTTCCTACCTCCACCAGCATCACCACCTCCACCACCTCCACCACCATCACCACCACCACCGATACCAGCACCATCATCAATGACAGCTGCAATGACACCTGAACTGCCGGTCTGACCATTGCTGGGCACTTTCTATCTCTTTGTCTGTTTTTATTTGACCATCTCCATACCCCTGGAAGGCAGGGTTTTGTTTTTTTTTTGTTTTTTTTGGGGGGGGGGCTCTAGAAGTACCTTATTTTGCAATCGAGGAGACAGAAACCCAGATAGGTAATACCAGTGGGAGGCAAGATGTATATTCAGGCCCATGTGGTCCCAAACCTGGCTCTTCACCTCTCACCTCCCAGCCCCTCTTCACAGGGTCCTCCCGTGGTTTGGTTAGGTTTGGTTTTTAAATCCACCTAATTACTGTCAGAGAGAGGACATTAAAAGAAACCCCTTTAAAACAGAAACCCAGTCCTGGCTAGATGGCTCAGTTGGTTGGAGTGTTACCCCCAGCACCAAAAGGTTGCAGGTTCGACGCATGTATGGGAGGCAACTGTGATGTTTCTCTCTCTCTCCTTCTAAAAATCAATACAAACATATCCTTGGGTGAGAACTTTAAAAAAAGAGAGAACCCAATGAGGGTGCCCCTTCCATCCCTCTCATTCTCACAAAGTGAAGGAGTGAAGTCTTCTCCCTCCTGCACTTCCCCGCGAACACAGTGAGACACAAAGGAAAGGCAGAGAAACTGGCAAAAGATAAAAAAGAATATAAAAACTAAATGACGTGACTAACTAGAATACAAAAGAATAAATCAAAAATTATTTTGAAATAAAAAACAAAGTCCTGAATTACCAAATATCACAAAAGTGAAGTGCAAGAGGGCACCAGTGGGAGCTCCTGATTTTGAGATTTCAGATGGTGCTAAAATTTCAAAAGAAACGTGGTTGCCAATCTGGGTTGCCAGCTGGTTTATTCTTTTTAAATATGCTAAGTAAAGACTTTCTTTAAAAAAACAAATAAAAACAAAATTTAATTTTAAAAAACTAGTATCTTAAAAACAAAATTTAGCCTTTTAAAAACTACTATCTTAAAGCAAAACAAAAACCCCCAAATTACTATCTATTAACATTAGGAAATAAATGCCACTGAAATACTGTGAGCAGGAAGCTCCGCCCCTCCCCAGAGCCAGTGCAGGCTGCCAGAAATCTCCATCTTCTTTATCTTTTCTGTTTCACTGCGGATTGGCCTTGGCAACTAGGATGCAGCCCAGCTCTCTCCCTGGTTCAGGAATCCCTGCTACCAAAGCCTCTAGCACAGTGGTTCTCAACCTGTGGGTCGCGACCCCTTTGGGGGTCGAACGACCCTTTCACAGGGGTCGCCTAAGACCATCGGAAAACACATATATAATTACATATTGTTTTTGTGATTAATCACTATGCTTTAATTA
Source organism: Myotis brandtii (assembly GCF_000412655.1). Classification (NCBI taxonomy): domain Eukaryota; kingdom Metazoa; phylum Chordata; class Mammalia; order Chiroptera; family Vespertilionidae; genus Myotis; species Myotis brandtii. The sequence goes on from NW_005370535.1 coordinate 840,288, forward strand.
TGTTCAATTTGTAACAATGAAAATACATCCTGCATATCAGATTCATAACATATCAGATTCATTACCATTCATAACAGTAGCAAAATTACAGTTATGAAGCAGCAACGAAAATAATTTTATGGTTGGGGGTCACCACAACATGAGGAACTGTATTAAAGGGTCGCGGCATAAGGAAGGTTGAGAACTACTGCTCTAGCGAGTGTCTTCACGAGCAGGCCTTGGGCTACCGCATCCACCACCAATTCTCAAAGGCACCAACTCTGATAAAAATGCACAAGAATCAATACCATTCCTATAAACACATCATAAACAGTCGGAAAGCATAATGAAAACAGAGAGCCTGTTCACAACAGCAACAGAAGTATCAAATTCTTGGGAGCTAGGACACACAGCAGACTCCACGTTGACATATTAGAATTATATAATGCAAAACACAAACCCTGACTGGGAGAAACAGAAACGCAAATAAATGGAGAGATCATACTTCTGGCTTAAGGCTTAAATGCAGAAAAGAGGACATTTCCCAACTTAATTTACAGACAATGCAATTCCAGTCAAAATATCAGCCAGGCCATTACAGAACTTGATAAAAATGGTTAAGTTCTATAGAAAAATAAATGGGCAGAACTCTCAGGATTCTGAGATAACATGAGGTAGAAGGCACTTGCCCCAGCAGATCTTAAAATACAGTGTAAGCAATGACGGCTAAGGCTGTAAGCCAATCACAGCAGAACTCAGGGAAAGACATGACAGTGTAACAAGGGCGGCCGGCATAAAGCACTATTAATGAGAACACACGTAACTGACATTATGCCTCCATAGTGTGAGGACAGATGCTTTTTAAAACCCTCATCTCGATTGTGGACAGAAACTTTTGGTTTCTTTCTTTTTTTTCTCTTTCTTTTTAATGAATTAAGCAACATCAGAAAATTTAAAAGTGACAAAGATGAAGATTTCTTGACAGTCTTAAAAAACCCACCAACTCTGGAATTCCTATCTCCTTTCCTAGGGTCATCTCAAGCCCCGTTCCTAGAGAGTGCCAGTAGTCAGCACATTCAGATTTGGTCAGATTCCTCTTGCTCTGTGAGTGAGTGTGAGTGTGTGTGAGTGTGAGTGTGAGTGTGTGTGTGGGGGGGGGGATCTCCTGCCTGGGCTCCCTAGCAAGGGCCCTGCCTGCCTGCCCACCCACCCGGCACCCACAGCTCCTCACAGACCTCTGGCCCGTCCTTGGCTTCCTAACTACCCAGATTGTCCTAAAGGACAATGATGATTTAGAAAAACAATGGGCTTCTCCTCCTTCTCCTTCCCAAGTGAAGAGCTGGCAGGAAGTAATGGTTGTTTGATGAGGGAATTTCTAAACCAGCGAAGGGAAAACTCACAATTCACATGGATTTTTAGCCCAAACAACGGATGGAGGAGGGAGGGTCTGGAAGTCATCACCAGCCTGTGAGTTTTCATTTCTGATTTTGAGAAGACCTGTCCTTTCTTCTACTCTCATGACATTTTCTTTCATGTGTGTGGTACTTGTCTAACCTTGGGCCCTGCTAGAATCTGTATCATTCTGGCACCGAAGGTGACCTTGTCCACCATCCGGCCAACCTCTCAGGAGCCTTATGGACAAGGGAAGAGGGTGGCAGAGGAGATAGGAGTGAAACCAACGCCAGCGCCTTGGAAGCGGAGGTGGGTCGGGGGGCGCTCCGTGCTGCGCAGTGGCTGAGCATGAGCCATGCCGGTGAATTCCCACACACCTGCGTGGTTGTCAGTGTCCTGCACCTGAGAGAACCACTCACCCTACTACCAACTGCCTTTTGGAAAAACAAAGCAAGTGCCCAAACAAACAAATACCTTAGAATTCTCTTTACCTCTCACCACTGCGGTGAATGAAGCTGACTTCCCGTGGTTATCGGGATGGACTGATTACAGAGCCCAGAGTCATTTGCCTGAAGATAATTGCCTCAATTCTCCACTTCACTTTGCACATATAGCAACAGTCCCAATCTACCGGAGCCTCAGTGACTAGACATGTAAAATTGGTCTAATCATATTTTGAAGAGCTGGAGCTGAAAGGATTTCTATGAGCTTGTGCCTGAACCATGACACCACTAAGCCTTTCTCCCCCCACTCCTGCTCACTCCCCCGCCCCACGTCTGAAGGGGTGAGTCAGAGCCTTAGCAGAGGAGAGAAAAACAACTTTGAGGCCCTCTGTCAGTGCCACTGGCTGGAGGGAAGGTGGGATGACCAGGAGAGCCGGAAAGAGCTACAGCCGTGAGCCGGGGGACTGAGCGCTGAGTCACCCTTTGTAGTCAGCGTGCTTCACCCATAGCCCCAGCTACAGGAGGCAGCCGCGGGCAGGGCACAGGGGGACGGGCATCGGAGATAATCCCCTGGGATGCGGCATCTCTGGACACTGATGCCTCAGCTGGCCACGGGCACGAGCCGGAGAGCTGGAGTGGAAGTTGGGGCTAGGCAGACAGATCTCAGTGCCCTCTTTTGGACAGGACAAAGCCAGACAAAGGGTCAGAGTTCAGAGTTACCAGGGGTCACATGAAAGCAGAGAATGGGAGGCAGCATGCCCAAGGAGGACCTGCCTGCCCCAGTTTATGCTTTGCCCGAGTGAGGGATTTCCAGAAGCTTCCTGGCGGATCAATAGCCTAGAAATTGTTCCTCCCCTGGCAGAGGGAGGGAGGGGGAACCTTGATGGAGGACATGGTGAGAGGAAGGTAAGGCCACTCCTGAAAAGACAACTGCTAACAGCTGTGGACAGAGGAATCTGATCCCATCTCCTTTTAAAATGAAGGGCACAGATAGAGTATTGTCATCCCAACAATGGCCCAGACAGAACCCAGTTATGTCAAAAAGACCATTATTTCCCCCAATGTTTGCTTTTGGCTTTAGATGGCATTCCCTCAAAATCACAAAATCAGCTCAGGGTTGTCACCACTTCTACTGGTGAGAACCTGTCAATATCAGTGCACTGTGAACAATGGCGATGTAGCATCCAAGAAACGAGCCACATGTGCCTACATTGTCCCCAGACCCCCTGGGATGGCGCAGTGGGAGGGGCCGATTGCACTTAAACTCCCAAGCTCATTTCTGCCCAAAGGAAAGTTGGAAAAGCTCTCCATCTCCACAATGGTCCTTTCCAATGACTGTGCAAAAAATACGCTCAAGAGTGATCAGACTCACTCGCCTGGCAGAGCAGAACCAACCTTTTATGTTGTGTCTCATCTTGGAAAAGGTGTTGGTGTCCACAGGACCTGTGACCATGGCCAGGCAGGCCTTTAGAGAACTTGGGTACTTCATCTGTCTTGCCCTGAGCGACCACACAGGGCTTTGCACAGGGTAGTCACACGGGGATGGGGGATGGCAAGCAATCCTCCCACAAACTTTAAAAAAAAAAAGAAAATCTCCAAATTAGACCAGGTAGAAACCCGCACCTTTCAGAAACCACCAGATGAGCTCCCCCTCTGACTGTGGCCACCATTACTGCCATCGTGCCCACCGTCCCTCTCAGGCTCGTGTAGCTGGTGTAGGATGCACTACTCGGCACCTGTTGGCAACCCCCTTTTGGATATTTGGGACCCTTCACACTGACATGCGCATTACGGTATAGATGGCAGTTGTTCCCTCTCCATTTCCTCAACTCCCCAATGTCCAGAATAGGGTCCTGGTCTCAGAAGTGACTCAATGCATGACTGCTAAACAGCCAATATAATTTTTAATTTCTAAGACCACTCCTGGAGGGGAGGCAATGAGAACTGATATAATGAACAGACAGACTTGTCTCATTTCTTTGCTTCAACAAGGGAGTTCTGGCCTGGTTATGAAAGTTCCACAACATACACCTGTTTGCTTGTGTCCTGAAACGCCACCCAAACATTCCTTCCTGTCACTGAGCCACTATACTTTCCAGTGCTTCTAAAATAGAAGTGGAGTCGAAGAGCCCCCAGCCCGTCTCCAGGGCCTCCACATGCCTTTCATGGAATGAGAACCTGTGCTGCATCGGGTTCCAGCTTTCTCGGCTCATGAGTCCCACGGAAAACATCTCCAATATGTGGTCATCTGTCCTTTGATTTAAGACTGCTCCTGACAAAGAGCCAACCACCTCCTGACAGCAGAGCCCTAATTGTTAGAATATTCTTCCTTGGGCTGGGCTGAAATCTGTCTGTTTTAACTACCACCCATCAGTTCTAATTCAGTCTCTGGAGTCACACAAAACACATCTTAATGCCCTTTCCACAGGACAATCCTTGAAGGGGCTGAAGACAACATTCTTCAAATTCATCCAAATAAGCACCTGACTGTAGACACTGGGACAATGGGAAACTGTGCTGTCCTGTCCAACAGGTTCAGGCCCCTCCCCGCACAGCCCTGCAGGGGATAGATGTCCACACTTTATTTACCGGCAGACAGACACAGCCCCTTGTTCCTCAGCCTGCTAACAAGCCGAGGTCGTTCATCACCCGCTTGCTCCTTTTTGAAATTCACTCTGCAGCAAGCACTTTTAAAGTCATGCACGTAATGCATTTTAAAGAGCATTTCTGCACAGATCCATTTGCTCGGCCTCAGCCTGAGCGGGAGATGGAAGAGTATTTCAGCGCGGTCCTCCTGCTCCTCCTGGAGCCTTGTCGGCTGGACTCTGGCACGCATCTGGGGCTTGAGGATGCACCGTCTATTCAACATGCGTTTGTCGATTAAAATGAATCTTGCAAAGAACGTGCATTACTAATGCAAAAGCGAGTCAAAAAATATGTATTCTGTAATGCACATGTTAAAAATTCAGGCAATCTCGGTGTGTCTGTGAGCGGACCAGCTCTGGGCTGCCATCTCCGTTACAGCATAAGGCACTGCTTCCGAAAGACAAGCACTTCCAAGAACCTATACTAAAGAACCGCAACCCACTGTGTCGCCGGCAGTGGGTGTTCCCCTCCATTCAAAGGGCATCCACTAGCACCCACATGTTCCTGGCCCTTTCCCCAGTGTGCCCTGAAACCCACCCGAACAATGTCTTTATGCGCCATACACTGTCAATGGGCTGTGCTAATTGAGAGAAATAAAGCAGGTAGGTCCTGTGAGCAGAACCTTGAAAACAACCCCCTCACGGCAGAGCAATCATGATTTAAGATGGACGGCTCCAATGCCCTGTCCAGTGTCCCATAACAATATCCACACGGTGACTGGAGCCATCCAGGAACTTGTGCTAATAAAACCCGTCAGGTTCTCTAGAAAGTGAGAGAGTACAGCACAACTAGAATACAGACGTTAGCCTTTATGGGGTTTGCCAATCAATCCCACTTTATTAGACCAATCAGTATTTTAATGCTACAAACTAACTCGAAGAACACGAGATGTAAGAGAGACACAGCCAAGAAGCCAGGTCAGGAACATTCAAGAATGCCGGCATCCAAGATGCAGAAACAAAACCTCAACACATCCAAAGCAGTGGTTAGATCTTATTAAGGTCTTAACTCTGGGTTTGCTGGTCTTCATACAGGCACGGTGTTAGGAGGTCCGAGGGCGAATCCCACCTGCTGAGTAACCGCTGGGGCGCGTGACTCTCCAGCCACCAGAAGGAGCACCAGGAGGGCTGCCAGGTGGACTAAAAGGGAAAAGCAGAATGTTAGGGGGTTGTGGCTCTTCAAGTGTCCCCTGCTACAAACTAACTCGAAGAACACGAGAGTTAAGAAGACACAAGCCAAGAAGCCAGGTCAGGAACATTCAAGAATGCCGGCATCCAAGATGCAGAAACAAAACCTCAACACATCCAAAGCAGTGGTTAGATCTTATTAAGGTCTTAACTCTGGGTTTGCTGGTCTTCATACAGGCACGGTGTTAGGAGGTCCGAGGGCGAATCCCACCTGCTGAGTAACCGCTGGGGCGCGTGACTCTCCAGCCACCAGAAGGAGCACCAGGAGGGCTGCCAGGTGGACTAAAAGGGAAAAGCAGAATGTTAGGGGGTTGTGGCTCTTCAAGTGTCCCCTATGTTGACTCAAACACAAAGAAACCATGTGTCCCAAGTGAAGCAACCTTGTTAATGCTTCTATGGACGCTAGGAGATGGTTTCTGCCTTGATTTCACCACCTTTGGTCTTGTCATGATGGCAACGGGGCACTCCAGTGCCCGAGTTGCAGATGGAACTCCAGAGCTTCCAAGGGACCCTGCTCTCCTGAGCAAGGACCACTCACTCCAGGGCTCCCTGGAGGACCTGGTGCTCACTGGACTTTCCAGGGCCGAGAAAGAGGCCTACTAACTTCCTCCAACGTTTTAGCCTTTGGGGTCCAACAACATGCTCCAGGGATATATAGCTGTCCCCATATCTAATGCTCTGGTTGATCCAACCGCTTCTCACATAGAATCAGAGCTGGAGTAAACAATGTTGGTGGGTAAGATGTTCTGAGTGGTGTAATGCTCTGATTCACAGCAGATTAATTCTAAACAGCCTTTCCTTAATCTAAGACTTTTTTCTCTTGTCTTTTTTTTTTTTTAACTTTACCTTCAGCACCTAGAAGGGATTGGCACTCAATAAATATTTGTGGAATGAATTAATTTTGTTGAAAAACTATGAGAGCGTTAAGGAATACCCAATGAGGTTTCCAACACCCCGAATCACCCCTCCCCACCACAGAGGGCACATGTGATTGTGCCTACTGCTTATCAGTGCGGGAAAGACTGCCCGGAAGTGGTGGTTCCAGCTGATCCAAGTCTGTCTTCCAGCCACGTTCGCCACTAGAGCTCCTAGAGGTCCACCCATGGGCTCGTGAACCATCACTGCTGCATGGAGACCCTTCCTAAGGAAGTAATTAGCAGATTGAGACTGCAAAAAAAAAATTGAGGGAGGAGGGGATTGGGGGGGGGGGGGACTTTTGGGAAACTTCTCAGATTACAGTCATTATAACAGTTCTGCCAAAGGTGGTTTCATGATTAATGACTGCCTGAGGTTACTATCCTCAAACGATTAAGCCCTTGGAAAATGTCCAGGCAGGATCATTAATACTCCTGTACAGACCCTCATTTCCCCTGAATGTCTGCAAGTCTGAGGTTTCCTTTGAGCTGCTTCCGGCTTTGTTCATTTTAAGGATAACACTGGAGAAGTTGGGGAGAGGATACGAACCCCATGGAGAACCCATGCCCAGCTGCTAACCTGTGGCTGGATCGCTTGCTCCTTGGCACCCGCCACCCCGCCCCCTCGCTTCCCCCAAATCCGTTCAAACAAGGTTCCCTCCTGCCACCTGCCGGCCCACTAGGGTCTGCGCCACAGACTCGATACCGCTGCGCGCAGCTCGCGGGGAGGCGCCCCCGCCTCCTTACTGCACATGCCCGGCAGAAGTCCGGGCGCGCAACTTTGCAGAACCTCTCCACCAGTCTCTCCTCGCCTCAGTCTCCTCTCTCCTCTCCCAGGGAGAGGATCTGCGGAGGCACCTCCCCGAATCTTAGACTGCAGAGTCTGAGACTTCGAGAGAGGAGCCTAGGAGGAGACAGACTTTCCCCCATCCCTTCCTTTTGCTCAGAGGCAAGCAGAGGCGCGGAGCTTTAGAAAGTTGAGTGGTCAGAGCGGTAGGTGCTCCCTTTTTGCTCTTATACCGAGGTGGGGCTGGGACCTCCAGACCCAGGTTCTCACCTCGTAAGGTGCACCTTTTTCGGCTCTAGCAGCCAATGCGCACCGGAGCCGCTCTCTGCAGAGACAGAGAGCGGGCCAGCTTCTTGGTGTGCGCTTAAGAGAATGGATCGCAGGTCCCGGGCTCACTGGCGCCGAGCTCGCCACAATTACAACGATCTGTGCCCACCCATTGGCCGCCGAGCAGCCACTGCGCTCCTCTGGCTCTCCTGCTCCATCGCGCTCCTCCGCGCCCTCGCCACCTCCAACACCCGCGCCCAACAGCGCGCGGCTGCCCGCCGAAGCTTCCTTAACGCCCACCACCGCTCCGCCGCTCAGGTGATCCCCGAGCCCCCAAATTCCGACTCGGATCAGGAGGAGGCAGACCAGGACCTGTCCCGCCCCGAGTGCCCTGACTACGAGGAAGAGTTCGACTACGAATCTGAGACCGAGTCTGAATCTGATATTGAGTCTGACATCGACTTCGACACCGAGACCGAGACCGCCCCCACCACAGAGCCGGAGACGGAGCCCGAGGACGAGCGCGGTCCCGCGGCGCTCAGGCAGAGAGCTTTCGGCCAGTCCCTCACCCAGCGCCTCCAAGCTCTGCGGGTGCGCAGCCCCGACGCCTCCCCGACTCGCTCCCAGCCCCGCAGCCAGCAGCCCCGTAGCTCCAGAGAGGGGGAGGAGCCTCAGCCCGGGCCCCGGGACCGGGATCTGAGGGACCCCGAAGAGTCTGAGAAGCCCAAGGAGAAGCAGCAGCGAGGCGGCTGCAAGCCCAGGAAGCCCACCCGCCGCGACCCATCCCCGGAGTCCCCTTCCAGAAGGGGACCCATCCCCATCCGGCGTTTCTAATGGAGGACACGGTCCAGATTCTCCTTGTTTTCTTTGATTCAGGTAGGTTGCCCACCGGGGAACTGGGGAGCCTGGGGTGGGTGTGGGAGCAGCGGGAAGAAGAGAGGGAGAAGGAAATGCAGGTTGGAAAGGCAGGTTAGGAGGAAGGCGGGAAGATAGCGGGCTCAGCTAGCCAGCCGGGGAAGTGGGAGGCCAGAAGGGCTGGAAAGGGCTCCCCAAACCTCCCCAAGGCGCTCAGGTGGCCAAAGGCTTGTTAGAAGGCGGGTGCTCCTCACACCCCACTGGAGACAGCCTGAGGTCTCCGAGAGCTGGGAAGGGCTCCCCAAATCTCCCCAAGGCGCCGCAGGGCGCCCGGATGGCCAAAGGCTTGTTAGACGGTGGGTGTACCCCGCTGGAGACAGCCTGAGGTCTCTGAGAGCTCGAAAGGGCTCCCCGAATCTCCCCAAGGCGCCGCAGGGCGCCCGGATGGCCAAAGGCTTGTTAAACAGCGGGCGCACCTCGCGCCCCGCTGGAGACAACCTGAAGTCTCCAGGACGCACGACTGAATCCCCGGTGCGCCCCAGATTTCTAACTGCACACCCTACAGGCACAGGTAAGTGACTTGTTTTCTGCGCTTTTTTCCCTCCTTGAAAGACTAATCTCAAACCAGTAGGCTTTAGCGGGCGCCGGAGATGTGGTTCCGAGGTGCGCGGGCCAACTTTCACAAAGCCGGAGCAGCCGCGCGGTAGCGACAGTGTTGCAACGTGCGAAAAGTAATCAGCCCGCGATTGGGTGAGAAGTCCCGGAGACAGCCGGCTGCGGGCAAGGCGCGCGCCGCGCTTAAGACACTCAGGGCCAGGAGCCCAAGTCCCGGCGCTGCCAATTTGGATCCTCAGGATCCTTGGTGCCAGTGCCCTGCGAGGCTGTTTGCCAGTCCTGGCCGCACCACTCATCTCCGGGCGCTCGCCGGGCGGGAGGCCGCCGCAAAGAGCGTGCGCACCTGCCCGGGCGCCCTAGAACCGACTTCTCGGAGCGGGTGGCGGTCCCCCGCGCCCAATACCGGTACTTGGAGGTCAGGCAGAGAAGGTAGAGGCGTCTCGGGGGGTGCCTTACAGGCTACCGGGGTTGGTGGTGCGGGCTTGGTCACGTCGGGGTATCGCCAACCCTTTGGCGCAGCTGTTCCGGAGGCGGAGCCGGGTGCAGCCTGTCTGGAGAGGTCCTGGGCTGTTGCGCAAGGCTCTGGAGGTGAAAGAGAGGGCTGAGACCCGGGAGGTGTTCGCCTGCGGAAAGGTAAAGCGGACAAGAAACGGGCTGGACAGGGGTTCACACTGATCATCAGGATACTCTACAAAGAGTCCCCAAAGAGCGCGGCACCCGCCGAGCTGGGGAAAGGTTTTTAGATCCGAGGCAAGTCTTTGGGCGATCGGCCCAGAGGGGGAAGGGGCCGGCGGCTTCGGCAGCCTCGGGGAGGGGATGCGGCGCACATCGGCCATTTTCAGCTCGGTGGGGCCAAGTTTGGAATCTAACCTGGAGTTAAAGTGCCCTGATGTCAGAGCACAAAACTGGCCGCAGTCTGGTAACACATCGTCGGTGCGGTAACACATTCCTCGCCAATCCTGGGGGAAAAGACCGATTAGTGAAATGTATTTACAAAACCTCTCCCGACTTGGAAACCGATCTTTTCTTCGTGCGCGCGCGTCTCGTTTTTAGGTGCCGGTTTGGACTGTAATGATGGGAATGACTTGGGGGAAAGGTGAAGCTGTTTGAGGCTTGAAAAGACGGTCGGGTTCTTAGACTCCGCGAAGAAAAGGATGCGGCCAGAAGGACCACTTTCGGTGGTCTCCTCCCAGGGAAGGGGGCACAGAGCCGCGGGACTTAGTTATGCGCGGCTGCGCCGGCGGCGCGGGCTAATGACTGCCGGCTGCGGTTGTGGTTTTCACTAGTAAATACCAGGCGGGCAATTTGTCAGCCAGGGGCTTCCCCGCGGCGGCGTGGGAGTGTCCGAAGCCAGGAGGCTGCCGTGGACTTACAGGAGGGTCGGGTCCTGCCAGCCTCGAAAGAGTGGAATGGCCTGAGTGAGAGGAAGCTCCCGGAAGTTGACATTCCTGCTTAAACAGTGGTGCTGGGTCCTTTCTGTGGCATTAAGTGTTGTTGTTTTTCCCTTTGGTAGAGTCTTAGTAGCCTGAGCTTGCTAAGTCTCCAGTAACAAGGCTGCGCCCCGGTTGGCTTTGGGCATGGTTTTCAGTGTGGGAGCTATTTTCACAGGTTGGGGCATCTGGGTTTTCAGGTTTTCTGCAGAGTCTGTTGACTTGTTGCAGGATGAAGAGATTTTTTAAAAAGTTCTCAGAGCCTAACCCATCCCTCCCTCCCTAGTCTTAGTCTGTGTGTTTTTTTAAACAGAAAGTCAGCATGTGGGGTGCTGGCTTTCTTAACTGTAAGCTATGTACAAACGCATTATTGGGGTGCCCCCATGTCATCTAGGAACACACAAATAGTTCTGCCATCTTTCAGACACTCCTTTTCACAAACTGTGAAAACCTGTTACCCACCCCCACACTTCCTCCACTCACTTCCCCTCCCCCAACTTCCTCCTTCCATCCTGGCTCCTGGGTGCAAAGGCCATTAGGGACCACACAGAACAATTGAGGACTATGCCAAGCCCCTGGAAAGCACCCAGGCACCCACCCCCAAGGAGAGGGGATTTTGCTACACAGACACTCAAACCTGAGCCCCTTGGGGTCAGCTGCCTTTCTTTTCCAGATATGTTTCTGGCAAGTTCTCCAAGCATTCCCAACTCAACAGTCTCCCAACCGCCCTTTGTCTCACCCTGCGACACTGGTTAGCATATGAATGGGTTTTGCTTGCCCTTTCAACTTAGGTGGGGCCAGCCTGGGGGGGAAATTCTCCACAAGTGCAGACCATGTAGTTAACCACATAGGTGAGTTACCAGCCAGTCATAATATTTCAGAGGGAGAGAGGAGAGAATAAAGTTAGCTAAATGTGATGGTATGCTCCAGTATCTAGGGTTTTTTCCTTTACTACGTTAATCATTTGCTTGATGGAAATTTGCTTTTTCTTTGACAAAGCTGCTCTTATAACTTTCCAAGTTGGAAAATCATGTTCTATGATTTGAACATATGTAGCTATGTTCAAATATTGTGTGGTACCAACAGTCTGTTGTAGGCTTCCTTCTAAAAGTTTGGCAACTTTTCATCTATGTTTATCAGAATTCGTGAATTGGGAATTTTGAAGTTTGGAATTGTATAAGATAACGTTTCTTTAATGAGTTAGAAGTTCCTCGCCCCTCCCCCGCACCCAATTGCTTACAGCCCTTTGACCCTTTAGCCCTGGATCTTAGCAGCTGTGATACAGGTTTAATGAAGAAAGTGGAAACTTCAGTGTAAGAGTGAGGTCTTTTTTAAAGAATCCGCATGAATTTTACTTAATGTATTTGTATTATCGCTGCTCTTCACGCAGAGGGAAGCTATTGAAAGGAAACAGCAGAAAGCACGGTGGTGGGGAAAGCATGTCTCTTAGCAGAAAACAAATCACTAAAATCAAATGAAGCTTCCAGAGGCGAGTGACGTCACAGCCCAGCAAAAGGGATGAGTCTCGAATTAGGTCTTTAATCCCCAAGTTCCAGAATGAAGGATGCAATTCCTAGTCCTGCTCTTCAGGGCTTGGCATTACGTATGCCTCTTTCTAAATCCTGGTGCCCAGAGGTGGGCAGTGAGATCTCAGGTCTGAGGCCTGGTCCCAGTCTGCCCAGTGGCCTGGGCTCAGACCCAGCACCCCTCTGCCTCAGTTTCTTCACAGGGAAAATGAAATCTCTGAAGGAGATGCTCCCGGCATCCCTTTCAGCAGAGTTCCCCAGTTTGACTCTATCAATAATTTTAACACTAAATGGAACAAAAATTTTTTTCAATGTTTGATCAAATCAAAAGCACCAGTTGTGAAGAAATCTATGTTGTGTTCATCTCATTTTAGTTTGTCAAATCTGTGTTTGAACTAGTGGCAAAATGATTTAAGGAGGTAAGTTAGAGAATACAGAATTCCATGGTGTCCCATGACTAACCTATGAGAAAAGTGGGCAGATACTAGGTGTTGGTCTGATGTGTGCTTGTCGTCCCCCTCCCCCCCTCGCCCTCCCAGCTCCTGTGTCTGAGAACAAGCCTTTCAGAGGGCGGTGTGTGGGCCATGCTGACCACGAGTCTTAACTGACCACAGGTGTTGAGCACATTCTTCAGTAACACCTCTGAGTCCTGACTAGACTAGGCCTGAGAAGCCAGCTCAGAGGCTGCAGCCAGTTAGGATAAACCAATTTTCTCAACCTTTTTCTTTTTCATTATCACTCCCTCCCAGGAGCTTTTTCAGACATTTCTTCTTAATTTCGCCTTTCCCATGAAATTTAATACAGACAGATACTTCCATATGCTATACTGTTTGTTTCTGTACTGCAGGACCTGGTAATGACTAAGATTTTTGCACGGCCCCAAACCAATTCTGCCTCTATTACCAATGCATGGGTTAAGCCAGGAAACTGTTTTTAAAAGCTGGTTATGTCAAATTAAGTGATTTAACATTTCATTTTTGTTTTCTATTTAACTTTTTTTTTGCCACATATTACAAGGCTATATAGAAGGTGAATTTTACTGATGCTTGTTTTCCCTTTTTAAATCTGTTGTTTTTTCCCCAAAGCCCCTGTACAGATGCTGGTACTAGTGCCTAGTTAATTCACAAGGCAGAGGAGCCAGAGTAAACAGCTGAGTGACAGTCCTCCCGAGGCCACGAGTTGACAGCACTCAGCCCATAGAGACAGGGCATCCGAGAGGAATCATACCACCTGCACGCCAGCTGCCAGCTCCCTATCCCAGGGTAGAATTGAGGAGGCTGCCTTCCTGGCTGTGTGTGTGGACATGGCCAGCTCTTATTCTACGGGCCTATTTTAGGATGAGCATGCTACAAGTTTACAGCTATCAGAAAGGCCAGAGTAGATAAGACTGGGCTTTGTGGACAGAGAGGGTGGGTGGTGGCTGTAATGTGGGGGTAGATTTGAGGATGGCAAAAGGAAAAGGTTTGAGATTGAGTGGGGTGGGGGCAGGTACAGAGAAAACTGGAGGATGCAAGGAGACAAGACCACCAGGGAGGAACAGCAGATTTGGAGATGGGTCTCCAGAGTAGTCTGAGAGAGACTGGGGGAGAGAAGGATCAGTGGCAGTCTTCAGAGGGACACTGTCAGCTCAGCATTTGAGAGAGCATTTTGATAGGCAGAGCGGCAGTGGAGGGCCACTGGTGGAGGGTGCTCAGATGTGCTACCCTTGACCTTGCTTTCCCCAATTCTCTTACAGACCTGGCCCAGAAATTTCAATTTCTTGGGTGCAGTGGAGTTTCCATACATGTAGCTCAACTGCTTCAACCAAGCAGAAAGGTTTAAACCCTAGGAAATCTTGTTTTATAGTTCAAATCTCAAATCTTGGATTTTAGTTCATAGAGAGGCCCTGCCTCTTAAACTTGCAGAGTGTGGGGGGGCACAGGGCCAAGGACTGCCAACCAGCTGAAGAGGACACAACTGTCCTCCCCCCAGGCAAGAGCTGTTTTCTGAGTGCCTGGCTTATGTCGCTGTCTCAATTAGATTTCATCAGGAAATTCACTCTAGGTAATTGGGGTTCTGCTCAAAGGTGAAATATACCATTCCCCTTACATGCAAATTATGGTGCCCAGAAGCCCCCAGGGTGCCTGGAATTTCCACCATGAATTACGGAAATTTTAAACAGAGCTTCCACTATAGCCAAATGTATCTTCCAGGATTCCCTCTCACCATCCCAACCCCTACTTTGCCCCCTTCTCAGTCCCCTTCCTGTGGCACTGTTCATCTTTTCTGCAATGGCCACTTCTCCCCTCAAAATTCTCTGCTGCATCACCAGGGAGCCTGGAGAGGCATCCACAGGCTGGAGATGCCTGGACCCGCTGCACAAGCACGGTGGTCAGATGACAGCCTCTAGCCCAGCAGCAGCACAAGTGGGTTAGCCCCTCCAAGATGAGGGCTGAGCTCCTAGGGGGGAGCTGACGAAGGGATCCACATTCTGTGTGGGAGACCCCGTCTCTGGGCTCCAGCATGGGGCCTTTGAATCCGAGTAGATCAAGTCTTCTCCCAAATCTGGGTTCCATTGTCTTTAAATCAGCTCCCACCCCTCATCCATTCGAAGCATTTTCCCTTCAGTTGGCATTTGCCTAAAACAGCCTGGTCACACAGACCCTTCTGCAGACAGCAATAGGCTGCTGCTGCTGCCTCCACCGGCCACGGCTGGCTGAGGAGATGCGGGAAGGTAGAAGGAGGGATGCAACGCGTCTTAACTGAACAGTAATTAATTGAACAGCTTCAAGTCTTATTGCTACTCAGTCAGCACTCAGAAAACACTAGTCACTGGGAGCCTAAGAAACGGCATAGTCACCTGAATTCTCCTTCCCACCTTCTCTCCTTGGCCAGTTCCTCACAGCTAGTGAAGAGGCTGTCCTTTCCTCATTGGAAAGAAACCCACTGACAACTAATGACCTGCCGGGGCTGCAGAGCTTTTCTGCAGTGCCCCCCGCCCTGCCCCCCGCAATGCCACAGTTAGGAGGAAATGCCACCACCCAAAAACATGCTTTTTCCTGGCTTCTGCTCCCTTCCCTCTTGCCCACCTCCACTTCCTGGCAAAGGACCCTCTTCCACTACTTTGCTTTGGCTTGCTTGGATACAGGGATGAAATAAGACAGAAGATTGACTGGCAGGTCCTTAAAATTTGGATGTGCCTCGTGCATTTGGCACTAAGAATCCCCAAATGTATGTTAACAGCTGTTCGCTGATTACATGTGCTGGCGTGGAGGTGTCAGTGTAGTGGTAAGACTGAGTTTGGGAAGCCCAGGGTGCCCCCTGGGACCACCAAGGAAGGGGCCATATCCTTGCAGGTGGTAGTGGTGCAGTTCTTTGCATTTGGGTTAATTATTTACAAAAAGTCAGCCAGTTGCTACCTATGGCACCTGAGCCATTCGAGGAGTTTAACTGAGAGAAGGTGGTGTCTCCCATTCTCCTTCAGTAGCTGGAACTCAGGAAACCCTCACCTGGATTTTGACAGCCAATCCTTTCCCTCCTCTGATGGACACAGCACTCCCTGTAGCCTTCCAAGTCACACCCTCCCTGAAGGGACAGGGCCCAGACCCTGGCATGCAGCTTTGGTCCTCCACCCCAGCTCAGCCAGCTTTCAGGAACTCTAACCAGCCTGTCTTGCCAGCCAGCTCCTGAGCTACGTGAACTGACTTCTCTTCCTTCTCATCTCTATGAAATATTTACTTCTTTCCTTGATAGAAAACCATCCAGACTTGGATAAAATCACAGTGGCAGATCCTAAAAACTAGGCCCTGGGGGGTTAGGCCTGGACGAGGCTACATACTACCACTCGTCACCGGCCGCCTCCATCTAAGTCACGATCACATTTCCGTCTTTAAGTCAACAAGATCGCCAGCCCTGAGCAGGCTCACAGGTAGTCCCATCAATCAGAGTGGCCCCAGTCAAGCCACCAGCTGACCGCCCCCAGCTCTTACCAAACCAGCTTCCTCAGGTCCCTGTGGCCAGGCTCCCAGCTGCCTTTTGAGTCAGCGCCTTCTGATCTGCAGTGGCCACACTTCTGATCTGCAGTGGAGTTTCAACTCTGAGCCCCACTCACCCAAGAAATTGGGGGTTTCAGAGTCTGGAGTCACTACAGAAAAGTGAAAATGGGCAAAAAGACACATCAGAATTCAATACTGGACTTTTTTCTTCAGTCCTAATTTACCTTTAAATTAGGGTGATTTCTACTCAAGGCTAAGGGTTGTTTCTCAGCCTATAGCTGTAGTTTCAACCAGGGGTGGGGGTGGGGTGGGTGGGGGGCAGTTTTGCCCTCCAGAGGACATTTGGCAAAGTCTAGACATTTTTTGTTGTTGTGACTAAGGGGATGCTACTGGCATTTAGTAGGTAGAGGCTAGGGATGCTAAGCATCCTACAGTGCACAGGGTTGTCTCACAACAAAGTGCCCCGCCCCAAATGTCAACAACACAGAGGCTAAGAAAACTCTGTCTAGATTAGCTGAGCTGACCAATTCCTCCTCTGCCCTCTGATGTAGGCCCCCAGTCCCCTCCTAGCCTCTTGCTGTGTCCTGTGGTGGCTCCCTTGCCCTCTCCAGTACTGAAAGTGTTTGCGATTCTGTCACCAAATGTCTCTCTCCCCTGGAGGGTATTACCATCTGATCTGTGACTTCATGTCCTAACAGGGATGACTGTCACTTTGAATTTGGGGTCTTTACCTTTCTTCTAAACTTCAGACCCATCCTCCTCAATAGGCTGTAAAAATCTCCACCCACTTGCCCATCCTTCCTTCGCCTCTGCTGTCTAAAACCAAGTCAGCTCCGCCATTTTGGCATCTCCCCCCCAGCTCCTCCCTGACTTCCCTTCCCCACTCCTGTCCCATCATCATCCAGGTGCCAAACGTTGGCCCCACCACCTCTCGTGCCATTCTAGCGGGTCCTTTGGGCTCTCTCAAGTCCCTTCCTTCAGCCTTGCTGCTTCCTCCACAAGTTGTGGGCCTCCCTCCTTTAAAGGCCACGACCAGACACAAGCCCCCATGTCCTCTTCCTCCAGACCATCCTCCACGTTGCCTCCGCCCTTCCTAAAACTAGCCTCAAATCCTCACTCGGACAAAAAAACATCAGCACTTCCATTTCCTACCAAAAGCCTCAAAATTGCTTGCTCTGATGCGTCATGATATCCTGGAGACCCATCGAACTTTCTCCAACTGCTCCTCCAAGACCCCACGGGGTGGGCTGCTCTCTCCACCCAGCCCTGCCCCTTGTTCCCAGCCATCTTTGTTGACCGCCAGCCAACACCTCCCATCCCCCACCGCCGATGCATACAGCAAGCCCTCTGTCCCTCCTGGGGAGCTCATCTGAAATGCCATTATCTCCATCAAGACTTCCAAGGTCCCCCCAGTTGAAGATCTTTTCTTTCCTGTCTGTGTTGTTTACCCTTTAGAATGGAGATCTGGCCCAATCTTTATCCCCTCAAAACATGTGCTCTCCTGCTAAAGAACCAAGGTACCAGAAAGAGCGAGGAACAAAGGGGTCCCGCGGGCCCATGAGCGCGTCGAACCAAGGGACCCTGTCCCCGTTCCTTGGTGAACAGTGCTTTGGGCAAGAGCGAGGCCTGGGGAGTGCAATCATCCTTTGGGGACCCCATCGCGCGGCCTCCCTGGCGCTCCAACCCCAGCATCTACTAACCTTGCTCTTCGGCAGAGCCCAGCATCCCCGTCGCCCCAACTCCTTATCCATCGGGGCTGCTCGTGTGCACGGGGCGGGCAGCTCTCTGTCCTCGGGGTCCTGGCCGTCTACCGCCAGGCCCTGGGAATCTTCGGCCTCGCCCCCGCCCGTCCCGTGTTGGGTGTTTGCCCACCGCTATCAGTGAGCCCGAGGGTTGGCCCCTGTGAGCCCGACCTCCCCTCCCAGCCTGGTGAGTTGTGGAGTCGGGAAGAATGACCCGCGGTGCCGGCTGACCTCGTGGCGTCGCAGGCCTGACCGCCATACCAACCGCTTCCAAGCACCCCAGCAGCACAACCTCTTAGGGCGTTCCAACTCGGCGCCCCCTAAGGGACCTCCCACTCATATCCGGTTTCCGGTTCGAAGCCCCCTGCTCATTCGCCAGGCAGCCTTGATTGGCGTGACCCCAGCCCAATGGCTGACCCAGCGCTGGGGGTCGAAGGGGAGCGAGTTGACTGTTGGGACCCAGTTGGCACCCAGTTGGCACCTTGAGTGAGTGTTCAAGTGGTTGAGCCATTGCGCGTGGGTGTAGTTGGCCGAAGTTTGGACCAAAGTTCAGTGTTGGCATCTGGAAGTGTGTAGACCCCCCTGAGCCGAGATGATACCTCTGTCGGGGGACCCAAACGTTACCCAGGGTTGGGCTCTGTCCGTGCTCCTCCGCGCAGCGCGGCCCTGCCGGACGGCAGACGAGGGGGCGATGCGCGCTGTGGCGGGGGTCTTCTCACTCTGAAAGGGAAGCGTTCGATGCAATGAGATTGAATTGTGAGTGGTTCGCCCGCCCGCGGCGCGTCGATACAGAGATCCAGGCGGCGCGCCTCCCTCGCCGCAACGCACCCTGTGTTACTCTCATTCCATCCGCTCCACATGTGATCCACATGTCCCCTGGCCACCTACAGGTGACTCGCAAGCCCGTGTCACCCGCTGGCAACACAGACCTGATGCCCGTGTCCCGGATTTTACGTGATCCGCAAGCAGCAATTTTTTCCCCCCTGGTTCTAATCTGACTGTAGACCCCGGAGCCGGGGCAGTACACATGCGCGGAGCCCACCCAGGTGGTGTGCGTCTTTATCCCTCCGGCTCGGAGCCCACCGCGCGCCACCGAGACGCGAGCGCAGTCCACCGCCGCGGGGTTTATGACCAGGCTTATTGCCGCCTCTGCGGGCTCTAGCAGTTGGGAAATAAAGCGGCTACCTGCAGATACCCATAGCAAGAGGAGAGGGGTTGGAAAGGGGACGGGAGAGGGGCTGGAAGGGGGCTGGAGGGGAGCCAGGGGAGGGAGCTGTGATGCTGCGGCGGCGCCCGAGGCAGGAAGTACCACATCGCGGCCGCTGTTAGTCGGCACAGCAGGGCTCGGCTTGGCGCGGCATGATGTGTGCCTTTGGGCTCAGTGCGCACAGGGTTGACCAGTCTCTGAAAGCACCCTAAATCAGCCATAAATCCCAACTGAAATCCCCTTTAACCCTTCCCCAGAACAGTAGGACCCCCGGAAGTCTGAGGCCTGCACTCTGTGGGGTCCCCATGCTCATCCTGCATCCCCGCCGCCACCCCCCGCCCTCCCAGCCGTGCCGCCGCAGTTACCGCTTGCAGCGGTCGCCAACCTTTCGGACCTCACGGACCACCGGTTGGCGACCACTGCTCCAAAGGTTTCCTGAAACCAGCGGTCGCCAACCTTTCGGAGCTCGCGGGCCACCAGTGGTCTGCGGACCACCGGTTGGGGCGACCGCTGGAGAGGGTCTCCGTGGTTCATACCCGAGACCCTCTTATTCCCTGAATCATTTGTCCACATAAACGCGGAACAACCCGGCCCGCGCGGCCCTCAGCGCCTGCGGAGACCCTCGGAGCGCGGTGGGGATGGGGGCCATGTCAGTGATTTACATGAGCCAGCCTCGGCAAGTCGGCAAACGAAAGCTGCAGCGGCGATGGAAAGTGCCCCAAGACATTTTAAAAACAAATTGTGTGCACAAACTCAGCATCCCCTCGCCCCTCGCCTCCTGTCCTCCCCATCGGTGGGCTCACGACCACCTGTCGCATCCTCGTGCGCGCACTCGCCCCCGTCCTAAAGCCTTGTGCGCCGGATTTGGGGCCCAGGATGGAAGGCTGCTCAGAGCTGGGGGCTGCGACTCTTGGGCTCAGGAGTATTTTGGGGTTACGAAACCTTCATGCAGTTCCCCCCTCCCTCCAAGGAGCGTCAGCGGCGCCTGGGAGGGAGGGTTTCAGTTCCTGCGCTCCAGCATCCCGGGCCCACGTCTTGCGTCACGTGTCCCACACGCAGGAGAGCTCTCTCTCTGGCCAGGGGAGCAGAGAGGAGATAGACTCCAAATCAGTCGGGGAGAGGAGTGGAAGAACCAAACCATCCCTGCGAGGCCTGCGCCCGTCGCCCCCTTACCCCAGGCCGGGGCTCCCGGCGACAGAAGCCGGCTCCTGCAGCCGCCCGGGCTCCGGCCGGCGTCCTCTGGTGGCGGAGAGAGAGCACTACGTGCGACTTTCGGACCGAATCGACACGCTCCTCAGATCCAAACAGGCGGGGCTGGCCTGCAGAATGCAGAGAGACAGAGACAGAGACTGAGGAGGGGGACCAGGGCAGGTCAGGAGGGGGGCAGGGGCAGCCTGAGGACATGAAAAGAGGCCAGGAAGGAGCTAAGACTCCACCAGCAACCATAGAGTTGCTTCTACCATAGTCTAGGATATGAGGGCCTGAACCCTGGCACCAGCAGGGGTTGGAAAGTGAGGTTGAAGAACTGTCTGGCTGGTAATTTGATTTTTTTTATTTTGGAAATATTTTTTTCACCCTAGTTTGGTTGGGTGCTCCGTCGTACGGGGCCCCAAATTTATTTTAAGAGGCCGCCACCGTGTTATGGGCATGCGCAACTGCCTCTACGGCAATAATATGTCAGGACAACGCGATATCCCCCTTGAGCCCGAGGAACAGCCCGAGCAACCATCTCTGGAGGCCTCAGGGGCAGCTGCCCCCAGTGCTGGGCCTGGCGCAGCCGAAGAAATGGAGGCCCAATCGCCTCCCAGGGAGCCCATCCCCATCGAGACTGAAGGCGAGGCCTGTGGACCTCCAGAGGCCTCCAGACCCAACGTCCAGAGTGAGGCAGTCCAGGAAGCCGGAGCCCATGGAGGCTACAGCCCACCTCCAGAGGAGGCCATGCCCTTCGAGGTCAAGCAGCCCAGCGTGGGAGGCTTCTGGCCGGCCCTGGAGCAGCCTGGAGACGCCAGGGGGGCCCTTAGCCCAGTGCTGGTGCAGCCCGGAGCCCGCAGGGAGGCCAGACCAGACCTGGGCAGCTACAGCCCTCCGCCCGAAGAGGCCATGCCCTTCGAGAGCGAGCAGCCTGCCCAGGGAGCGTGCAGCCAGCCTCTTCTGCAGATCTCCGCGCTCGCGCCAGGAGGCCCGGCCGTGGGGGTCTTTAGCGCCCCCTCAGAGGAGCCCCAAGTCCGCAGACCTGCCTACGCAGGCTGCGGAGGAAACTGCAGCCCTCCCCCTGAGGAGGCGATGCCATTTGCGTTTGATGGAGCAGCCTTGGGGGACGACAGCCCACCCCCTGGGCTCCCCCGAGCTACCCTACAAATCCACGACGGTGGCGGCGGCCACTTCGCGGCAGTCGCGGAGCCGCGTGCGATCCTCCTCGCTCCCGCCGCGAACGAGCCCC
>NW_005370535.1:862128-862534 GCF_000412655.1 Myotis brandtii
CTGGGACCCAGGAGCCAGCGTCAGCACATCCGGAGAGGCTGTCAGAGCTCCTCCACACTTCGTGGGCGACAGCCCCCCGATGGAGGTCTCCGGACCCCAGCTCGAGATTGGTAGCGCCCCCGCTGGGGTCGACGACGCTCCCGTCAACATGGACAGCCCCCCAATCGCGCCTGACAGCCCGCCCATCGAGGTCTCCGGAGCCCCAGTTAAGAGAGAGCCAGCAGAGGGAGAGAGACCCCCAGTTGAAGGCGAAGCAGCCGAGATGGAAGGAAGCTCAGCCGCTGCAGCCGCAGCCGCAGCCGCAGCCGCAGAGGGAGACAAACTCCCTCCTCCCGGAGACGGAGACCGAGACGGAGACGGAGACGGAGACCGAGCTCCTGCCGCCGGGGCCCCTGCTCCCGCCCCC
>NW_005370535.1:863069-882349 GCF_000412655.1 Myotis brandtii
GCCCGGTCCGAGCGCGGCCGCGACGACCGCGACGACGACGGAGGATCGGCCAGCAGCAGCGATGAGTCCGACGAGAGGGCCTTCGGATGCTACGTCTGCTGTCAGCAGAAGCGAAATCGCCCCAGACCAAAGCCGAAGTGTAACTTGCTCCGCAACTTCTTCGATCGGGCCTTCCAGAGCTGCTTCGGCCAACCTGAGAACGACGAGTTCAGAGTCCCGCACAGTCCCAAGGTCACGACGATTCCTATGGTGGAGACTTGCAGACCGATGTGCCTGGAAACCCAGGAGCAGCGCTTCCAGATGCGCGAGCAGAGGAAGCGCAGCCAGCTCATCGACAGGCAGCTACAGGAGGAGAAGATGGGTTACACGTGTACGCACCGCCTGCTGCTTCTAGGTAATGCGGCGGACTCTGCCCGTGGGGAGCAGGGCCGCCCGGGACCCGGGAAAGGGTGGAAGGGTTGCCCGTGGGCGCAGGGCCTAGCGGCGGGAGGAGGGTGGCTGGGCAAAGGCCAGAAGAGCCTGCTAGGAAGTTCCAGTGAGGGCCCTAACTTTGCCCCGGGAGTGGGGGGCGGGGGGAGGTCTCGGGTGGGCTGGGGTGGCCGGAGTATATGCCCTCCAGGGAGAAAAGAGGTGGTGTACAACACTGGGGGTCGTTTCCAGCTGGACAAACCAGCGGCGGTAGGGCCAGCGACCGTAGGACGACCCCAAATCCTGGGGTGGGGGACGGCAAGAAAGGCGGGGGCCTCAGGTGAGCCAGGAACTGCCGGGGAGGGGCCTCGGGGTTCCCCGGCTAAGCTGTTTGTGGCCGTGGTGGGATGGGGTCGTTGGGAAAGGCGCGCCCCGCCTCGCCTGGCACGGCTGCTTGGACTCAGACAGCTTGTCGTTGGTGTGTGTTGGTGTCCATATTGTGTCCGCCTGTGCATGACCTGCGCTCCAGTGTTCCCCAGTTCCCATCCCTGGCACCCCCAAATCACCCGCCGACTGTGTACTTGTACGGGGAATGGGCTGTCTTGTGTTGTGCGCCATGGCGCGGGCAAAAACTTTCCGCGTTCGCACTCTCTGGTGGTACCTGTGAGCTGGCACTCTGCAGCGGGCGGCACGGAACATGCAGAGAGGAGGCTGTGGGACATCTTGGGTAATGTGTTGGGCACCTCGCGCAGGGGAAGGGGGCCGCCTCCTGATGGCCTCCATAACCTTTTTTTCTATATGTCTTTCTCTCTTTTTTCCCTTTGCGCTAAGCGTTTCCTCTCTTCTCATTCGTTCGCCAAACCCTCCCGCCTTTACGGTTGAAAACCAGACACTCAGGTATCTGGGGCGTCAGGGGCTGCACACATAAATTCGGTATTCTGCACACACTCGGCTCACCTGGTGGGGGGAGGGTCGGGTGGGGGAGGGGAAAGCACACCAACCTGCTCTAGGCAAGTCTGGATCCAAACCACAGGGGGTTGGTTCCGAGGGGCGGGGGCGTGGCTCTTTTAAAAACATGAAATAATTTCCCCCCCCCCTACGGACGAGCCCGAGGTAAGCCAAGCATTTACACTTTCACACTCATGCAGTAGGAGGGGCTTAATTAAAAGAGGGGTGCGTTGGGAGTGGACTGCAGTCGTGTTTAAAATGCAATTAAAATAAATCATTTTTTAAAATGCTCCGAGTGTATTTTAAGTGTGTGGACAAAATGTGATAACATTGACTATGACTTGTGAAATCTGTAAATGTCTGCATGTGAATCTTTTCAGGCAGCTTTAGCTGGGGGCAAAGAGGCTCAAAGGTAAGATCCTCTGCAAGTGGGCTGGTGATGAAAAAAAATTAAAAAGGTCTTGTGTTCATAATCATATTAGAAGGTTACCTTTCGGGGCCCTCTGCCTGCCTGCCCCCTTTGCTTTGGGGTGGGGGCCCCACACCTCCCACCACAACAAGACCCCTCCCTTATCTTCACGTCCTTCCTGGCCCCTCCCAGTCTCCACCCCCTTTGCCTCCTCAAGACTCCTTTAGCTCAAACCTGGAGCGTTGACTCTTTGTGCCACAGTTAATCACAGCAGTAATTAGCAATGGTCTGAATGTGTGGCTTAAATGAAAATTCCAAAGTGAATTTCTTTATTTTATTCTCTAAGACCTTTCAAGGGATTTAACGATCACCATTTCTCGGGCTTTGCTAAATGTTGTTAAGTATTTTGTAATGTGTCCTGGTTTTAATTAATGACATTATGGACATGGCTGTATGCTGTTGTGATGTGCATCTCTCACAAATCACAGTGTTAAATGTGATGGTCATTGATGCCCACCCATAGAGATAATGACATCATCATTTCCCCAAGAACATAGAGGAGAGGGAGCTTAAATTTCTGATGTTCCACTGCACCAAAGCCACTGAGCCTCCAATGACAATGCACTGTTTTCCTGCAAACAACTGGTTTTGCCACAACAGTCCCATTTCAATATTCCAAGCATCGCTCTGGGGAGCAAACCCATGATGGGGAAGGGAGACACAATTGGGTAAAGACAGGAGAGTCAGTTACAGTGTGCACTTGGCCCCTAGTGGGCAGTGTCCCTTGCCTTCTGGGGCCTCAGTTGCCTCATTTGTGAAATGTCTATTTGAGCGGGGGGAGGGAGGGTGCAGAGCCAGGAGCACAGTCCACTCAAATCAGCACTGGAGGCTTATACCATAGATGATACAAACATCAACCCAGTAGCAAATGGTCTATGTCTGAGGCAGAGTCTTAAGAATATTAGAAGTTCCCTTGTTTTGTATTGGGGGGGGGGGGCATGTTAACCTTAATCACAGGAAATTTGCCAGCATCCTGGCTCTGCTTCCAGGGTGGTGGTCCAGCAGACCAACCTCAGCCACAGGTAGCATGACCCTAAATCAGAGAGCCAGGCTTATGGTTTCTGACCAGGTTTCATTTTGCCCAAGTGCCAAGAGAGGTACCCCATCTGGGTCTAAGTTACTCACTGGGGAGGGGGAGAGTAGGGAGAATGAGGCCTTACATTTAGAACAAGCCTTTTACTGACATTCTGTTCCTAACACATAAAACAAGGCATCCATCTTCCTGCCACTGAACATGCAGAACAAATGACCATCCTTTGATGTGGCTCTGAATTTGTGACACGCAGATTCATCTGTGGCTTTAAACATGTGTGTGTGCATTTGTATATATGTACCCTCTGTGTTTTTATTGCCCGAACAGCTTAACATTACAGGGATTTAAAAAAAACTATAGATGACATACTATATTAATTCCAGTTGTGCTACATAGTGATTCGACACTTATATCCCTTACAGAGTGATCATCACAAAAAACCTAGTAACCATCTATCACCATACAAAGTTATTACCATATTATTGACTATGTTCCCTCTGCTGTATTCAGGGAACCTTAAAGGAGAAAAAGGTAGGTAGGTAGGTAGGTGTAGGTAAGTAGGTAGATAGAAAGAATCAATGACATGACTAGAATTCTAGAATACCTAAAGTGTTGAAGCCTTTTTTTATTCGACACTAGCCAATAATAGACTGTTTCCATGTTTCTGTTGCCCTTTTGGATAATTTTGGTGGCTTTACCATTTTTTGGAACCTAAATTTCCTCATGTCTTAAGAATTGAAGAGGCTGCTATATTAGAATTTCTTAGTAGCTGCTGTATTTATTAAAACTGTGCAGACAAAACGCTCTATGTATTAATGGCCATTCTGCCATGATGCTTTATTTATACAGTGAGTCTCAATTAATTGATGATTTATTTATGGTACCAGCCACCAGGTGCAACAGTGCTGCATTGCAGCCATCTTGTAGAAGGCCTTTTTTTTTTTTTTTCTCAATGCACCCATTTTTCTGAATTCAAAATGCTCCACTGAGCTGTTTGGTGCCATGGAGAGGATATGGCCTATCTGGCCACAACACTGTTAGAATTAAGAAAAACTTTTATTATTTTCCCTCCTCTGTCTCCCAATAGTAGTTCGTGCTTCTCAAAGGCCGAAGTTCATTCCTGTGTTTTAAAATCCAATTTCCCCTAGATTTCTCTCAAACAAAAATGTGTGTTAGGTTTTATAATTTATCCACACTATATATACCATGAAAAACTGGTATGAAGCTGTTTTGTGTGTCCCCTCCTGACCCACAGAAGAGGATACACAATGGCCCTGGAGTTCTTAGTAACCAGTAATAGCAATGATTCTGCATAATGACAACACATTCTCATTGTATTTTTTTAAAAGCCTTTCATGGAGTCACATTTGTCCTTTGAAACAGCCTTGGGCAATAAAAACACGCTAGGACCCCATTTCATAGGCAAATCAGAGATTGAATGTCAGGGACTTTTGCTCAAGGACTGCAAGGTAAGTGAAGGAATCCATGCTTATCCAACAACGTGGCAGTAGCTGTATCGCATTATTAAATGTACAGCATGATTGCAAGTGTACTGTGTGCTCTTAAAATCCCTTGTCAGATGACAGGTGACCAGCAGTCTTCTGCTTTCTGATTTACAGCCAAAGCCTGACAGATTCCTGGTTATAAATGTCCATGGAGTGTATGTGAAACGAGAGCTCCCCCATTCCAGAGACACCTGTCATTGCTATGGTGAGATCTAGTTTCCACCATTTGCTTTAGCTCATCAGCCAACACTGCAGTCTTAGCTCATTTGTTGGGCTTTTTTTTTTCCCCCTTTTTCTTTTAAATGCAGGTTTTCTTTTGACTCTCTTTAAAATCCCCCTGTGGTTTTCTTCAGGATCTAAAGCTTTCCTACTGACTAAGGTTTCCACTAAAAATAATAATAATTTTAAAATGCAGTTGTTTTTATGCATTCTTCCTTACATTTTTAGTGTTCTGGTATAATAGACTATTTAGAAGCCTGCCTTGGATCTAATGACCCTATTAAAATAACTGTTGCTCAGAGTCCTTCGGAGTGATTTTTTAAAAAGTATTTCTTCCTCTTAGTAAGGGCTAATTCCTGCTTAGTGAGAGTCAGTGCATAATCTTAGAAATCACCTTTGATTTTTATGCAGGAAGGTCAGTACTAAGCAAGAAAATAAATTTCTTTTTAGGAAGATAACCTAATTGACTAGATTTGAAATTGTCCACACTGACCATGCCTCTTCTTTTTAGAATTGATTTTCCCACCAAATAAAACAAACCCCTCACCCCCAGCAATATTACGCCTCTTAAAATGTCTTTGCATCAGGTGACTTTTAGGAAGCATGTGACAGCCAATGAAAATTGGTCTCTGTGCTTCTTGGTTTCTTTCACCAGGGGCCAAGTGGGGTTTTCCCGGGTCCCAGTGGAATGTGAAATTAACCTGACAGTTGTCTATTTTAAATCAAATTTATCAGGTGATGTAGCACTTTTCAAACAGGTGGTCCAGGAGAGAACTAATTGCATTAGTCAGTCTAATTTACCCTCTCCAGCCCTGGCGGCCCTCCAGTAACAGGGACTCTGAGACACTGGCCCTGCTAACACCCACCTTAACAGATTTCATTGAATTAGATGGAAAGGGTCTTCATCCCATCAGAGCCCTATTCTGGCCTGTGGTCACCCTGGGCAGGAGATGCTGGTCTTTTCAGGGAGTGAGAGGAATGGGCCGCGCCTGCCCTGCTGAGGATGCAGTCCACTGGCCCTGAGAGGCCTTCAGGAGAGTGAGGAAGGCAAGCGAGAGGCCCCAGCTGCACTGGCCTGCCAGCCTCCGGACAGGGAGGAGATGTCATTTCCCTTCATTCCTCTAAAAAGAGGGCCAGAGACTAGAAGGGAAGTTACCAGAGAGTGAGAAAAGTTACTCTTTAGAGAGTGAGAGGAGCCTCGAGAGGTGTCCCCAACCCAGGGCCTGCACGGGGAAGTGCCCAGTGAATGGCAGCCAGCATTTTTAAAAATTTACTTCTCCTTTTCAACTCTTTTGCTCTCAGTGAGGTTTTTGTTTTGTTTTCTGTATT
Organism: Myotis brandtii; assembly: GCF_000412655.1. Taxonomy (NCBI): domain Eukaryota; kingdom Metazoa; phylum Chordata; class Mammalia; order Chiroptera; family Vespertilionidae; genus Myotis; species Myotis brandtii. Next base: position 868,981 of record NW_005370535.1, read on the forward strand.
CCCATGAGACTGATCACTTCTAAGTTTGAAGCGTCCAGGTACCCACTTGTTCTGCCCCTCAGTTTCAGATACACTCTTTGGACACTTTTTGTAAACAAAGGTGAGCCCAAGCAGTAGACAGATGACACATTACCAAATTGATGATTGTGTGAAGCCACTCTCAGGTGAGTGGCGTGGCCGAGAAAGGATGAGAGAACTTTTTTGACTTGTCACCCGGACCTGGTTCCCCACCACCTCTGTATTAGACCCTGTCTATAAATCAAGTCAGTGTGGGGGTCGAGCCCTGGGACCTGAGTGCAGATTGTTCTATGCTTATTACACATGCAAAAAAAAAAAAAGATTGTCTTTAGTTTCCAGTTTCCTTCCGGACAGCCACATGGTGGAAAAGGCCAGCCCTTGCGAATGGAAGAGGAGGAGACCGCCAAGAAGAAGGTAGGGAACTACACGAGAATGCAATGTTGGACTTTTAAGTGTGGTTGACCATCACGCTCGTGGAGATAGGGTTCTCTGGGCTCCGATCATCCAGTTAGGATGATCCAAGCTGTTCTGCCCAGGCAGCTACTGGGGGCTGACATAAGGGAGGGATGTTAGGTAACTGATCTGTGACAGAGCAGTGACAATTAAGGGAGGGTGGCTCATTTTACTCACTTAGAGCGAAAATCCCAAATTGCATTGCAGAGTAATTTGTTAAACCTCAGGAGAGTTCGTGAGCATTTCAACTCATGGAGTTCTGCCCACAGAAGTTAAACATTAGCTTTCACTAAATGTTTCTTAATGATTCAATTTGGGGCGAGGAGAGAGGTAAAAAGGTACCCATTGTTATCTGATCCTGAATTTATGATGAGTCAGTCAGCATTTCCAACGTTGTCACACACATTTCGTGTGTGGGACAAAGTCGGCACCTCAAACTTCCTTTAATGAGTTGATAATGGGAAGGAAATGTCTTGTACCCACAGTTAAGCTCTCACAGGTTGGGCGTCATGCTGAGAGTGGATTTTTAGAAGGAACTATGAACTTGGGCAGCGAGAGCCTCTGTTAAATCGTCCAGCTCTTGCTTCTCCCCTGAGTCAAAAGACCACATCACCTCTCTCCTCTGTCCTATTTGAACACTCCTGCCTCTCATCACACTGCCTGCTGATGTGCAAATGACTGTGAAGATTTTTTTTAACAGGGCACCTGCATCCAGGTAAGTTTGCAGCTGTGGGATTTCCGAAAGGACTAAGGCTTAGGATGATTGACGCACAAAAACTGAAGTCACACCCTGTGATGTGGCCCAGGACCAGGAAGGGCTGCTAGCCAGCGCTCTGCCACAAGAAACGAAACGAGGGGCCTGCTCTCAGCAGGTGTCCATGCCAGCACCCCAACCTCTGCGACCACATGCCTGAGCCTCAGCTTCTTTAGCTATATGGGTCCAATTGAAAACAAACAAACAAAAACCGCCAACCTGTCAGAAATAGACAGAATCACTTAGGAAGATATAGGTACTTACATTACTTGACTGTCTGAACACATCCTCTTAAGTGGGTGCCATTTTCTTACCTATGCTTATAGATGCTACTTCTGCATGTCCTAAGGACCTAAGCAGAAGCTCTGTGGGGTCCCAAAGTCAAAGTTTATTTGTCATTGGCACCTTGAGTTTTGGGGCCTTCGTGGGCTTCTGAAATCTTAGAAAGTGTCCATCTTAATTCCTTGCAGCCGTTCTCTCTTTCGGCCTACAAGATGCTTACTTAGCTTATTCATAAAATCACACCCCCCCTGCAGGGTCCTCCCGCCCACTGCCCCCCTCAGGTGTGACTTTTTTAGTGACTGACTCTCCAAGGGCCCCGAAATGGTGACTGTGAGTTGATATTGCAGGTGGCCACTAGATGGTGAGGTGGGATAAGGTAGAGGAGACCTGTCACAGCTATGGTAGGAATGAGAATGGAGGGGAGGAGCCAGCCAGGCAGGGAGGGTCCCACTTCACGTTCACCCCCATGACCCCCAGGACAAAACTGAAGCTTTATAGCCCCCAAACTTTAGTCAGACCCGGCCTTTTCTTTTTAAGCTGTGATTTCTCCCTGTTGGCTGGCTCTGTGCTGGGATTTAGTAGCATTTGGGAGGCCTCTGTCTAACAAAGAAGTCCTCCACAGTGGTTCCCCCACATTTAATCATGGGGCCAATCCTGTACACTATAGGGCATTTAGCAGCATCCCTGACCTCCACCCACTAGATGCAACACAAACATACATACACATGCACACACACATGAGCGCACACAAAGGTGCAATATATGCACAAACACACATGTATGTGTGCACACACAAAATATGTGCACATGCATGCATACACAAACATACACACGAGCACACAAATATATGCACACACAAAATATGAACACTCGTGCACGTATGCACATACACACTTGTGCACACAAAACATGCACACATATACACACGTGCACAGGTACATGCACTCACAGGCACACACACGTGCACATGTGAGCACACAAAAAAACGAACACACACACACATACACACACATACACATGGACAGATATGTATGAACACACACATGTATGCATATGGACACACATGCACACACATTCACGTGCACATATACACATGAGCACACAAAATATACACGCACATGTGCACACATGCACTCACACTCAGATGCATATACACACAAGCACATACACAAATATGCACACCTGTGCACACAGAAATACAAACACATGTATATATACACATGTGCACGTGCCCATGTGTGCACACATATGCACTCACAAGTATGTGCACACACGCCCGTGCACACACACCACAAACACATGCAAGTACACACAAATATGCATGCACACATATTCACATGCACATCTACATAGCGCACACATGTGCCCATGCCCGCATGTGCACATACACACACACATACATGGACACACAAATATGCACACATACACATTCATATGGATACATGCAAGTACACACAGAAGTGCACACATATTCACACGCACATGAGATATACGCACACATGCATGTGCCCACATGCACACACTCACATATGGACACATGTACACATGCACTCACATGTGTGGGCACAAATACACATATATGCGTGTGCATATATACACATGTAGACATACAAGTGCACACACACAAATGTGTGTACATATTTACACATCCACATACATGAGCACACAATATGCGTGCACATACACAGGCCTGCATGCGCACACTCACACATATGGACACACAAATATGTAGATGTGTACGCATATACACAGATGCACACATACACACAAATATGCACACATATTCACATGCACATATATACATGAGCACACAACATATGCACACACATGTGGCTGTGCCCACTGCGTGCACATATGCATTCACACATATGGACACATATACACATATATCCATGTGCATGCACATGTATGGACACACAAATATGTACATCTACCCACATGCACATGAGCACAGATACACACATATGGACACACACAAGTACACACATGCATACACACAAATGTGCATGCATATTTGCATGCACATATACACGAGCACACAAAAAGTGCATGCACACATGCACTGCACACATGTGAACACATACATGCACGCATGTACACACATATGGACACAAGCACAAATATGCACATGTGCGCATGCACCCATATTCACATACGCGCACAAGCATGCAAAATATTCACACATGTTCATATGCAGGCACACGTGCACACGTGTGCACACATGCATGTGTGCGTGTGTACATGCATGCACGTGTGCGTACACACGGAACCTACCCCCACTAAATACACACACAGCGTGATCACCAAAACTCTCTCTAATCATTGCCAAATATCCCCTGGAGGTCAAAATCATCTGCTGTTGACAACTACTGCCCTAACATTATCAATATTGAATTCTGGGAAAGGTAGCAATCATACATGTCATACTTCGAACCCCTTAAAAAGGAAAAGTCATCTTCAGAGGAAAGGTTGTTGAGGTTAGTACAGTAACCAGCATGAAGCCTTTGTTCTAGTCCAGCAGTTCTCAACCTGTGGGTCGCTACCCCTTTGGGGGTTGAATGACCCTTTCATAGGGGTTGCCTAAGACCATCGGAAAACACCTATATAATTACATATTGTTTTTGTGATTAATCACTATGCTTTAATTATGTTCAGTTTGTAACAATGAAAATACATCCTGCATATCAGATATTTACATTACGATTCATAACAGTAGCAAAATTACAGTTATGAAGTAGCAACGAAAATAATTTTATGGTTGGGGGTCACCACAACATGAACTGTATTAAAGGGTCGCAGCATTAGGAAAGTTGAGAACTACTATTCTAGTGTTGGTGATCCTGGGTAGAAGTAATTTCTAGAAATCTCAGAAAAGAAGGTGACCCAGATGATCCAAAGTAGGATAGAAACGGAAATTATCCTAGGGCAGTGGTCGGCAAACTCATTGGTCAACAGAGCCAAATATCAACAGTACAACAATTGAAATTTCTTTTGAGAGCCAAATTTTTTAAACTTAAACTATATAGGTAGGTACATTGTTATTTTTTTAAAAATATATTTTATTGATTTTTTACAGAGAGGAAGGGAGAGGGATAGAGAGTTAGAAACATGGATGAGTGAGAAACATTGATCAGCTGCCTCTTACACACCTCCTACTGGGGATGTGCCCGCAACCAAGGTACATGCCCTTGACCGGAATCGAACCTGGTACCCCTCAGTCTTCAGGCCGACTCGCTATCCATTGAGCCAAACCGGCTAGGGCATTGTTATTAACTTAATTAGGGTACTCCTAAGGCTTAGGAAGAGCCACATTCAAGGGGCCAAAGAGCCGCATGTGGCTCACAAGCCACAGTTTGCCGACCACGGTCCTAGGGAAACAAATAATGAATTGATCTAAGACTGAATAACTGAGACAACCCTGTAGCTAATCCGTGGGTCAGGACACAGCAGGGCTGAAGTAGATTTTAAGCCTTTGGTGATCACATTGGCCTTTTAGGGCTCCAGAGGGCGGGGTCTGTAGCAGGCTGGGGTCCCCGCTCTGTGCGCTGAATTCATTCACTCTGCGTCATGGAGGAAGGTCCCAAGGTTGTAAGGACTGGGAACAGGTCAGCCGGCAGCGGGACCCACCCTGTGTGAGTCCCACAGACACCGATGGAGGCTTGTAGGGGCAATGTGTACATACCAGCAACACGGTTGTAGGCCCCATCAGCTGAGTCGCCTTGGTCTCAGGCCCATAGGGAGCCAGCCCACTACATGGAGGTGACCATAACCCTGAGCAATGGCTTTCTCAAGGCAGGAAGTTACCTTGCAGGTGTGGGATGGGAGGGGAAGTGGAAGGGTTGCCTGTTGGTGACTGTACTGAGAAAGGCAACATTAGATCTTTCAGGAATAAAACACAGTTATGCCAAGGACATTTCCTGATCAGGAGTCTTTGATAGGATGGGGGACACCTCCCCATTTGTAGGGCAGATACTATAGCCAATATCTTACAATAACTGGACTAAGTCATGATTTCACTTTTAAACAGTGTCTAACCCAGCGGTTCTCAACCTGTGGGTCGAACGACCCTTTCACAGGGGTCGCCTAAAACCATCCTGCATATCAGATATTTACATTACGATTCATAACAGTAGCAACATTACAGTTATGAAGTAGCAACGAAAATGATTTTATGGTTGGGGTCACAACATGAGGAACTGTATTTAAAGGGCCAGAAGGTTGAGAACCACTGGTCTAACCCCTTAACGTGTACCTACCCAGCCTCTCTCCCAAGTAATCATTATGGAAGAAGACTTGATTGCTTCTTCATTATATTTTGAGCCTAAAACATTACATTTTTTGTCCCCATCTGGTCTTTTCATAAAGCCTTCAGATGTTACAGATTCATCAGAGATTTAATTTATTTTTAAAGTTTTTTTCTTGGAGAATTTAGAATTTATGGCCTTTAAGCTAATTGCAAAATCTAAGGGGGGAAACCTACTACACTCCAGACATCTATTATGAATTTAAACACTTTAGATTTTACTATTGGTTTTTTTATGGCAGGTAGTTTGATTGTGTATTAGATGTGTGAAATTAGAAATATGTTTTAAAATGTTCCAAGTTCAGCTAAGCAGAGTTTCCTCCAAATAATAACTCCTTATTGCAGAATCCTCGAAATTCCCCGAGGGGTGTTTACTGAGAGTTGATTTCAACATTTTGTCTGGGACCCAGTGCATCCTTCCAAGGAAATGTTCAGAAGGCTCCAGGCCAATCCCCAAACAAATGGCAAACGCTAGGGGAAGATTTTGAAAGGCGGGTTGTCAGAAAATGAATAGCTGTTCACCACTAAACATTTATGTGACTTCATTTCTTCCCTTTTAGCAGCTACAAGGGAAGCATAGTGGGTCACTTTTGCTTTGCACACCAATGGCCAGGACAGGTTTTAAGATGGACACTTGAAAGAGGGTTCCCCTTTCCACATGGGAGCCTTTGGAAGTTTTCCTGATGGGATCCAGTCATTCTGGGCTGGTCTTAGGAAATCACTTATATCCGGGCTGTTTGGCATGGGGTGAGCTTATGGTGATTATTCCTTGCTATCTTCCCACGTTGCCCTAGTGGGGGGATGGGGTGGGGAGCCCCAACTTTTCCTGAGGGTCTAGGATGGTGGAAAGAGAGCACTGGCTTAGATGTTAGGAGTTCTCATTCCTGGGACCTGGTTGAGTCTAGCCCTCTAATCAAGAATTTGCCAAGTGACATCCAGAAAAGCCAGTTCTTAAACTTGTTGACAATGCTCCATTTTGTGATAATTCTGCCATGGTTAGTGCAGGGACTTAAATGTGTGGGGTTTGTGGTCAGCTTTTTGCATAAAGAGGTAATGGCCCAGGTGAGCAGGTGAACAGGCTTGAGGAAGGGCGTTCTGGACAGAGCCCCCTACTCACTCAGCAGGCACACATGCAGGCATCTTATCCTGACTCTTAGGTACACAGGCCCCTCTCTCTCTCCCTCCCTCTCTCTCTTGGCCCTAAAACCTTCATTCCCCAGAGGTAGGGTCTGACTTCAGGTACTAAGATGGGCTCAAAATTGGGAGCCTATCTTTCATTCTACCAGGACACAGGGTCTGGAAAAAGGCCATCAGTCTGTCCGCCTTTGGTGGAGAAGAGGGGCTGTGCCCCCCACCCCCTGGAGGTCCACTCAGCACAGAAATGGGGGAGCAGAAACCAGCCCCCTAAGGAATTCCCTCATTTCTTTCTTGCTTTCCCTGTTTTTTCTCTCTTGAAATTAAAAAAAAAAAAGATTCTTATTTGGGGGGGATTCTGAGCAGGAAATCCTTTTTTTATTTTATTTTATTTTTTTTAGGGAAAGAGATGAGAACACCAACTATTTAGGGCTGGGAAGTAAAAACAATAAAATAAGCCAGGCTGCTCAGAGTTGGCTGGCAGATGGCGCTCGGTGTTCACTGTTGAGAGCCTTGCTGTAAACTCAGTCTGCTGGCGCCTCAGTCTCGCTCTGCATCCCCCTCCCCTAATCCTCTCCCCGGGACACAGCCAACTGCCCAGGCCCTGGGAGAGTTTGAAAGGGTTTTCAGTTGAGCAATTGATCTCTGGGGACAAATCCTGTCACTTTGACTAGTGGCTCTGTAAACCTGAGCAGGACAACACTCGGTCAGTGACCTCCAAATGCCAGCCCACGCTCCGCAGTTCAGAGACCTCGGGCAAATGGCTGTCTTCTGGGTCCCAGTTTTCCTCTTGAAAAATATATCCTTCTCACTTTAAGACTTTCATCTGCTTATGGAAAGTTGATCTAGCACAGGTAGGCTGTCCCCACTCTTTGTTGAAAGCATCCTTTCAAAAATGACATTGTGCAGGAACTCTTAGACCAATCTTTTGTCCTTTTGTAAATAATTAATAATTCCACCCCAATGGAGGGCTAGAAAAGAAACTGAAAGGTGGGCAGGAAAACCCAGGGAGCCTTCCTGGAGGAGATAGCATTTGATGCAAACTGGGAAGATGCAGGGAGGGGAGGGAGTAGGATTGTGGGTGGTTATCAGTGCTTTTTTACAGAGAAGGTACTGGCTGAGGATGAATCCTTTACTGTTTGCTCATTTCCAAGAACATCATTGGGGTTTTCAGGGTCTCTGAAATTCAGGGCTAGTTCTCAGTATCTCTCTACTCCTCAGTGCTGCAAATGAGCAGCGCAGGAGGGAAGTCTTTTCAGAAGGGTCTTCCCTGGCTAAGAACGGACCCCACCACCCCCTCCTCTCTGGCCAGCCTGCATTTGGGCAGGCCACTTCTGCCTTCTTTAGGCCAGCTTTTCAGTGCAGGGGAAGTTGGAGCTGATGGCTGGGCAGAGGTCCTTGGTTCCAGAAAGAACAGGCATCCTTGCCATTTCTTTCCATCCCACTCCCCTCCCCTCTCTGTCGCAACTGTAAGATCGTGACATCATCTATTTGAGAAGGGCCTTCAGCGTCCTGTAATGGTGACTTATTCCTCTCCTGTGGAAGTTACCCTCCATCCACCATTCTTAGATACCTTCTCTCCCATCTTAGATAGTTGAAAAGTCAAAGAAACCTAATAAAACATTAACTTCAGGTAAAAGCTTCCCCCAACCCTGCTACTACAGTTCTTTCCTTTAAGTTGACAAACTTTATTCCAACATTCTTCCCTAAGTCCATAATGTTCTTGGGCCTCTTTAAAGCCTTCCTTGCTCTTCTTCCTCTCCACCCCTCCCAGTTTGTAGCCTTGAACCATGGCCAAGGCCACTGACCACAGCACCCCCCGCAGCTGTCCCTTTGGCTCTTGGGGGTTGCTGGGGAAGCTGGGCAGGTGGGCCACCCCTGTTTCTAACACCTTTTCTGGGCCAGGAGACCTCCTCTCCCACCAGAGGTCAGCAGAGAGCTGAGCAACTCACAGGAAGTAGGATCACTTAGAATTCTCTAGATGAAATTAAGAAGCCTAAAAGGAAAAAAGGCCTATGTTTGTTTGTTTGTTTTTTTGGGGGGGGGGGGGTCTTGTATCTTATATCTCAGGTTGAGGTTTCATCCTGCCCTGGGTCTTTGGGGGTTATAGCCTTAACACCAATCCTATTCTGTGCTTTGGGGGGAACAGAGGGCTTTGATCTGTTTATTAGGTGGGTTTGTTTGCCAGTACCCACCCCCCAGGATTCTTTACAGGGAATCAAACTCTCTTAAAACTCAGTGTCTTCCACTTGGGGTCAAGCTGCCCACTTTTTGCTTGCATGGGACTGAGAATCTGTGTCCCATTGTTCCCCTGGCCCCTTTCCCTTTTTCTTCCAGAAGTTATATTTGTTTAAATTACATTATAATATTACAGGAAATTCCCTATCCCACCCTTATCCTGCCATGATTTGATTTCTCCTTATCTCTTCTTCTTTACCCAGATGGATGGATATTTCTAAAGAAGGTATTAACTATGGCACACAAACATTTTTGTATTTAGGTCCCCCACCACACACACACACACACACACACAGATTTCCTTCAAGGTCTGCCCATGTTCTCCATTTCACGGTTCTTTCACCTGTTCAGTCCTAGCACTGGGGTGGGAAAAGGGGGCAGGAATCTGAATTCCTTTCTTTTCTTTTTCCTTCTCTGAACTTTTGAAATCCCAGCATCCTTGTGACCTATTAAGAGGTTACAAACCAATTCCCCTTAGCCAGGTCTTTATTGTCAAAAGAGAGAGGAGAAGGTGCATTTATCTCCTAAGAGATAAATAAATACAGAGACTAAATTCTTTGTAAGGAAGGAGAGAAGGGAGAAAGAGTATCTTGGCTAAATTTAGCTCTCAACACCAGACGGGGCTCCTGCCCTCTAGGAACTTCTAGTCTGGAAGGCAGGATCAGGTTGCAAGTCACGGAGGGTGCCCCAGGCAGAAGCTGGAGGCCTGCCAGCGCCAGGCCGCGGCCAGCACAGCTGAGGGACCAGGCTGAGCGTGGCCTGGAGAAAGAGTGCAAGCCCGGGGTGTCATCTCCCCATCCCACTGCCCCCTGGGGTCCCATGTTGGTTCCAGGAGCCCACTGAGTAGGACAGGGACTGGGAGGCCCGTGTGTTTGCTGGGGAAGAGGCCCCTGGTTCCCTTCCCCATTGTTTGCTGAGCCCTGACCCTTGCCCTGTCTCCCACAGCTTCCGCGAATGTCCCTCTCCCGGTCCTAAAATGATTATTCCATTTTGGCTTTTGTTTAAATTAGTAATAAGCCCCCTTCTTGCACAACCTGATTCCCCAAGTGTTTTCACATGCCTTACCCCACTCAGTATTTTGGTTTGAAGAACTTTGGCACACAGTAGACTTTTTGTCCTTAAAGAAAAAAAAATCCAATCTTTCATGGATTATTTTTATTCCGTAATGACTCGAAACATAGCAAATCCTAAAGCTACAGGCAGACGCCATACACCACATGCACGCTCCAATGGGTAGCAAGCCCTTAGAGGCGGACAGGTTGATGGCCTCCAGATTTTGGCTCCAGCCAGACCCAGGAGATAGGCATTGTTTTTTTCCTTCCTTCCTCCCTCCCTTCCTTTCTTCCTTCCCCCCACTTTGGAAAAATAAGTTTTATTCTCCTGGGCATGTTCATTAGAGAGGGCGGTAATTCTGTGCAGTGAGGAAGGGAGGGGCAGTCAGGAGAGTCCACGTGGACTGCTCTGTGCTGGGCCTGAGAATGGACCTGGCACCCACATGCCTCTCTCGGGCTGGGCAAGACGGGCTACCCCCCTTTCCAGTGTTGGTGGAGAAAAAGTCCCGTCAGCTGCCCGTGTGTCCGATGGTGGTGTGTTAGCGCCAGTGAAAAAATAAACCAGTCTTGTTCCCATTTGTTGTGGTAGGACCCCCTTCTCCCCAGTGTTGCCTTTTTAAAAAACAAACAACCCCAACACTGCATGGCCCGCAGAGATGAGTTTGCCAGGTTGCCACGCTTCCATTTGTTCTCCAGGTTTAGCTTCTCTCCTCCAGGAAAAGTTCACTTTCCCAAGGCCCAGAGTTAGAAATGTGTTGCTAATTGATTTGAGCTTAATTTGAATCGCTGGGGGACGGAGCAGAATGGCCGGTGAGGGGCCGGAGTGTGAGGGGGTTGCTGTTCTGCAGTCGAGGAAAGGGGCTCGCAGTATGTGGATCGCGGAGGGTCTTCAGAGAAAAAGGAAGGTTGTTGGGCAGTGCCATGGGGACTTGGCATAAAATGGCGCGCTGAATTGAGGAAAGCCGTGCTTCCGGATGAAAACAGTTGTTACGAATTCATTTTTCAGATGTGACCAGCGGCAGCTGTGAGGTTTACCTCATCTTAGATGGTGTCCAACTTGGCAGAGCGCATGGGATCCCCTCCTTGGTGACATGCACCCATTCTCCTTACCTATAAGTCCCCGCGGCTCGGCGCGGCCGAGGGAGGCGTGGAGCCGCCTGTTTCCTTTTGCCTTTCAGTAGCGCCTCTGAGCGCGGCGTCCGCAGCGGGAGGACGAGATCCGCCGGGCGGTGAGTCTGCCTCCCCGGGCATTTCCATCCGGTCGCTCGTCCATTCATTCCTTCACTGTGCTGACCGCGAGCCCAGCCCCTCCGCGGGAGGCGGGCCACCTCTGCCGCTGACACCCGCCCGGTGACCCGGGGCCTGCACACTGTACTTCCGGGTCAGGTCCCGCCCGGTGACCCGGGGCCTGCACACTGCACTTCCGGGTCAGGGCCTGCTCCGTGACCCCCTCTGCTCCATCTGAAGCCAGATGTGCCTTCCAGGGTCTCCGAGGACCAGCTCTCTGGGGCCGACCACACCTTCAGGTCTAGATTTCTGGCCAGAGCCAGGTGGGACCAGGACGTCAGTCCTTCAACCCAAGGTGGTGCTTTCATCTTCGTGCTCGTCCTCCATCTTAGCCCCTGAGCTTTCCTCCATCTTAGCTCCCGTCCTCCATCTTAGCGCCCTTCCTCCATCTTAGCTCCCGTCCTCCATCTTAGTGCCCGTCCTCCATCTTAGCTCCCATTCTCCATCTTAGCCCCTGAGCTTTCCTCCATCTTAGCTCCCGTCCTCCATCTTAGTCCCCATCCTCCATCTTAGTCCCCGTCCTCCATCTTAGCCCTTGAGCTTTCCTCCATCTTAGCGCCCGTCCTCCATCTTAGTGCCCGTCCTCCATCTTAGTCCCCATCCTCCATCTTAGTCCCCGTCCTCCATCTTAGCCCTTGAGCTTTCCTCCATCTTAGCTCCCATCCTCCATCTTAGTCCTCATCCTCCATCTTAGTCCCCGTCCTCCATCTTAGCCCTTGAGCTTTCCTCCATCTTAGCTCCCATCCTCCATCTTAGTCCCCATCCTCCATCTTAGTCCCCGTCCTCCATCTTAGCGCCCATCCTCCATCCATCTTAGCGCCCGTCCTCCATCTTAGTCCCCGTCCTCCATCTTAGATCTTAGCCCCCGTCCTCCACCGTAGTTCCCTTCCTCCATCTTAGCGCCCGTCCTCTATCTTAGCCCTTGAGCTTTCCTCCATCTTAGCTCCCATCCTCCATCTTAGCCCCCATCCTCCATCTTAGTGCCCTTCCTCCATCTTAGCGACCATCCTCCATCTTAGCCCCCGTCCTCCATCTTAGCCCCCGTCCTCCATCTTAGCGCCCTTCCTCCATCTTAGCACCCTTCCTCCATCTTAGCCCTTGAGCTGCCCTCCATCTTAGCTCCTGCCCTCCATCTTAGCTCCTGTCCTCCATCTTAGCGCCCGTCCTCCATCTTAGCCCCTGAGCTGCCCTCCATCTTAGCTCCCATCCTCCATCTTAGTGCCCGTCCTCCATCTTAGCCCCTGAGCTGCCCTCCATCTTAGCTCCCGTCCTCCATCTTAGCTCCTGCCCTCCATCTTAGCGCCGGTCCTCCATCTTAGCTCCCATTCTCCATCTTAGCGCCCTTCCTCCATCTTAGCGCCCGTCCTCCATCTTAGCACCCTTCCTCCATCTTAGCACCCGTCCTCCATCTTAGCTCCTGTCCTCCATCTTAGTGCCCTTCCTCCATCTTAGCGCCCGTCCTCCATCTTAGCGCCCGTCCTCCATCTTAGCTCCTGTCCTCCATCTTAGTGCCCTTCCTCCATCTTAGCCCCTGAGCTGCCCTCCTCTTAGCGCCTAGACTGCCCTACAGGTCAGGCCTAGTCCTCCATCTTAGGTCCTGGAGCTCTGGGCCTCTCCTCTCCCTCTGGTCTTCCATCTCCTGCTCTTCATTTCCATTTGCAAACAGCTCAGCCCAAAGCAGGGGCTTCTTCTCAGCCTTATCCCTGGCTGCGGGCGGGCCCATGTGCTGACTCCAGGCCCACCTCAGCCTTCATGCCCATGTCACCGTCCCAGGGCCTCGGCAATGTGTTTCCAGTGGTTTCCGCAGGCCGAGACCTTTAGGGGAACAGGGGCGACCTGGAGTCCCAG
>NW_005370535.1:882584-884031 GCF_000412655.1 Myotis brandtii
TTTTTTTTTTTTTTTTAATTTTAGAAATTATGCATATATCTTCCTCAAAATCCCTTCTATCTTCAGCATTCATTTAGAAACTAAATTTTTATTGTCGAGTTCTATTCTTTAGTCTCCCCCCTCTTTTTTAACGAAGTTCCCCTCTCTGCCTCTGTACCCCCAGTACATCTAACAGATAGTTGTTATGCCAGGTTGAGGAAAAGACATTTATTTCATTCATTTTAAAGTGTGCAGGGTAAACAAAATACAAAGGTATTTTCTATCTAAGATTAAAACATGAAGTACCCGCGGGTCAACCATTTGTTTGGGATTTTTTCACATTTTGCATCCAGCTAACTCCTAGCAACTCACTGGAATGATGTGCTTGGAATCATTTCGGCTCATGAACGGGAAGCCATTGGAGAACTCGCTTCTAAAGCCCAGAATGACTTCTGGTCGCCCTGCTCGGGGTGCCCCTGAGGCCAGAGCTAGTAACCTCAGGATAGGAAGGCGGGTCAGGCTGTTCTTGACTTTGGGATGCCTTTCATGGTTGTGGGTCTGGTCAGCGGAGTGTTTGTTGAACTTGCAGATGAGGTGATCTGGGTCCCAGCTACGTTGTGCATCCTCGTCCTTGCACAGCGAGCCAGTCTCCAGGGAGTCCCAATTATCACAAAGTCCCGGAACTCGGATTTTTAAAAAAGGGGACATCTGTAATACTATCAACAACAAAGACTTAAAATAATAAAAAATAAAAAGCCTTGGAGCTCAGAAGGTAGAGATGATGATCTCAGAATAAGGAAGCAGAACCCTAGCAGTGCTTGACGGGAGTGGGTGGGCACCTTCACCATCATCGCCCTGCAGCCACTGGGCTGTTCTCTACCCGTCAGCTGTCACCATCTTGTCAGGGCCTTTGCGGGGGTGGGGGGTGGGGGTGGGATGGCTCCCATTGTGGCTCCACCCACAGCCCAGCCGCCTGGCCCCTCGGGGCCAGGACACCTGTGGGCCCAGCCGTTTGCTCAGGCTGGCCTTTGACCTCTCAGGCTTGCCCTGCGACCAGCACCCTGCGGTCACAGCAGGACTCCCCGGGTTTACTTCAGGGCCCCATGGCCTTCCTTCCCTGTGGCCAAGGCCCTCAATTAGCACCTGACTTCTCCCCTTGGTGGGAATCAGTGTGACCTTTGCCCTGTGGCCACATCCTCCAGGTACTCCAGTCTTGCTTTCCTAGAGTTTTTAGTTCTTGGTGTTAGGTCACTGCCACCCTGAATGAAAATAGGTGTAATTAGCGTGTTACAGATTAGACTCTGCATTCTAGCTTTGTGCCACTTCCTCTAATAAGACCAATTTTGGTGGTGACACATTTCCTAGAATCCCAGACTTGCTTCGATTGCTAAAATCCTCCGAAAGCCGATTATAGGTTAGACCTGTTTGCTTCAAAACCTGGAAGGGTTTGGTCCTGATCAGCTATCTT
>NW_005370535.1:884156-890239 GCF_000412655.1 Myotis brandtii
TTGATTTTCTTGTTCTCTTCAGGCCGCAGAGCCTCTGTTCTCCCCCCAGGCTGCCGTTTTCGTTGACGGCTGAGCACACATGGTCTTCTGTGTGGCAAAGGCCCGTTCCTGGCTGGCTCCAGAGTCCCCACCAGTTAATCGGGTGGGAAGACTGAGTTAGGCTTGGCCGTTTCAGCCAAGCTGGGCACACATCGGACACACCTGCCACTGGAGCAGGCGTCCACAGTCAGCCCTGAGGGTCACAGCTGCAGCGTGATTTCAGCATGAGCCATTCAGGATTTCACGTTTCTTAGGAAAAGAAGGCATTCTGAGCGGCTGCTGTTCACCTGTTAACCTTAGAGAATTTCATAGAAGCGGGAGGGGTGTCCTCCCTACCCCGCTGGGTTAGCAGGAACAGCAAGCCCTACCCGCCCTGTCTTCCTAAGACCGTTTCTCACCTAGTGGAGAGCAGCCTTCGTCAGACTCCTTTCCATTCCGCGTGTTTTTGCGTGTTTATTCCAGTGCTACCTGCTGCTGGTCCTTAGCCTCCAGTTCTGCCCTGTTTCACACTGAATTGACCTGCCGTCACTGGCAAGGCTTTTTGTTGTTCTGGAGGGTGTTTTGTCGTTGTTTGGGGGCAGACCTTAGTTTACAGTGAAGTTTGGGATGGGAGAGGAGAAAAGTTCTGGCCCTTAGTCAGATCTTCTCATGTATGTAAACAATCCCCAGAAGCAACACACCTTTTTAATCTGTCCTCGGAGAGCTGAGCCCTTCTGTCACCTGGGTCTTAATATTAATAAGTGCATTGGCCATCTGCAGTGGATTTGAAGGCTGAGTTGTCTGCCTCACAAAGAAATGGGCTATATTTAGTGTTTAAAGCAAGCCTGCTTTGTGTTCTTTGTAAAGTCAGTGACATTCTTTCCATTTTTTCGGTGTAATTAGCACAAAAGGAGCCGTAATCTGAGAAGGTAGCAGAGACTAAAGCCACAGACTAGAGTCAGGAATGTTCAAGAAAGTGGGCAGCGGCCCTTTCCCAGCCCTGGGCGGGTGCAGAGCCGGGCGAGGCTCAGGGCAGGGCTGAAGCCTGTAGCTCATAAAAACACCTCCTTTTCATCTGATTCCCAGGCTGGCTGCAAATGCTTGAGACTTTGGCTGATGAGGATGAGGCCCAGAAATCAGGATTTTAAAAAGATTCCCAGGTGATTCTAATGTGCAGCCAAGGTTGAGAACCACAGTTCTAAACTGAGGCAGTAACTAATTGCCAGGCTGTTTGAGAATGATCAACCACTTTGGTTGGTAGGTAAATAAAGTAAAAACCCAAGAAGTAAAATTTGTATGTAGCCGTTTCTAAGGAAAGGAAACTTACTACCTGATTAAGCCACAGTGTTTGACTCTCTGAACTCAACTCTGTGGGGCTAAATTTGAAGAATTGAACACAATGAAAAACGAAACTGTGAAATAAGAGCAGGTTAAGGGCTTCTTTTATCTAAAGAGATCTTGGAGGACTTCAGCCATCTCTCAATTGCGCCAACTTGCTTTCTGGTTTTTTCCTGTTGTGATTTGTTTAGTAAGATGTTGGATCAAAATATGATATAAATAAGGTACCTTGTAAATAAAACCAGAAGTTAGCTGGCCCGACTATTTTTAACTGACCCTCTCTCTACATTCCCCATGCTCAAGGCCAAGCTACGTGTTCTAAGCAGCAGGTGTCCCTTTACCTTCATCCTCATGGAAAAACTTCCCCCAAGGGAAGTTAAAGACGTGTTAGCTTAGGAAAGTCAAGATCCCTGCTATAGAGGCGGCACTTTCTCATCTTTTTCTTTTAACCAATTAAAATCTCTAGTAAGTGGGTCCATTGGTCTATGGTTGATGTCATTATGCCCCCAGTCTGAACTATCCATCTAGAATCTTCAGTCAAGGCTGACATTTGTGGGCTTTATATTATTTAGGTTTAAGTTTTAAAAGGAATAGAGTAATGCACTTGGTGCTTTTTTTTTATTGTTTCCCCATTTTGAGGAAGAGGTGGCTTTGTTAAAAGTTATTCTCACCTACTCTGGAGTTGGCTCCTGGGGGTGTTGTGAAAGAAGCACTAATGGCTTGGGAACGGGGCATCTGTGGGTTCCAGGAAGCTCCTCTTATAGATGGGGCCCACCTTTCAGGGTCAGGAAAGGTCAGGAAAGGTGCACAAACCCCAGGGGACTTCATGTTGTGAGCCATGTTTTAAGTAGATGCTTCACCAGTATCTCAAAGCCAGTGGCTCAAGAAACAGTCCAATCACAATGGGCAATGTGCCCCCCCCCCCACTGTTTGAATTAGATTACATAAAAGTTATTTTAAAATTAGCTGATCAGTATTAAATAAGGACATTTCATATGACCATGTAGTTAATGCCTTTATTTTAAGTCTTCTGAAATGAAGTGTTGCTAACTTAAACATTTGTGCTTAGTTTAGAATGCAAGTTTAGGGGTACTTGTGGTTGGAGTTACTAGCCTAGTGAATATGACAAGAAAAGAAGAGCCCTAGGTAATCACTACCTTAAAGTTTGAAGAACATTATGGTCTTAAGGAATAGAACCTTCTTAACCATGGTTAACTGGGCCTAGGAAGGTTTTTTGGCTTCTTTGTTTTATAATACTTGCTTTTGGTGTCTATACAACACAGGTTTCAAGTCACATTCATTTGCAAACCACACTTGCAGCCATTCTAGTTAAATAAAAATACAGAAAGTGCTTTAAAGATAGTGAAAGCACTAAATACTATTAAAACCTTACACCTAAGGTTTCTGCTTCAGTGGAAAACTGTTTATTGTTTCCTATGCTGTTAAAATACTATTATATTTTCTCTGGGCTTTACAAAGATCCAAACTAATGGAAGGTCAAGAACACTCTTGTCCAAAAACTCAATTACATCATTAAGTATAATAATATTTTTAAGATTCTGAGCCGTGGTGAGCCTATTGCTTTTAAAAGCAGACAGGGCAGTCTCACTCAGTAGGTGCAAAAGAGCCCAGGAACACACCCACCCATAAACATGCAGCTCCCAAGACCTCAAAACTCAAACACTGTCGTGTGAATTCGCCCATTGTGGTAAAATATGCAGTGCTGGAAAAGATTCTGCTAGGCTGTCCCTCTGTGCAGCATGTGACACCATCTGTTTGACCAGGTTGTATCACTCAGTGACCTAGTGTTTTAGGTTGGGGTGTTATTATCCCAACTTGCTGGCTTTGGCCTGAAGCAAGTCACCTGAGCCAGGGACCTGTGCCCTCCCTGGCCATTTCATACCCAGGACACTCTGACCCTTTGCTCCTCTCTGGAGCCTGAAGTTTCCACCACTTCCATCTCCCCCTGAGCCAAATGAGAGGCCCCTTCCACTGCAAAAGTCTCTAGCCTGCACTGTACCAAGAATTATGCTAATGCATTGTTCTCCTCTTAAAGCATAAACCAGGTACTTAAAATGGTAATGACCTGGTAAAATAAATTACTAATTCATATGAAAAGGTCACACTTGGTGGCCTTCAAATTGGAAAGACTTTTAAAAAAAATTAAAACTTCTAAAGCCTGGGTAGGTCAAATGCAAGACTGAAAACTGTATGCAGTGCCAGCTCACCACGCTAATTAAGTAAAATCTCATCTTTCCCTTTGTGTGGAGTGAAAACAGAAAGCCGACCAGACCACAAATGGGCTTGTGTTCCTGAGCTCTTAGTATCATTTGCTTACCTGTAAACCCTGGGTCCCATCTGCTGTCATTTATTTACAAAGTAAATGCTTTATCTGTCCATCAGTGGTTGGTCATAATAAAATATAGGTGAAACCTACATTTCTTTTTTTAAAAAAACCAACAAAACCTTTTTTCAAGGATGGCCTGCTAGGTTAGAAGTTGAAAGTGACTAAAGCCTGACCTTGCTTCATACATTTCTAGGACAATAGTCCCGCCCGGATCGCGCTTTGCCTGCAGTAGGTGTCAGTATGTGATGTGGCACAGAGTCACTGCTTTCAAAGTTTAGGTGTGAGACTCCTCAAAAAGGGGAGTGGTGACCCAGCTCAGGGAAGCGTTTCCAAATCAGGACCCTGTTCATTCCATTCCTTGGAGTAATGTGTAGCTACTGGCAGAAATAGGGCGGTTGTGTTGGTTACTATTTACCTTGTTCCTCTTAAATACAATGTATTTGTGCTTTGACACATTAGAAGCAGGGAGGAAGATGCTTTTGAACAAATGGAGCATAAGAAGAAATTGTGACCTCTTCTTCCTTCTTCCAAGTCTTCACCAATTTTTTTTAAGTCAACCAATCAATGAAACATAACCAAGAAGTTTTACTTAGTATATAAAGATATAAAACTCAGGCGCCGTTGTCAAGTTGTTTCTGAGCTAGCCGGTGGGTGACTGTGAGTCCCGACCTCAGAGTCACTCGTCATTGATTGCGAGGTCCCACTGCCGCTTGGCTTCCCAGCACATTCAGGTTCAATATCTTTATCTGCTGTTGTTTATGTTCAAAGCATCACCTAGTCACCTAGAACAGTCGTGCCTTTGAGCTTTTTTCCAAAAGGAGGTGTATTTTTGTGTGGAAAAGGCCAAAATCCAAAGTGTGACAAAGTCCCGCTTAGTTTAGTTTGGTGTGGGGGGAGGTCAGGCAGAGCTGTGCAGTGTAATTGGAAAAGTTGGAGGCCACCCGGGACAGAGCAGGGGCTGCAGGGTCTGGGGTCTGACCTGTAGCTTTTGCTTCCTGTTCTGAATCCCAAGTGTGTGACTTGGTGTCACACCTTTTACTTTGGGTTGAACAGACAGGGGTGAGGGGGGAATTTCAATAGTCCTGTTGAAGAGTTAATAGTGTCTTTCTATTTTCAAAGAAAACTTAAAACTATTCACAACAGTTTGCTCCAAAGTAGCAAACAATCACCCCAGGACCTTAGGTGTGTTGTGTGTTTCGGTGTACAGGTGGGCTTCCGTCCTTTCTTTTTTCCCCCAAACATCCGAAGTTTTACTGACTCTTTAGAAGTCAAAAAAGTTTAAAGGTGGGAGAGAGAGAGTTTACCATTACTTTGTCCGTCCGAGTTTATTGGCAGGTAGGCCTGCTGGGCAGCAGAGGCAGTCATGCCATGTCTTAGCCTGATCACCTGCGACTCCAGCTCACCTGGGCACAAGGTGGACCACATGGACCAAACATTATTGAATGAACGAGTTGTACCTAAGCAGACACCGGAGTGGCGGCAAGTGATTTAACCGAGGTCTCAGGAAGTGAGCAGCGGCCCCGTGGTTGAGAATTTGGTGTCCTTGCCCTTAACCCAGTGCTCTCTGCCACATGCTAGTGTGGGGGGCAAGAGTGGAGTGGGGACACTAGAGTTTTTAAACATTCTGCAAACAAATTCGTGTTCAGTAAACTACTTTTCCCTCTGTTCCAGAGCCACCCCGCGGCGCCCAGGCCAGGCCTGGAGAACGGGACACCCGATTCCACCACCTCTCCCGCCTGGGAAGACGCCGGCGCGCCGACTCCGCAGCCTCCTTTGGCCAACACTGCTTGGCTCCCGTGTCGCCGGCCGGCTGCCTGCAGCTTCCAGCAATGCTAGTTTTGCGTTCACATAGCACCTCTCATCAGATCTGAACCCCTTTCTAGGCGTCGAAAAGTAGTTAGGCTGCCGACACCTACCTCCGCGGGCGCGCGCCGCCAGAGGGAGGGGTGCTAGCGGTCCCGCGTGCACTAACCGGGAAGCTGGAGGTAAGGCGCGCAGCAGGGGTAAGCGCCGCCGCCGTCGCACACTTTGCACGCCGCCCAGGGCTACACCACTCACCGAAAATTGGGAGGCAGGTCTGGGAGGCGGGGTCCGGTGCCCACCAACTTGGGCGCCCCCGTGCCCCCCACTACTGCACCCCTCACGCCCCCTGCCCACTCCTGTGACGTCCGCATATCGGCCCACACCCCTAGGGTGCGCGGCGGCCCATTTGGGTACGTCCTCGGCGGGCCGATTTTTCGGCTTCCCCTTCGGTTTATAGGGGCCACCGCTGTGGGTCAGTCCTCTGAAGAGGCTGGGGCGTCATCGGACTGGTTAGGAGCGCTGGTCTTCGGCTGGGACACTCAGTCGCGTCGGCACCGCGGAGCGGGCTGCGTCAAGT
>NW_005370535.1:890343-890656 GCF_000412655.1 Myotis brandtii
GGCAGGGGCGCCCAGGCGCTGCCTCCCTGCCCTTCGGCTCCCGGGCACCCCCCAATTCTCTCTCTTCTCTCTTATTCTCTCCATTGGCGTGCCCAAGAGCCAACCCAAGGAGCGTCTGAGGGTAACAGCAAACTCGTGCCATCGCGTCTCTGCACTTTTTTTTTTAGTTGTTTGACATTTCTTGGTGCTTTTTGGTTTTTCGCTGTTGTTGGGTGCTTTTTGGTGTGTTCTCGCCCTTTTTTCATTTGCTCATCCTTTTTGGCGCTAACTCTTAGGCAACTAGCCCAGCAGCCCGAAGCCCGGCAGCCGCGCT
>NW_005370535.1:891015-891242 GCF_000412655.1 Myotis brandtii
CGCCCGCACTGTGGAAGAGCGGGGACCCCAAGAAGCCCTGGAAGAACCCCAAGAACCTGCCGTGCGAGGTGCCCCCAGAGAAGTTCCTGACCGAGAAGGAGCGGAGAAAGCTCGAGAAGAAGCTGCTGGAGCAGAGGCGAAAGGCGGAGAAGAAGAAGGAGAAGGAGAGGAAGAAGTTGGAGAAGATGCAGAAGAAGAAGAAGAAGGGGCCAGGAGCCCAGGAGGCG
>NW_005370535.1:891333-891612 GCF_000412655.1 Myotis brandtii
CTGAGCCCCGCGTGGGGGGCGTCGCGTGGCAGCCGGGGTCACCGAAGTCCAGCGAGCTGAGCGCCCACCTGCCCCTCGTGGTCTTTCTGATGTTCTCCGTGCGCAGCCCCTCGTGGGTGCTCAACTTCCTGCTACAGAAGCGCACGGAGCATGGCCGTGGCTGTGGCTTCGTGTTTGGGGCTACCTGCTGCTTCAGAATGTTCCTGGGCTGCGCCTTCTTCTCCTACTGGGGTGGCCGCACCAAGCGCAGAGGCCGCGGGCGCTCCGGGGCCAGGGGGT
>NW_005370535.1:891823-892090 GCF_000412655.1 Myotis brandtii
CACCACCACCACCAGACACCACCATCACCACCACCATCGCTGTGTAGTGTGGAGTTTTATTAAGTTTGTGTGTTTGTGTGAACACATTTTCCTTTTCGGTTGCTCTGTCCTTTGGTTCGTGCTCGCCTAGCTTGTTCCACACTCTCTGCTCTCTGGCTTTCTCTGTAACTCTCTCTCTTTTAGAAAATTTTCCGAAGTCCGGGCTCTGGCTCGTGCTCCCTCCCCTTCCGCCCACCCCGGCCCCTCGGCGGCGCCTGCAGGAGGAGG
>NW_005370535.1:892982-893287 GCF_000412655.1 Myotis brandtii
CGGGGGCTTGGCGAGGCGGGCGCGGGTCCCCCTCCCCTGGCCGGCTCTCGCTCTTTCCTTCTCTCTGCCCTCCCCCCTCGCTCTTTTCTCTTTCCGCGAGGCCTACACGACGCCGGGGACTTGGGTGCTTGTTGGGAAGGGGGAGGGGGAGCCCCACCGGGCTCGGGAGACTGCGACAAAAAGGGTTTCGGGGACAGGAAATGGGGTGGCGGGCAGAAGGAGGGGGACCCGCCTCCGTGGGGTGTGTGATTTGTTCGGAGAGGGAAGGGGAGAAAGAAAGAGGGGCCAGAAGGGGAGGGGGGCGC
>NW_005370535.1:893563-899415 GCF_000412655.1 Myotis brandtii
CGGAGTGGGGGTGGGGGAGGAGGGAGAGCGGCGGCGCTGGGCGCGACTTGGTGCGTTTCAGGCCGGACACACTGTGCGCGGAGCAGACGTGTCCTGGGCCCGGCCCGGCCTTGGAAAGAAGGGAAGGAGAATCAAATAAAAAAAAAAAATGGAGTTGGTACGCTAAGTGCCCAGTGAAGCCAAATGACACGTCATTTTTACAGTATGACCTTTTTTCCCCCTTCCAGACATGCAGGCTTTTTAAAAAGCAAAGAAGAGAATTAATTGTAGCAGCTGCCCTCACCCCACCCCCCAGCAGCATCGCCTCCCCCCAATAAACCATTAACATACATATTTTCCTGTTAGTCCTCCACATTGAGAGTACTTTGTGGAAAAGGGGGGGCAATTCACAAATCAGAACTGGAAAATGACATTTGTCTGTAAATGGCTTCTGGGTCTGGAAATGGCGTTTTTTGTCCTTTTCAAGGGGGGAGGGGGTCGAGTGCGCTTTAAGGAAACCCTTTTTCCAGGTGGAGGAGATGAAAAGATGTTAATTAGTTGTTTGTCAAGTGACATTTGGTTGTTTGGTTCTGGGTTTTCTCTCTTGATTGCGGTTTTTACTTCGGCCAAAAAGGGGGGTGGAATTTGAGATGACCTTTCCTCCTTTTTTCTTAAAGGTGCTGCTTTGGGGAGGGAGGGGGGGAGAAGTTAAAATAAAACAAAAAAAGCATTTAAAAAAAGTGGTGAAATGACCAGAAGAATTACACAAGCATTAATTAGTATGGAAGTTTTCCACTTCCTCGGTAATTTGGTTATCTGAATGGTGAATTTGGTAGGTTAAGACCTAGTTCATGGTCACACTTCAACAAAACAGCTTAGTTATAAAGAATAAAGTGTAAAGGCTGCTTTTCTTTGTGGTGTTTGCTTTGCTTGTTTGGATGGGTTATGTCTTTGTTCTCCTGAGTCCAGGTTTATATAAAGCAGAAAATTATTAAGTGTAAATAAGTCTTTTTGGTGTTTGTGCACTTGCAATTTCAGTAATTAAATGATACATATGTTGAGGTCTTATTTAAAACTTGTAAAGGCAGAATTATACTATGTGAAGAATAATATGCATAAACTTGATTTCAAAGTATAAGCCTGGAAAAGTCTAGAATCTTTTCCTTGGACGCTATCTAGTTACCTGAATACTAATTTGAAACAAGTATGCTAATGGTACCTTAAATTTCTAACACCTTTGTGCAATAATCACAAAGTCTCCCCTTAATTTGAGACTGTTACTTTTGAACACACCTTGCATCACTGGGCTCACCTTCCCCAGATGTCCTATATGGCTACATTTTATCACAATTTATTGATAGCCTCTGGCACAGGTGTCTGCAGCCCTAACCAGTGCAAAACATTTTGCATTTTTAAGGTGATTCTCACCAAATACCCCCCCCCCCCAAAAAAAGAGGAAACAATGATGTCCGGAGTCCTCTTTTTAATCCATCTTAATTTAATAGTGAATTATGTACCACAAAAAAACTTTTTCAGCCCAATTCTCTTATTTCATATACGTGGAAACTGAGGCACAGATCTGTTTCGTGCCTCTAAAAGCAGTATTACAAATCCTAACACCTCTGAAATAAGAATATTGGAGATTCTTGAGTAATTTTATGCTTTCTCTTCATGGAATCTCCTAATAATGCCTTTAATATTTTAATGTATGAGAGTGAGACTCATTAAGATTGTGTTTGCTTTGAAATCAATGTTTCTTTAGAAACATTTTAACTTTCCCAGGTACTGATTACAGCCTTGTGAAAAGGCAGGAGAAGGAGGACTGCTTTACTCTCTGGGAAGTAAAACAAAACAATTAAGAAAAGTAAGGGGGTGGGGAGGTAAAGAAAAAAACCCCAAACAGGTTTGTGTGAGAGAAGGGTAAAAAACGCCTCACACAGAATTATTTGTGGGACAGTGTGTATTTACAAAAAAGAAAAAAAAAAAATAGCAGCCCTCCTTCTAGCCTGGAAATGTGGTTTTTCACTATTCTTATAAAGGTAAGGTCATTTTAAATGGCGATATGTCACCCTTCTTACTTTTAGCTGGGAAGGGCTTGACATCTTTGAAAACGCAGTGGTTTCTAGGTATATTTTTCTTTACGATTAAAGTTTTTAACTCTTATTAGAGTTGCTGCATGTTAATGTGGTTCTCAAACACTATATTTGGTATTAAAATGTGTTTTTCCAGAAGATAAAATTGGTGGTCTTCTACCACTCCCCCCTCCCGTATAACATGGTTGCTGAATCCAGAGAGAAGGCGGGGGGGGGGGGGGGTTGGGTAAAATTCCAGGCTGCGGTTTGAGGCACTGAATTTTCAGTAGCCTTTGGGGGGAGGGGGGTTGCCTGCCCGAGAGCATCTGCTTTGGGACAGTGCTCGGGAGGCAAGTGCTGCGTCAGACTGCAGTGTCTGGGCACTGGTGGTGGGTCCTGGGTATTTAACCATGAAGCATCTGACAAACAATGAATTATATGGCTCTACACATTCATGTGTGCAATTTACCTGAATTCTCAGTTTCAAGGATTCAGTTTCACAGTTTGAACTTCAATTTTCTCGCACCCCCTCCCCAAAATGACAAAATTGCATCACTTTCTCCTCCCCCTTTGCTTCCCCACCCCACAAATTTTAAAACAGCCCAAACCTTTAATTCTTGTTTGTTATATTAATGGTGAAATACTGCAGGGACACAAAGTTGGACATTTATTATATTTTTGATGCGTCAAAATGTCTATGAAAATTGCACGTCTTTATTTTGTTTGCTTGTTTCTCTGTGTCGCTTCTGCGGGAAAGCAACAGTCCTCTCACTGCCCGGAGTGTGTAACATGCCTCCTTCATAACCTGAGACTCACTTTCCTTTTCTAGGTGCGGGAGAGTCTGGTAAAAGCACCATTGTCAAGCAAATGAGGATTCTGCATGTTAATGGGTTTAATGGAGAGTAAGTGTCTAAGCCGCACCAGGGACAGGGACACACTGGATACTAACCTTGAGGAAGTTTAGGTAGCTTGGGAGACTGGGCAGCCAATTTTCACTTAATTTTTTCAGCCTGCATATTAGAAAATGCCGGGGAGAGCTCTTTTAGGGATTTCCCCCTCCCTCCTTTTAATATTTGTTGCAGCAACAAATCATAATAGTAATAGCAGTAAGCACCAGTGTCATGTGAAGAAAACACCTCCCCTTCCCCAGGAAAGATGCCTGGCTGGCCCCGGGACAGGTCTGCCGCAGGCTTTGGTGCAGTGGGTCCCCAACATGGCTGACACGGGCTGCGGCCACCCCTTGGTCAGGTGACACCCACCACTGCAGAGCACCCCCCCCCACCCCCCAGCAGATTTCACCGCAATGCACCAAGGCAGGGTGGTGTTTTAACTATTAAAGAAACATTGTTTCAATAATATTCTCTCACAAAACAAAGTTAGAAGAGGCAGCCCTTGTTAATAATTACTCATCCCCCCCACCCTTGGAATTAATGTTATGGGCAAATCATCGTTTTCCTCTTTAAAAATCAATAGTTGTGCCTGAAGGGACATAGAGGGGATACTTAAATGATGGGAAGGCTAGGAGTTAGGTACTTCTGGCTGGATCAAGGGGCACTTTTGCCTTTGAAACGTCCTTTTAGGCATCGTGGTCTAAGGCAACGTGACGGAACCGCGATGTGAATAAAGATGAAAAGAAAACGCATGTGCTAGGGATGGAAAAAAATACGGGTCATGCCTGCCGGGCGGGGCGCAGACGGAGGGGAGCGAGCCTCTGGCTAGTCAGGGAGTTGCTCCCCTCGGACCCCAGCTAAGCTGACCGGCCTGTTTTCCTGGTGTGAGGGCACTGGGTCACCATTACTAGCTGGTCAGCAGTTCCAGCCCCTCTAACCCAGGTGAAAGTTGACCCCTCCGTTGCATTCCCTTTAGTTTCGGAAGGGGGACCACCAAGTCATGGGGGCACAGTTTAATTTAGTTATACACGCAAAAGCAAGCAGACCCCATAAACTCCAGTAAAAAAGCCCTACTGTCCCCCGAGTACCAGGGAAACAATTTTATCACCTTTCAGAGGTTAAACTGCACCGAAGGCAGCTCTTTATGGAAAATTCTAGAATTTCTTAAATCAAGCAGTCGGGGTGGGGGTAAGAAAAGGATGACATCATGCAAATGGATGTTTCAGTTGAGGTGCTTTTTAGGCTTTCCCCTTGAGTTCGGAGGGATGGGCTGTTTCACCAACTTTATGGCCGACTCCCAGTGAGTCGTCAATACGCCCATACATGCTGTTAATTACACAAGCTGCCTTCTCTCACAGAAGCCAGTTCTGAAATTCTTAATTCCTTACACACCCTTCAGTAAAGTCCTGCCCCCAGAGATGGCCCCCGGTCAATAAACAAACTGGAGACAGACTTCCAGTTACATGAATTTGTCATTTAAAGAAAAACCTGGCATAATCCCCCCCTCCCCGGAACTTAAGGGGGAGCGTTTCAGGAGGCAGGTTACCCGAAACGGACCCGCCTGCGGACCCTCGAGATAAATATTTTGTTTGAAACGACGTGGCTCCTGTTTTTAAAGGGATGCAGCAGCCACTGTTTACTTTAGTTCTGTCCGATGGAAGATAGGACATCCTGAGAATAATTTAAAGTTTTATAATTCTAATTGCCCTCTTTATTTATTTTTAATTTTTAGAGAAAGGATTTTCCTCCCTCAGTGAGCCAGTCTGTAATGCAGTCCAGGCATTTAAACCAGAACTTCTCTCTTTTCTTTTTTTAAAAAGAGGAAGTGAGTTCCCAGTTTGCCTGCTTTGTAGAGGAAGCCATAGGTAATGCTCAAGGATGTTAAATTTAGCCTGCGAAAGTGACATACAGGGAATTCTTAGTGTGAGTCTGGAAGCCTTATTTTTATCTTGTCCAAGGAGCCTCTTTTTTCCCTTTTCCTTGCTGGGGTATTGCAACAAAGACGGTTTCCCTCGTAGCCAGGGATTCCCTAGGAAACTGGGCCGCCGGGTGCGGGGTCTTGTCCCTCCTCCCGTGAGTAAATGTGCGCTTCCTTAGTGCTGGCTGAGCTATTCAACTTGCCTTCACTGTCGCAGACTGCGTGCTGGTTACCTGTGTAGAGTAACTTGTAATTCTAATCAGAACTAGAGGTCACAGTCAGATTTCCCTAACGCACAGCTAACTTCCTTACACCGAGTGCAGAAGCCGCCACCAGTGCCGGCCGAGCTAATCAGCTAATCGATGACAAACCCCCGCTTAGCCAGGCTGCCCCTCAGACCTGCAGGGTGGGGTGCCCACCAGTCGGGAAGACTGCGTTTTGAAAGCTTGTTATTTGGTTTGGTTTTCGAAATCCATATATGGTCTTAATTGCTGACAATTTATGGGGAACAGTTATTCATAAATAAAAACATCATATAGGTAGTTTCTGGGCTGCAGGAAGGGAGGTCTTGCTGTTGCGGCAGATGTCACAGGCGGAAGTCACCCGTGTGCTGCCTCTGTTCAGGTACAACACTGAGGATGGAGGTCTGGGAGCTCGAGGACCTCGCAGGTACTGCTGTGTTCTCCAGAGAATGGAGATAAGTCACCGCTGGCTCCCTGGTGCATGTACCAGTAGGGAAAGCACAAGGAAATAATTAGCAGTCCCTTCTGTGTCGGCCAGAGTCTCCAGAGGGCTCTGCTAATACTGCAGCCAAGGTGTGGAATTCTCCCTCCACGGCCCGCAGCCCCAGGAGACCTTCCACGTTAGCCAAAAAGGCCACCTAGGCATTAAGGGGATGGCGGCCCTTTGCTGAGGAATGTAGAGAGGCTGGGTGGGGATTTTGTGAAATTGCAGTGCCTTGCAGATTAGGTGAGCTTTCAATCTCTCTTTAAA
>NW_005370535.1:899829-902366 GCF_000412655.1 Myotis brandtii
GCAAACAACACATAAACAACTTCATCTCATGGCACGTGAAATGCAAAACAGTTCTGCTGTGGGTTTTCTGTTGGCCATCCTTAAAGTATAATTAGATCCAGCTGGGGGAGAGCTACAGCTTCCAGCCTTAGACCATCAGTTTAGGATTTGGGGAATTGCTGTTTTTCCTTACGGTTCTATCCTGTCCAGTCCCCCGCTCCTACCGCCCCCCCCCTCCCCAGCTCTTCATTTGAATCTGCTACTTTTTTAAAAAAAACTACTAAATTCCGTCACCCAGTGGGTGGTCTGATTTTAAAATTTCGGACCTCTCTGAGAAAAATTTCCTCTTAAAATACGAGGTGCCACGCCCTCCTTAATTTGGGAAAAAGAAGTACTTGGCACGTGGGCTGAGGGGATAAGTCATTCAATGATCTCGAAAAGCCTCTGGTCTTTGAACAGTTATCACTTTAATCCGAGGCCTGTATGTCAGCTAGTGGGCAGGACAGGAGATGAGTGATGGCATCCATCTTTCCCCCCATTCATTATCCAATTATTTTTTCTTCACTTCCTGCATCCCCACCACCATCACATGCCAGCACACACATGCATGCATGACAGGTAACCTGCTCCAGCTGTGCCTGCACATTCAGCATGCTGTCATCGGCAGCTTTCTCATGAGACCATGCAGGGCCATGGACTGAGTTAGGACATCTCAGAGAAGTGGCTGGGAGGGGCGGGGCAAAGGAGATGGGGGTCGGGACAAAGTGACTGACACATGTTTGTTCATCTGTTTCTTTTAGAATATTTTACCCCTAGATGATGGCTACGGTTTCTCTTCTTCCCCTTCCCCCGACTGTCCTATCACCCTTGCATGCTGGGATTACCCGTTTTAGGAACTTCTAATAAGAATACTATTCTGTTGTGGGGGGAGGGGGCCTACACCTAACCTCTAAAGATAACTAGGGAGAGGGGAAAAAAAACACCAAAAAATGGTCAAGGCTTGTTTTGACTATTCTATTAACTCATAGACAAGTCACAAAAACAACAAAAATGGAATAAAATCCTTAATTGTTCAAAGTGTAGTGTGATATCCAAAATAGGCAGGCATCTACATAAAAAGTCAGTCAGTTTACTGTACCAAAAGTTGGCATTTGAGAAGCAGTGACAAGTCCTTACTAAACAACTACTCAAAAAAATTGAAAAATTAAAAAAAAAACACAAAAAAATTGAAAAATACCAAAAATCACAAAAACAACAAAAATGGAATGAAATTCTTAATTGTTCAAAATGTAGTGTGACATCCAAAGTAGACATTTACTCCTTAATTGTTCAAAATGTAGTGTGACATCCAAAGTAGACATTCACTCCTTAATTGTTGAAAATGTAGTGTGACATCCAAATAGACATTGACTCCTTAATTGTTAAAAATGTAGTGTGACATCCAAATAGGCATCTATGTAACAAGTGACTGCTGTCAGTTTACTGTACCAAAAGTTGGCATTTGAGAAGTAGTGACAAGTCCTTACTGAACACCTGTGTGCTAGATGCTGGCCTAACCCGCCCTCTAACCCTTGCCTGCTCTTCTCTGTGACTGTTCTGCAGTAAATACAATATTAACATAAGTGATAAATAAAACTTCTCTGCATGTCTCCGCAGTCCCTGTCTGTCTTCTGTCTCTCTTTTGTCTGTCTGTCCCCATAAAAGCACAAAGATGGAGAACCCCCACCACTGAGGCCCGGGGAGGAGGGGGGGGGGAGCCCTTAGGATCTGAGCCAAGCCCTCTGCTCCTCCATGGGGGCGGGGAGCGACCATGCCCCCCGTCCTTCCAGCCCCCGTGTTTGAGTGTCACATGGAAAGGAGACACCTGAGGAGTTTTACTCCGAGTCTTGCCATGGAGCTCAGTTCATTAAGCAGTAGTGAGGGTGACGGCGGAGCCTGCCAGCCCCCAGTGTAATGTCTCCGTCTACATAGTAATTGCTCGGATGGCAGCCTTTGATGTTGGAGCGTTACACACCCGAATTAGGTTTCGGATTCCTATTTTAGCGGCCTTATACTGATATACTCCCACATCCACTCACATACGCAGAAGACTGAACACGTTCTCAAAATATCCGTATTTTCAGGCGGGAACTTTCCCAATTATCATACCACTCCTTAACCCGGAAATGGAGCTGAGTGAGCCTGGCCCTGGAGACCGTGCTCTCCGGCTCCGGGCACCGGCACTTAGTCCCCCGACAGCTCGTTTTCATTAACACCAAAGGAGGGGTCCTGGCTCTCGTTGCCATGGAAATGGGGCCTGTTTCTAATGGACAGAAGTGAATTTGTCCTGTGGGGTCTTAGGTGAACTTGAACCCCTAAATAAGCCGGGGGGCGGGGGGTGTCAAACACGTCCTGTTAAAGCGCTGACGTCTGCATACCGTACCCCGAGTCTGGACATCCTCGTTGCAGGAAGGAGCTTCAAGTTGCACAAACACACACAGAGGGCTCAGTACTCCCAGTCCCCTCCGTGCAGGGTGGGGCCAGCGGCACGGGCCCCCCTCCCCGCGTCACAGCCCCCA
>NW_005370535.1:902588-913715 GCF_000412655.1 Myotis brandtii
CGCAGCGCGCAGCCCCGCCCTGTGAAGGAACAGGGTCTCCAAGGCCAGCTGAACAGGAAGCGGTGATTCTGGGGAGGGGGCACCATGAGCTCATTCAAGATGAGGGTCCATCCCTCACATGCAAATGACCAGGGAATATAACACGACAGAAAAGACCATGTTCTTGGGGGCAGGCTGTTGGCAGAAGAGCACACGGCCCCCTCAGCTCCCTGCCCCAGGCCCCTCCCTCCCACACTAACTGGCGGACTGGCTGCTATTAACCCCTTTGCATTTCCTCTATTCGTGTTCTGTCCTCTCCTCCTGAGGGGTCACCACCTCCATCCCCTGACTCTGGGCGAGGCAACCAGGTGAAGGCTTCAAAGATAGGACATCTCAAGAAATTCTTATAAAAGTTACAGCAGGAGAAATAAGCTCTGTCCCTTCTGCGGGACTCAGACTCCCTCTCTGCCTCAGTTTCCTCCTCAGTCATGTCCCTGGGTCTAATACACGGGTGTGTTTGGTTCCAAACCCGCCCCCCAAGCCCAGAGGCAGGATGGGGGCAATGGACCTGGCACGGTTTATGCCCCAAGCCAGGGGCCCTTTCCCCTAAAAGGACGCGGGCCCAGCCTCCAGTGAAGGGCAGTTTTGGAAAGATAGCATTTTAATTGACCTAATGGGGTGCAGGCTATGCAGGGGGGTTGGGGGAGGGTACCCAGAAGCCCAAGGGCGTGGCCTTTACCAGCGAGGGAGGACGGGATCATTCCACACATTGATTTCCCTCCCGTAGCTGTGCCCCGCCCTGCAGTGCTTCGCCCCGCCCCTTGGGGTACACAGAGCTCCAGGTGACAGGCTCACCTGTGGCAGAGCCACACCTGTGTCCTGAGGAACACATCTCCGTGATTCTTAGGGAAGAGTTAATTCCATGAGGCCATTATGTAGGTCCAAATTAAAATCAAGAGTGTAAAGCAACAAGGCTTCTAACTTCTGTCCCACCCCACCCCCCACCCCCCAGTGCAAAAGTCCCGGGTCATAAAAGACTTCTGGGGCAGTCTCCATCCTGTCCACATCAGAGGCTCAGCACTAGCAACCAATCATTGCTGCTGGCTGCAGTGACAGACACAATGACTATTTAAATAAGTAAACAATCAAGCAAACAAGTCAACGACCAGGGCTGCAAAAGCCCTGAGGTGGGAATAACGGGGCCACCTCGTTCAGCCACTGCCAGTGGGAGGAAGCCCCAAGTGGAACCATGAAACTTTCTCCCTGGCCACACAATGCCCCGCCCCCGCCCCTCCCCCGCCCCCCTCTCCCCAAGCAGAGATGCCAACACTGAGGCCGTGCTAGTGTGTGGTGGGGGCTTGGAGCAAACAGGACCACCTGTGAGGGGAGTAATGGACAGGGTACAACCTCTGGTACAGTAGGCCTTGGTCACTACCTAGATGCCAATTTGCTGATGGAGCCCAATCGGGCATGGCCTCCAGACAGAGCTGGGAGGTGGTCATTTGAGACCCCCTTTATTCGGGACCCTCCACCCACTCCTTCAAGAACAGAATACTATCCTTAGTGGAATGTCTTGACTAAAACGGCCCTGTTAGGCAACATGATGCCATATGATTTTTTTTTTCCTTTTCAATCCCACTGTAGTGAGAAGGCCACCAAAGTGCAGGACATCAAAAACAACCTGAAGGAGGCCATTGAAGTATGTGCTCAGTTCTTTCTCGTTCTGTTAGCCCCCCTGTCAGACAGAACTGCCCCTGACCGCCTGCTAAATCCCTTTCAGACCATTGTGGCCGCCATGAGCAACCTGGTGCCGCCCGTGGAGCTGGCCAACCCCGAGAACCAGTTCCGCGTGGACTACATTCTGAGTGTGATGAACGTGCCCGACTTTGATTTCCCTCCCGTAAGCGTTGCCCCGCCCCGCAGTGCTCCGCGCCTCCCCTTGGGGTACATAGAGCTCCAGGTGACACAGGCTCACCTGTTGCAGAGCCACACCTTGTCCTGCCGAACACATCAGTGATTCTTAGGGAAGAGTTAATTCCATAAGGATCCTTAATATTTAAAAACAAAAAAATTGCCCTCGCCGGTTTGCTCAGTGGATAGAGCGTCGGCCTGCGGACTGAAAGTCTGGGTTCATTCCAGTCAAGGGCACACATGCCCGGGTTGCAGGCTTGATCCCCTGTAGGGGGCGTGCAGGAGGCAGCCGATCAATGATTTTTCTCTCATTATTGATGTTTCTATCTCTCTCCCTTCCTCTCTGAATTCAATAAAAATATATGAAAAAATAAATAAAAACAAAAAGCCACTAAGAATCACTAGGGCATGGCTCAAGATGAATGAGCAAAATTCTGTCACCCCTTATAAATCTTGGCTCTCCCACCCCCACAAGTACCCGTCACACCAAAAATCTATGAGAGAAAAAGCCATGAGTTGTGTCACCCTGAATCCCTCGCACCCTAGAGCTCTGCCGGGCCCCTGGGTGCAGGCTCCGCCTCTGACGGCCTCTCTTGTGCCCCCTGCAGGAATTCTACGAGCACGCCAAGGCTCTTTGGGAGGACGAGGGCGTCCGAGCCTGCTATGAGCGCTCCAACGAGTACCAGCTGATTGACTGTGCCCAGTAGTAAGTGACCTCGCCACATCAGCACGACATGGGCACACACTGAGGGAGTGGTCACAGTCCACACCAAGTCGCTTGTCAATGAGCCCTGCTGGTGGTGGCCGGCCAGCTGCCCCCACCTGCACGCAGAGTGCTTCTCATTCACTGGCTTTCAAAGCCCTTAATTGCACTTTTTAGTGCAGTGACATTATTTTATATAAATAATTAATGCCTGTTAAAATGATCATTATTAGCAATAAGGCGACATTTATAATTAATGAGCTTAAAGTCATTAATTGGCTAGATCTCCAGGCATTAGGTAGACAGGGCAGCTCTCACACTTTGGATAATGTAAAAATATTTTACTTTATTGCTATAATTTAAAAACATGACAAAATGATGCCGCCGCCCACCTTCCACCCTCCCCCTCACTCCCCCTCCTTGGTAGCTGATAATTGCTTTGCTATTGCAAAGGGTTTAATAGACAAGCAAGTTTGTATATTTTCACAACGGACAGAAAAACAGTCCCATCTTGGCCAGTCCCTGCGACCCCCACCCCTTCTTCAACAAAGCCCCTGAGTTTCTCAAAAGTTTGAACTAAAAGCTGGAAGTGCTAATTATAGTAACGAAAAACAAATGGAAATCCTGGAATTGTTTCTGGTTGTGCCCTGGATCCAAGTCAGAGGACAGGTACAGGCCCCGGAGTGCGCCCGCAAGGCGGGACAGCCGCTTTAACAGCAGTTTGGGCTGCTTTGTTGTGTTTTTTTAATCTTCCACCATCTTAAAGTTTTTCTTTTTTTTTCTTTTATTTAATTCTTTATTGTTGAAAGTTTTACATATGTCTCCTATTTCCCCCATTGACCTCTCCCCACCCACTCAAAGTTTTTCTTTTTTAATGCAACATTAAAGTACTCCTGCAATTTCAGAAGAAAGTGGCAACATCCCCAGTTTATGGAAAGTTTTAAGAAACTTGGGAAAAGAGGACATAGCTTGTAACATGTCTTCCTGGAGGAGGACGCCGAAGCCCTGGTCAGCACTGACCAGTGAACTGCCCCGCTGCCTTTGTGTTCATTTAAAGTTGAGGTAGTGGTGCCTTGCCCATTTCTTAAGCTGCCTATTTTTATTTGTTGAGCTGGGGTTTGGCCTGGCCCTGCTCCAGCTGTCTCTCTCACAAGATTTGGTGCTGCTGAGCTATTTATAGAACTGTGGTTCTGTTGCCATGGCAACACGCTGGAGGCCAGGGCGGCTGGGGAGCTATTTCTGGACTGGTGCTGTAATGTAAGACTGATTGGGCAAGTTAGTGTATCCTTCCAGCCAGACTAACTCTAACCTGGTAAAAAGGAAGGGGGAAAACTTACAGAACTTCTTTAAATAGACTTTCCCCCCTTTGGACTTTCTTTTCTGATTAGCCACTTGCAGCACTTCCAACCACCCCCCACCCGACTCCCCCCCAAAAAACACAAAACGCTGGGTTTAACTAAACGTTAATTAAATTAATCCAATCTTTCAGAAGTTATTTTTCCTAACGGTGTTTCTAGTTGAGCAACACAAAAGCAGTAAGTTCAGCTGGGGAGAGAGTGACCACTAATGGGAGTCCCTGAGACCCCAGCCCCCTGTGCCTGCTCCCTGCCGTGTCAGGACCCATAACCCGGGTGGCCCTGAGGTTTTTTTAAAAACTACAAATTTCATATCTGGACTGTCCTGTTTCATGGACCAAACAGACCGGAAGGACACACTGTGCGTGTTTCCTGTTCAGTGTGGTCGGGGCACAAAGGGCCCCTGTGTGCCAACCCCTTTTGTTCTCTTTCATTATCGAGGTTCTTAAAAGGCAGGAGGAAGGGATACCCCTTCTGAGTAACTCAAACATTTCACTTTCATTCGCTCGTGGAGGAAACCCAAAGTGAGAGATGCCAAAGTATACGATTTTCAAATTACCCGCTGATTTAGTCAAAGCCAAACAATTTCACATTTAAAATGTTTTTACTTAGATATTATCAAAGGCACACTGTCTGCTAGGCCTGACTTCAGACTGCAGCTGTAGGCCAGGGGTCCTGGGAGCCCAGTCCTGGTTCCCAGATCTACTGGTCAGCAAATACATTTATCTTCAATTCCGTTTGCTCTAACCGCTCTAAGGTATAAGCTTCAAGTCATCAGTGTAACCAACACAAGCAGAATTCCCATTGATTTAACTGCGGGGTGATCATTTCCATTAGCTTGGCCTGGTATGGAGGCGGGAATATTGGGCAAATTGGCATGACACTCAACACCCCCTGTGTCCTCCTTTCCCTCCCAGCTTCCTGGACAAGATTGATGTCATCAAGCAGGACGACTATGTCCCCAGCGATCAGGTACACACGTTCTCAAGCTTCCAAGAGTTTTGCCCTAGATTGGCGATTTTTAACATTTCGGTTGGCTTTGGTGAGACCCATTGACCTTGGTTATGTTTTAGGACCTGCTTCGCTGCCGTGTCCTGACTTCTGGAATCTTTGAGACCAAGTTCCAGGTGGACAAAGTCAACTTCCAGTAAGTGAATGGGTTGTCTTTCTGATAAACAGATAATGGTGTCCTGCCCTTTAGAGTAACCAGGGGTCCTTTCTCTTACAGCATGTTTGACGTGGGCGGCCAGCGTGACGAACGCCGCAAATGGATTCAATGCTTCAATGGTAGGGAAGCGTCTTCTCTCCTGTCTAAGGACTCTCTGCTTTTGTCATTGTGAAGGACCGTTTTGCTTCTGACACGTATTGCCTTGCTTTCTTGTGCTAAAGATGTGACTGCCATCATCTTCGTGGTGGCCAGCAGCAGCTACAACATGGTCATTCGGGAGGACAACCAGACCAACCGCCTGCAGGAGGCTCTGAACCTCTTCAAGAGCATCTGGAACAACAGGTTGGTGGAGCAACCCTCAGGTTCCCTCCCGGCCACTTGCCCAGGAGGCCTGGACTGATGTCCAGCCCTTGCGTTAGAGCAGAATCTTGTCCAAGCCCTTGGGAAAGCATCTCAAGCCCCCGAAGGAGAGATGCTCTTCTACTGGGCTTTAACCCTGCTTCCCTCTTTGTCAGATGGCTGCGCACCATCTCTGTGATTCTGTTCCTCAACAAGCAAGACCTGCTCGCTGAGAAAGTCCTTGCTGGAAAATCGAAAATTGAGGACTACTTTCCAGAATTTGCTCGCTACACTACTCCTGAGGATGGTACGTGACCCTCTGCAGTTCATTGGCATATTTGTTTCTGTATACAATCATGTATATGCTAACAAAATATTTATATTCTTCCTAGCGACTCCTGAGCCCGGAGAGGACCCACGCGTGACCCGGGCCAAGTACTTCATCCGCGATGAGTTTCTGGTGAGTGGACTGTCTTTGCTTCTCTCTTTGATTGCTTTTATTCTTAGGGATGGAAATTAACTTGATTCTACACGTGGGGATTAAACTATCCAGTACTTCCGTTTCATTTCATGGGTTGCCCTGTGAATTTTAGCTTTTGTGCCCCTTGACTTGGTTTTGTTTTAATTAATGTTAGTCAAGGATCCTTGGGGGAGTGGAGGGGGGATGAGTTTGTGCAGAGGCAGTGCTCACCGAGTGTCCCTGTCTGTGCCACAGAGAATCAGCACTGCCAGTGGAGATGGGCGCCACTACTGCTACCCTCACTTCACCTGCGCTGTGGACACCGAGAACATCCGCCGTGTGTTCAACGACTGCCGCGACATCATCCAGCGCATGCACCTCCGTCAGTATGAGCTGCTCTAAGAAGGGAACCCCCAAATTTAATTAAAGCCTTAAGCACAATTAATTAAAAATTAAATGTACACGCAGTTAATCACCCACCATAGGGCATGATTAACAAAGCAACCTTTCCTCTCCCCCTTGAGTGATTTTGCGAAACCCCCTTTTCCCTTTCAGCTTGCTTAAATATTCCAAATTTAGAACGCTTAAGGCGGCCTTCAGATAAAGAAAAAGAAAAAAAGGCCAAAATGGTTCCCTCTCTCTTTAAGTAACTAAAATTAACAGCAGCAAACAGAAATAAAAGAAATAAATGAATTAAATGAATTAAATATTGTCTTGTGCAGCATTAAAAAATCAATAAAAATTTAAAAATAGCAGTTCGGGACTCCTTTGACTTATTTGCGGTTTCGAGCAAACGCCGTTGTTCATGGCGTTGGTGGTGATGAAAAGCTGGGAGGCCCCACATTGAGGTGACAAGGCCCCAAGGATATAAGTGGGTATAAAATTTTGCCACTTTCTTAACCTAATCTTTGGGTTTCTGAAGGCAATTTGCAGAAAATACAAAACATCCACCCCTCCTCCTCCCAAACCCATGCCCCATAAAAACCATTAGGCCCATCAATAATGCTACACTTTGATCTTCGCTGCCCTATACAAAGGTTCTACTAACTTACACTTCAGTGTATCTGTTGACCCAGAATCTCCCCAAAACAGGTGGTACCAAGAGCTATCAAATAAGTAGATTTGGTATTAAATCAACTAGCTAGCCATTGGGGAAAATTTTAAGCTGGATCTCTACCTCATTCCATACACAAATGAATCAGTTACATGTTTAAATAGAAAAAGATACTTTAAAATGGCTATTTTTACAATTAAAATATTGGTTTCTAGATTATAACTCTAAACATCACCTAAGATCCAAAAGCCCTAAGTGGGGGAGGGAAGAGGGGGAGGGAGGAGCCTACAAAAATTAAAATCACATATAATAAAATATGAATGGGGGTGGGGACTGGATAAAAATCCGTAACAAAGGGTTAATTTCCCTAATAAGCAAAAAGCTCTTAAGAATTAATAAGCAAATCCATCACAAAAATGGGCAAAGTACATGAACAAGCAATTTGCTTAAAAAAATATAAATAACAGGGGTAAATACGGAACCTCAGTCATAAATGAAATGCAAATGAAACTTGCGCCATTGTTGGGAGGGGGTGGTTGTCCACACTCATGGGCCCCATGAAGCCATGGTGGGTTGGTGCTTGGACCTGAGGTCCACTTGGGTTCTCTAGTATTTCATCCCCAGGATCATCCCTTAAGCATGTGGTCACCCATTGCGTGACTTCCCAGGTGGGTGGGAGCCACAGCATCAAGCATTGCACCTGAAACTGCCCCCAGCGTCAACTATCAACTGTTAACACATTTCTGAAACTGGCCTAATGAAACATTAACCAAGTCGATTCTGCAATTCGGGCCAAAAATCCACTTCCTGTTTCCCAAATCAAATTAAACCCAACCAAATTAAATATCAAGCAAAATGAACCCCAAGGAGGGCACAAAAAGTACCAAATATACCATTTCCATAAACCTCAAAGCTTCCTATGAAATATTCAGTCCACATAAAAATTGTGTGCTTGCTGCGTAGACTAAGGTATGAAACAACAAGCCAGGCCTGCCCACAAATTCCCATAGTCCCACAAAGCACTCCAAATAAACACAACTAATTAAAACCCGGAGCCAACTATCAAGTGTAAGCACGAGACCAGCCCACTCCACAAACACCCACCCAAGGAAAAGGCTGTGCCAACAGAAGACATAGGTTCAACACCAATCCTGTAGCTTCTCTTTCAAGATGGCCACCTGTCTATGTAGAAATTCCAGAACCTTCTCTGAATAGTCTACATAAAATTGCCACAGCACTAGCCACATATCCACCAAAATTAGAAAACAAAGTCCCAGGCCACAGAGCAGTTATACCAAGAAAATGATACCCCAAGACCCCCCTCATTGCTAGTCAAAACTGGCAGCAACATTGTGAGAATTTATAGGAGGGAATAGAAATCACCTACTATGTGCCAATCTGCCCAATGAGATGGACTCACAATAACTGCCACTGTACCAATGAGTAAATGGAGGCCTAGAGAGGCCAGAGACATGGCTAGTAAGTGGGGAAAATGACCTTCAAATTCAGGTAGACAGACTACTTGACTATAACACTGTATAATGTTATTTTAGAATATACAGAAGAAAAGAGGAAAAGGTCTCCTGCTGCTCCTTCCAGGATGCCAGTGGTCAGGAGTCATGACCTGTGACCCCAAGGGGAACTCCTGCAGGGCCCCATGGGTTCCATATGCGGTGGTGGTGATGACCGGGTGGAGGGATAGGTGGCAGAGGGGGGTGGGGTCCTCTTCCCTCAGTGCCCACCAGTCCAGAGGGTTGCCATGGGGCCACTCCAGTCACTCAGATGTGTAAGGGTCCCTTCCCTTCCTTATAGTCCATCCCTTCTCTTAAAACATTTTCATTGCCATTATCCTTTGATCTGGTACCAAACCTAATATAGATAGGCTACTTTAAAATTTAAATTCTAGGATCTTCAGAAAGTCAAATTATGAAGAATTACACCTAAATTTTTTATTACAAGGAACCACTAGTTTTAAAATTTTGAGCTGAATCTTATATCTCTTTTTAAATGCAAAAAAACACACACATATATTTTAATTTAATTTAAAAATTTCCATCACCATTTATCCCTTCTACTCTAGAGGCCCAGTGCATGAAATTTGTGCACGGGAGGGGGGTGTACCTCAGCCCGGCCTGCACTCTCTCCAATCTGGGATCCCTCTCGCAATCCAGGACCACTGACTCCTAACCACTCACCTGTCTGCCTGCCTAATGCCCCCAACGGCCCTCCCCTGCCAGCCTGATCTCGCCCCCAACGGCCCTCCCCTGCCGGCCTGATCTTGCCCCCAATGGCCCTTCCCTGCCGGCCTGATCTTGCCCCCAACGGCCCTTCCCTGCTGGCCTGGTCACCCCCAATTGCCCTCCCCTGCCAGCGTGATTGCCCCTAACCCCCTGCCAGCCTGATCTTGCCTCTAACTGCTCTCCCCTGCCAGTCTGATCTCGCCCCTAACTGCCTCTGCCTCGGCCCCCACCTCCATGGCTTTGTCTGGAAGGAAGTCGGACATTCGGAAGATGGCCGGTTGACCCGGTCTAATTAGCATATTACCCTTTTATTAGTATAAATACGCCCTTCCACCTCTGCCCATCCCCCTCTACCCCTGTAATCATCACACTGTTGTACATGTCCATGAGTTCACAAAACAACGTATTTTTATAAAAGTAACAATTTGTGCCACAATTAAAGGTGCAGAGGCCAATTATTATAAATAAATATTCATTGATTTTTTTAAATTATTTTTTTTACTAGAGGCCCGGTGCACGGATTCATGCACTGGTTGGGGGGGCGTGGCCTGT
Source organism: Myotis brandtii (assembly GCF_000412655.1). Lineage (NCBI taxonomy): Eukaryota > Metazoa > Chordata > Mammalia > Chiroptera > Vespertilionidae > Myotis > Myotis brandtii. The sequence continues at coordinate 912,350 of NW_005370535.1, forward strand.
GGGGATCCACCATTTGTGGGAACGCCGCTCATCCCGGTCAGCTGAGCTGTGCTCCCACAGCACTGACCACCAGGGCCTTTTCTTTTTGTTGATGGTTTCTTTTGCTGTGCAGAAGCTTTTTATTTTGATGGAGTCCCATTTGTTTATTTTCTCCTTAGTTTCCTTTGCCCTAGGAGATGTATCTGTAATCATAATGCTGCAAGAGATGTCTGAGAATTTGCTGCCTGTGGTTTCATCTAGCATTTTTAAGGTTTTACAAGTTATACTTAAGTCTTTTATCCATTTTTAGTTTATTCTTGTGTTCCCTAGGCCTGGCCATTGATGAGGGCCTATCAGGGCCTTTCAGCTGCCAGCCGGGGCCTTCCTTCATTCCTTGCCTTGTGGTCAGTGCATGTCATAGTCAGTGATCGAACTCCCAATCTCCTGGTCGAAGTCCCGAGGGGACACTTTGCATATTAGCCTTTTATAGTTTTTTTGGCATGTATCTATGAAACACCATTTCCCAACACCATTTATTGAAATGACTTTCTTTTATTTTGTATTTTATTTTTTACATGCAATAAACACTAATATTTCAAGGAAAATGATTTTAAGTATAATAATATTACATGCAATAAACATTAATATGTTAAGAAAAAAGATTTTAAATATAATAATATTACCAAAACTGTACTAATCTATATATATATCAAAGCCTAAGTAACCGTTTTGACGAAGGACCAGAATAACTGGAACAACCGCTCTACCAGTTGCTATTATGCACACTGAACACCAGGGACAGATGCTCAATGCAGAAGCTGCCTCCTGGTGGTCAGTGCGCTTCCACAGCCAACCTCCCGCAGCTGGCCAACCTCCCAGCCGGTTCCCCCATTGGCCTCCACAGGTGTGGGGGAGTGCCAGCTGGCCAACCTCCTGCAGCCCCTCCCACTGGCCAGCCGGTCCCCACAATAGGGGCCGAGGGGGGGGGGCCGGCCAACCTCCCACGGCCCCTCCACCTGGCCAGCCAACCTGCTATGGTCCCTCCCCCCAGTTGTTGTAAATTGTGCTGCTATGAACATAGGGGTGCACACATCCTTTCTGATTGGTGCTCTGGGTTTCGTAGGGGTCAAATGGCAGATCCATATTTAATTTTTTGAGGAATCTCCACACTGTTTTCAATAATGGCTGCACCAGTCGGCATTCCCATTAGCTGTGTACCAGGGTTCCCTTTTCTCCACATCCTCACCAGCTCTTGTCATTTGTTGATTTGTTGATGGTAACCATTCTGACAGGTGTGAGATGATACCTCCTTGTTATTTTAATTTGCATCTCTCTGATGATTAGTGACTTTGAGCATGTTTTCATATGTCTGTTGGCCTTCTGTAGG
>NW_005370535.1:914544-916098 GCF_000412655.1 Myotis brandtii
GGCTTTGTAATATAGCTTGATATCTGGTATTGTGATCCCTCCAACTTTGTTCTTCTTTCTCAGGATTGCTGTGGCTATTCGGGGTCTTTTTTTAAAATTCCATATGAATTTTTGGAGAGTTTATTCTAGGTCTGTGAAATATTCCATTGGTATATTAATGGGGAATGCATTAAATCTATAGATTGCTTTGAGTAATATGGTCATTGTAATTATGGTGATTCTACCAAGCCATGAACACGGTATATTCTTCCATCTGTTTATGTCTTCCTCTATCTCTTTTTTCAATGTCCTGTAATTTTCTGAGTACAGGCCTTTAACTTCCTTAATTAAGTTTATTTCTAGGTATCTTAATTTTTTTGTTGCTATGGTAAATGGGATTGTTTTTTAGTTTCTCTTTCTGTGAGTTCATTATTGAGTTATAAAAAAGCCATAGATTTCTGGGTGTTAATTTTGTATCCTGCTACATTGCTGAATTCATTTATTAATCTAGTAGTTTCTTGCTGGAGTCTTTGGGGTTTTCTATGTACTATATCATGTCATCGGCAAATAATGATGGTTTTACTTCTTCTTTTCCAATGTGGATACCTTTTATTTCTTCTTCTCGTCTGGTCACTATGGCTAGCACTTCCAGTACTATGTCCAACAGGAGTGGTGAAAGTGGGCATCCCTGTCTTATTCCTGTTCTTAGGGGAAATAATTTTAGTTTTTGCCCACTGAGTATGATGTTGGCTGTAGGTTTGTCATATATGGGGCTTTATCATGTTGAGATATGCTCCTTCTATTCCCACTTTTCTGAGAGGTTTGTTTGTTTGTTTTTCAGAAATAGGTGTTGGATTTTGTTGAATGTTTTTTCTGCATCTATTGATATGATCATGTGATTTTTGTCTTTCAATTTGTTTATGTGATGTATCACGTTATTGATTTGTGAATATTTTACCAGCCTTGCATGTCCGGAATAAATCCCACTTGGTCATGATGTATGATCTTTTTGATATATTATTGGATCTGATTTGTTAATATTTTGTTGAGGATTTTGGCATCTATGTTCATCAGGGATATTGGCCTGTAATTCTCTTTCTTTGTAGTGTCTTTATCTGGTTTTGGAATTAAGGTAATGCTGGCCTCATAAAAAGACTTTGGGAGTGTTCCTTCCTCTTGGATTTTCTGAAATAGTTTGAGGAGTATACTTGTAGGTGTCAGTTCTTCTTTGAAGGTTTGGTAAAACACCTCTCTGAAGCTGTCCTGACCTGGGCTTTTGTTTGCTGGGAGTTTTTTGATTACTGCTTCTATTTTATCAGTTGTTATTGGCCTATTCAGGTTTTTTTATTCTTCCTGCTTCTGTTTTGGGTGATTGCATTTTTCTAGGATTTGTCTATTTCATCTACATTGTCCAGCTTGTTGGTATATAGTTGTTCATAGTATTTCCTTACAATCCTTTGTATTTCTGTGGTGTCAGTGGTTACTCCTCCACTTTCATTTCTGATTTTATTTATTTGGGTCATTTCTCTCTGTTTCTTGATGAGTCTGGCTAATGGTTCATCAATTTTGTTTATC
>NW_005370535.1:916460-927974 GCF_000412655.1 Myotis brandtii
TGTAATTCTCTTTCTTTGTAGTGTCTTTATCTGGTTTTGGAATTAGGGTAATGCTGGCCTCATAAAAAGACTTTGGAAGTGTTCCTTCCTCTTGGATTTTCTGAAATAGTTTGAGGAGTATACTTGTAGGTGTCAGTTCTTCTTTGAAGGTTTGGTAAAACACCTCTCTGAAGCTGTCCTGACCTGGGCTTTTGTTTGCTGGGAGTTTTTTGATTACTGCTTCTATTTTATCAGTTGTTATTGGCCTATTCAGGTTTTTTTATTCTTCCTGCTTCTGTTTTGGGTGATTGCATTTTTCTAGGATTTGTCTATTTCATCTACATTGTCCAGCTTGTTGGTATATAGTTGTTCATAGTATTTCCTTACAATCCTTTGTATTTCTGTGGTGTCAGTGGTTACTGCATGAATTTTGTGCACCAGGCCTCTAGTTGGTTTATAAAAAAAAGCCATAGATTTCTGGGTGTTAATTTTGTAACCAGCTACATTACCAAATTTATTCATTAAGTCTAGAAGTTTCTGATGGAGTCATTGGGATTTTCTGTGTACAATATCATGTCATCTGCAAATAATGACAGTTTTATTTCTTATTATCCAATTTGGATGCCTTTTATTTCTTCTTGTCTGATCACTATGGCTAGCACTCCAGTACTATGTCGAACAAGAATGGTGAAAGTGGGCACCCCTATTTTGTTCCTGTTCTTAGGGGAAATGGTTATAGTTTTTTCCCATTGAGTATGATATTGGCTGTAGGTTTGTCATATATGGCCTTTTTCATGTTGAGATATACTCCCTCGATTCCCACTTTGCTGAGAGTTTTTATCAAAATGGGTGTTTGATTTTGTCTTGTGCTTTTTCTGCATCTATTGATATGATCATGTGATTTTTGCCTTTCAATCTGTTCATCTGATGTATCAAATTTATTGATTTGGGAATATTGTACCAGCCTTGCATCCCTGGAATAAATCCCACTTGATCATGGTGTATTATCTTTTTAATATATTGCTGGATCTGATTTGCTAATATTGTGTTGAGGATTTTTAGCATCTATGTTCATCAGGGATATTGTCTTGTAATTCTCTTTCTTTGTAGTGTCTTTATCTGGTTTTGGAATTAGGGTAATGCTGGCCTCATAAAAAGACTTTGGAAGTGTTCCTTCCTCTTGGATTTTCTGAAATAGTTTGAGGAGTATACTTGTAGGTGTCAGTTCTTCTTTGAAGGTTTGGTAAAACACCTCTCTGAAGCTGTCCTGACCTGGGCTTTTGTTTGCTGGGAGTTTTTTGATTACTGCTTCTATTTTATCAGTTGTTATTGGCCTATTCAGGTTTTTTTATTCTTCCTGCTTCTGTTTTGGGTGATTGCATTTTTCTAGGATTTGTCTATTTCATCTACATTGTCCAGCTTGTTGGTATATAGTTGTTCATAGTATTTCCTTACAATCCTTTGTATTTCTGTGGTGTCAGTGGTTACTCCTGCACTTTCATTTCTGATTTTATTTATTTGGGTCATTTCTCTCTGTTTCTTGATGAGTCTGGCTAATGGTTCATCAATTTTGTTTATCTTGTCAAAGGAACAGCCCTCGGTTTCATTTATTTTTTTGTATTAGTTTTTTAGTCTCTATATTGTTTTTTCTGCTCTAATTTTTATTATTTCCTTCCTTCTACTTACTCTGCACTTTTCTTGTTGTTCTCTTTCTAGTTCTTTAAGTTGTAGGGTTAAATAGTTTATTGCTGATTTTTCTTGTTTTTTGAGGTAGGCTTGTAGTGTTATGAACTTCCCTCTCAGGGATGTTTTTCTTGTGTCCCAGAGATTTTGGATTGTTGTGTGTTAATTTTCATTTGTTTCCAGGAAGTTTTTGATTTGTTTCTTGATCTCATTGGTCACCCATGCATTGTTTAATAAAATGCTATTTAGCCTCCATGTGTTTGAATATTTTTGGTTTTTATTTTTTTACTGTAGTTGATTTTTAATTTCATTCCATTGTTATCTGAGAAGATGCTTTATATGATTTTAATCTTCTTTAATTATAGAGACTTGTTTTGTGTCCTAATTTATGGTCTATCTTTGTGAATGACCCATGTGCACTTGAGAAGAATGTATATTCTGCTGCATTGGGGTGAAATGTTCTATAAATGTCAATTAAATCCATCTGATCCAGTGTGTCCTTTAGAGTCTTTCCTTGTTAAGTTTTTGTCTAGAACAGTGGTCGGCAAACTGTGTCTTATGAGCCACATGCGGCTCTTTGGCCCCTTGATTGTGGCTCTTCCACAAAATACCGACTTCTGCGCATGGGCTATGAAGTTTCAATTGCACTGTACGTGCGCGCCCGCACGTGGTATTTTGTGGAAGAGCCACACTCAAGCGGCCAAAGAGCTGCATGTGGCTTGCGATGCGCAGTTTGCTGAACACTGGTCTAGAAGATCGAGCCAGTGAAGTCAGCAGGGTGTTAAAGCCCCATAATATGACTGTATTATTATCTATCTCTCCTTTAAAATCCTGTAGAAGTTTTTAAAAATATATTTATGTGGTCCTATTTTAGGTGCCTGTATGTTTACCAGGGTTATATCCTCTTGTTTGATAGATCCCTTTAGTATTATCTCCTATGATGGCCTTCATTTTGAAGTCTATTTTGTCATATATGAGTATTGCTACTCCAGCTTTTTATTCTTTTCCTTTTGCAGAGAAAAGTTTTTTTTTCCATCTCTTTACTCTTATCCTGTGTGAGTCTTTTGGTCTGAGGTGGGTCTCTTGTAGACAGCATATAGTTGGGTCATGTTTTCCTAGCCATTCAACTGCCATTTGATTGGAGCATTTAATCTATATTTATTTAAGGTTATTATTAATAGGTACTTATTTATTGCCATTTTAATTCTGTAAGCCTAAGTTTCTCTTTTTATTTCTTCTGTTCAAGCCAGCATTTCCTTTAGCATTTCTTGTAATGCTGGCTTGGTGCTGATATATTCCTTTAGCCTTTTCTTGTCTGGGAAGGTCTTTATTTGATAGTCTATTTCGAATGATAGCCTTGCTGGATATAGTAATACTGGTTTCAGATCTGTGCCTTCCATTACCTTGAGTACTTCATGCCATTCCCATCTGGCCTGTAGAATTTCTGATGAGAAATCAGGTGTCAGCCCTATGGGAGCTCCTTCGTAGGTAACAGTTTTCTTTTGTCTTGCTGCCTTTAAGATTCTCTCTTTGTCTCTAATTTTTGGCATGTTAATCATGTTGAGTCTGGGTGTGTGCCTTTTTTGTCTCTAAGTGTTGGCATTTTAATTATGATGTGTTTGGGTGTGGGCCTGTTTTGGTTCTTCTTGCTTGGGGTTCTCTGTGCCTTCTGGACTTGTGTGACTTTTTCCTTTACCAGATTGGGGAAGTTTTCTGCCATTATTTCTTCAGACATGTTCCCTAGCCCTTTCTCCCTTTCCGCCTCTTCTGGCACACCTGTTATTCAAATATTGTTACATTTCATGTTGTTCCACCATTCTTTTAAGCTCTCTTGTTTTTTAACTGTTTTTTCTTTTTGGTTCTCTGATTGAGTGATATTTTCAACCCTGTCTTCTATTTCATTGATTCTGTCCTCAGCTTCCCCTAATCTGCTGTGTATTCCTTCTAATGTGTTCTTTATTTGTACTATGTCTTTCTTTATTTCTGTTTTCATAATTACTATATCTTTTCTCATACTGTTGAGCATCTTTACCATAATTATTCTTAACTCTGGATCAGATAAATTTCTTATCTCCATTTCATTTATCTCTTCTTCTGGAGAATTCTCTTGTTGTTTCATTTGTTGGTTGTTTCTTTGTCTCCTCAATTTGGCTGCCAGTCTTTGGTTATAAGGGTTCTCTCCAGTGAGTCTTCTGTTGATTATTCATGAAGTTTTCCTGTATTTTCATTGTAATTCAATTTGGTCCTGGGAGCATGTTTGTGCAGCATCCACTTACTCCTCTGCCATTTTTTATCTTGGAGCTGCTGACACCCATGAGTCAATCAACTGCGTCCTCCACCTCAGAAGTCTATTCATTGATCTTTTAGAGAAATAATAATAATAATAATAATAAATAAATGACTAAGCCCCTGAATGAGGCCTAATATAAAGAGGGCCTAGATATGGGCAGAATTTTTACCCACTTTCATGTATTTTTTTAAATATGGGCAAAATTACATAAAAATAAATGTCCCTTCTTTGTCAAATGACATTCTGTTACCATAATGTGTGTGTTTTCTTGGTCATTTTAGTCATCTTATAATTCAACAAATGTAGAGATCTGTAATCACTGCCAGCCACTAGGAGTACTGCTCTCATGGGTTTATACTGGATTAGGGGAGATATACATTTACCAAATAAATAATCAAAAGAACTACATGTAATGTCAAGTTGGGGACATTGGGGAATGGGATATATCTAGAGAGGGATTCCACTTTAGATAGAATAGCCAGGAGGGCCTCCTGGAGGAGGTGACTTTTCTTATGGGAATACAAGGATAAGAAGGAACTAGACATCCAAGGACAAATAGCACTATTTCTGATTAATATCAGTTAATAAAACATTATAGTTAATGTTTATGGAGCACTTTACTATGTGCCAAGAACTGTCCCAGGCCCTTGATACGGATTATCTCACGTAATCATTTTGAAACTATGAAAATGTACCCTTAACATCTCTACAAGATGTACCCAAATTTGCACTGCGCAAAAATGAAAAAGGTAAATTACATCTAAAACACTGTGAATAATTCATGCAAATTATTTTTTCAACAATGGTTACACTAAAAGGCCATTGCAATCACCATTTAATTTGAGTAATTGCTACCCAATAATTGCTATTCTGGGGTTGGGTAATTTAGTGTCTCTACCATAATTGTCCTGTGTTTAAACATTCATATACTATAAATGAGTAAACTTTTCTGGTTTTACCTATTTTATTCTCTGTATCAATTAGGTATGTGTTCAGCTGCAAATAACAGAATCTTTACTTGGAGTGGCATAGAAAAACAGAGGCTTCTGTCTCACTCACCGAGCATTCCACAGGTAGGTGGTTCCTGGTGTGATTTCAGCAGCTCATCAGTGGCAGCACCAATGCCTCCACAAGTCTTTTGGCTTCTCTCAAGGCTGTAAGATGGTATCATGGCGTTAGCCCAAGGCAGAAAGATGAGGAAAAGGGCAGCTCAGTCAACTCCCTCCTATATCAAGAATGCAAATGCTTTGTTGATGTTCTTTCTTCTCTCCACCAGCTAGCAAGATAAATTGGTATATGGATAGATACACAGCTAGCTAGGCTGACAGAAAAATGCCTATTCAATAGCACTGTCACACACACACACACACACACACACACACACACACACACAGGAATTTATCATTTAGATTTTGAAGGAATATCTAGAAAGATATGTGCACTGCCTATAGTTTGTAAGGATTATGGAAGATAAGTAAAAAAACTTTCAAATCATAAGAGATTAATTTGTATATTTCTGTGTAAGTCAGTTTGAAAGCCTACATGAAATAGATAATTGTCCAGATAAATACTGTTTATCAAAATTGAATCCCAGTTTTCACAGAAAAAAGTATAGAGCATAGTTGGAGAGCAGCGAGATAAAATGGCTCCAGGCATTTTGGAGTGGGAAGCTGGGAAGAAGCCTGAGGAGGCTCCTGGATGCAAGTGTCTGCTTCATCAGCATTTAGGTTATGAAATAAGCGTATTCCAGTTGAAAACATTCATTGAACTATAATACATCTATGATTTGTGCAGTTTTCAGTATGTATATTATATTTTAAAGTTTTTTAATGAGGAAAAGGAAAAAGGCACCAGGCTCACATAGTTTTACAGGGGATTCTATCAAATTTTTTGAGATCAAATAATTACAATACTAGCTAAATTATTCCAAAGTAGAACCAAAGGAAAACTTCAAAATTATTTTTATGAAGTATAACAATGATGCTAAACCATGTCAAAGATTGCATCTAAAAGTAAAATGATAAACTAACCTCACTTATGAGTATCAATATAAAAATCTTTAAATTTAAGCAAGCAGAATACAATGTTAGATTTTAAAAAATCATATGTCATGCCTAGATGAGATATATCCTATGACTTTAATGTTGGTTCAATATTAGAAAAATTAAGTTTTGCCAAAATTTAATACCCATTTATATTTTTAGAAATTCAATAACTGTAATTAATGAAAATGTCATATGACTATGTAACATATATGTATACTATATATAACATACATATATATAATTTGTATAGTATAATGCATATACATATATAACATATATACATAAAATATTTTTTTCTCTAATAACCAAAATTTTACTTAATGATGAACCTCTAAAAACTTTCCCACTAAGGTCAGAAATAAGAAACAAAAAAGACAGGGGTGCCTCATATCACCATACTTATTGTATCAAACATGGAAGCCAATTCAATTAGACAAAAGAAAGCAATTAGAGGTCAGTGAATTGGAAAGGAGGAAGTAGAACTATCCTTTACTGCAAATGATATAATTAAATACCATAACTCCCTCAAAATATTCACAGAAAAATAATTACTAAAATATGAGAATTTAGTAAAGAACAGGTTTATAAGATCAACATGCAAAAATCAATAGCCTTTCAATAATGTATAGAACATCCAGAAAGAAAATCAACAAATGGCTGACTTGAACAGCACGACAGACCAAGTAGACCTAAAAAATAGAAGGAACTTTCTACTCAGTAGAATAATACACATTCTTTCAAGTGCACATGAAACATCCTCCAGGAGAAATCACATGTTAGGTCACAAAACAAGTCCTAACAAATGTAAGAGATCAAAATCATTCCAGGTACCTTTCCCATCAAATGATTCCCATGGAATGGAACTAGAAAGCATAACTGCAAGAAAACGAGAACATTCATAAATATGTGGGAACTCAAGAACACATTCTTGAATAACTATTTGGTCCAAGAGGAAATTAAAAGGACATCTAAAACGTATCTTGAGACAAACAAAAATGAAATACAGTATGCCAAAACTTACAGGATGCAACAAAAGCAATATTAAGAGGAAAGCTTATAGTGACAAAACCTACATTAAAAAAGAGGAAAGGTCTCAAATAAACAAACTAACGTTATACGTCAAAAACCTAGAAAAATAAGAACAAACCAAGCCTAAAGTTAGCAAAAGAAAAAATATATAAAGTAGAAATAAATCAAATAGAGCATAGACACACAATAGGGGAAAGTAGGAATTGATTTTTTGAAAAGATAAACAAACCTTAGTTACCCTAAGAAAAAAAGAAATGCTAAAATTTCAAACATCAGAAATGAAAGAGGAAATATTACAACAGATGACTCAGGGGGAAAAAGGATCATAAGAGATGATTATGAACAATTATATGCCAACAAATTGGATAGCCTAGAAGAAATAGCTAAATTCCTATAAACATACAACCTACCAAAACTGAATCAAGAAGAAATAGAGCTCTGGCTGGGGGCTCATTTCTTTGAAGCATCGTCCCATACACCAAAAGGTTGCAGGTTTGATTCCCAGTCAGGGCACATACCTGTGTTGTGGGTTCGATTCCCAGTCGGGGCACATATGGAAGGGAGCCAATTGATGCTTCTCTCACACATTAGTGTTTCTCCCTCTCAAATCAATAAAACCATATCCTTGGTTGAGGATTAAAAAAAGAAAAGAAGAAGAAATAGAAGGCCTGAACAGACCAATGATAAATAAGCAGATTGAATTAGTAACCAGAAGCCTTCCAACAAAGAAAAGTCTAGGACCAGAAGGTTGCATGGGTAAAATCTAGCAAAAATATAAAGATAAATTAATGCCAATCTTATTTAAACTCTTCCAAAATAATAGAAGAGGAAATACTTCCAAACTTACTGCATGAGGCCAGCATCACCCTGATACCAAAAAAAAAGTAAAGATACCACAAAAAAGTAAACTGTAGGCCAATATTCCTGATGAACATAGATGCAAAATTCCTCAATAAAATACCAACAAATCAAATGTTGTAGCACATTAAAAGGATCTTACATCATGACCCAGTGGGATTTACCCCTGAGATGCAAGCATGGTCAACACATGCAAGTCAATCAATGTGATATGCCCCTTAACAAAATGAAGGATAAAAATCACATGATTAACTCACTTGATGCAGAAAAACATTTGACAAAATTTAACATCCATTCATGATTTTGAAAAAACTCTTGCCCAGCTGGTATTGCTCAGTGGTTGACAGTTGACCTATGAACCAGGAGGTCATGGTTTGATTCCTGGGCTAGAACCCCAGTGAGGGGCATAGAGGAGGCAGCCAATCAATGAGTCTCTCTCATTATTGATGTTTTTATCTTTCTCTCTCTCCCTCTTCTCTGAAATAAATTTAAAAAAAAGAACTCTCAACAAAATCGGTATAGAAGGAACTTACCTCAACACAAAAAAGGTCATATATGAAAAGGCAAAGCTAACATCATAATCAATGGGGTAAAATTAAAAGCTTTTCCTCTACGTTCTGGTACAAGGAAGGATACTCACTCCTGCCACTTTTTAAAAAAATCCTAATCCAAGGATATTTTTTTCCATTGATTTCTAGAGAGAATGAAAGGGGAGAAGGAGAGAGAGATGGAAGGGAGGGAGGACGGGGGAGAGAGAGAGAAACATTGACATGAGAGAGACACATCAATTGTCACCTCCCACATGCACCCCTACCAAGGCTGGGGAACCTACAACAAATGTACAATGGCCCCGGCCAGGAATCCAATCCACAACCCTTCGGTCCATGGGCTGACACTCTAACCACTGAGCAAACTGGCCAGGGCACTCCTGCCACTTTTGTTTAGCATAGTACTGCAAGTTGTAGCCAGAGCAATTAGGCAAGAAAAAGAAATACAAAGCATTCAATTGGAAAGGAATAAGTAAAATTATCTCTGTTTGCAAATGACGTTATCATATGTCTAAAAAGCTCAAGACTCAACACAAACAACAACAATATTGTTAGAACTAATAGATGAATTAAGTAAGGTTACAGGATAAAAAAATCAGTTACATTTCTATACACAAATAATAAACTTTCCAAAAAGGAATTTAAGAAAACAATCCCATTTATATAGCAACAAAAAGAATAAATTGTTCAGAAGTAAACTAAACCAAAGAGGAGAAACACTGGTACACTGAAATTTATAAAACATTGGTGAAGGGAGCTAAAGATGACTCAGATAAACGGAAAGACATCCATGTTCATGGACTGGAATAATTTATATTGTTAAAATGTCAATTCTACCCCAAATGATCTATAGATTCAATGCAACCTCTATCAAAATCCCAAAGGTGTTCTTTATAGAAAAAAATCCTAAAATTAATGTGGAATGACAAAAGACTCCAAATATCCAACACAATCTTGAACAAGAAGAACAAACCTAGAGGCATCACACTTTCTGATTTCAAAATGTATTACAAAGTTTTTGTAATCAGAACAGTAGCGTACTAGCAAAAATCAATAAACGGGAATGCATCCAATGAGAAAATTTCTGCACAACAACAGAAACAATCAACAGAGAAAAAGGCAAACCATGGAATGGGAGAATATATGTGCAAATCGTACATCTGATAAGGGGTTGTTAACCAAAAAATACAGGCAGATCTCAGAGATACTCGGTTTTGGTTCCAGGACACTGCAATAAAGGGATTATCGCAACAGAGCAAGCCAAGCTCATTGTTTTGGTTCCCTGTGCACATGAAAGTTATGCTATACTATGCTACAGTCTATTAAGTGGGCAATAGCATTATATCTTTTTTAAAAAATATATTTTATTGATTTTTTACAGAGAGGAAGGGAGAAGGATAAAGAGTTAGAAACATCAATCAGAGAGAAACATCGATCAGCTGCCTCCTGCACACCCCCTACTGAGGATGTGCCCGCAACCAAGGTACATGCCCTTGACCAGAATCGAACCTGGGACCCTTCAGTCCGCAGGCCGATGCTCTATCCACTGAGCCAAACCGATTAGGGCAGCATTATATCTTTAAAAACCAATATACATACCTTGATTTTAAAATCAAGCATTTTATTTTTTATTTTTGCTCTTTTTAAAAAATCTTTATTGTTGAAAGTATTACATAGGTCCTCCTTTTCCCCCCCATTAACCTCTTCCAGCCCGCTCCCGTCCTCCCCCCACCCCAAATCAAGCATTTTATTGTTAAAAATGCTAACCATCACCCGAACCTTCAGCGAGTTGTAATCTTTTTTGCTGGTGGAGGATCTCGCCTTGATGTCGATGCCAGCTGACTGATGAGAGGGGGTGCAGAAGGTTGGGGTGGCTTTGGCAATTTTTAAAATAAGACAACAATGAAGTTTGCCACATCAATTGATTCTTCCTTTCACAAATGATTTCTCAAAGATCACTGATCACAGGTCACTGTACCAACTATAATTATAGTGAAAAGTTGGAACCATTGCGAGAATTACCAAAATGCAACAAAAATTGAGCAAAACACAACAAAACGATGTATGCCTGTATAAGGAACACACACAACTCAATAGCCAAAATACCAAATAACCCGATTATAAAATGTGCAAGGACCTGGATAGATTTGCTCAAGAGAAGACACACAGGTCCTGGCTGGGTGGGTCACATGGTTGAAGCATTGTCCCATACACCAAAAGGGTTGCAGTTTGATCCCCAATTAGGGTGCGTATGAGAGGCAACCAATCAATGTTTCTCTCACAAATCGATGATATTCATTCTCTCTCTCTCTCTCTCTCTCTCTCTCTTTCCCTCCCTCCCTCTCTTTGTCTCTGTTTCTGTCAAAAGATCAATGAACATATCCTAGGGTGAGGATTAAAAGAAAAAAGAAACATACAAATGGTCAACAGGTATATGAAAATATGCTCAACTTCACTAATCATCAGGGAACTGCAAATCAAAACTACAATGAGATATCACCTCACACCTGTTAGAAAGGCTATTACAAAAAGGGCAAGAGATAACTGTGGTAAGTATGTAGAGAGTAGGAAATCCTTGTACATGGTTGGTGGGACTGTGAGTTGCTATAGCATCTATAGATAAGGGTATGGCGGTTCCTCAAAAAATTAAAAATTAAAGTGCCATGTAGTCCAGCAATCCCACTTCTGGTTATATATCCAAAGGAAATGTAATGAGGATCTTGAAGAGATTTCTGCAGTCCCATGTTCATTGCAGCATTATTCACAATAGCTGAGATATGGAAACAACCTCAATCTGTCTACGAAGAAATGGATTTTTAAAATGCTGCATATACTTACAATGGAATATTATTGAGTCTTTTAATAAAAGAAAAATCCTGCTGTTTATGATAATATGGATGAAGATGATGACATTGTACTAAATGAAATAAGCCAGATAGAGAAAGGCAATTATGCATGAACTTTCTTTTTTTCTTTTTTTAAAAAAAATATATTTTATTGATTTTTTACAGAAAGGAAGGGAGAAGGATAGAGAGTTAGAAACATCGATGAGAGAGAAACATCGATCAGCTGCCTCCTGCAC
>NW_005370535.1:930781-938821 GCF_000412655.1 Myotis brandtii
CTGATGGGCACTTAGGCTGTTTCCAAATCTTAGCTATTGTAAATTGTGCTGCTATGAACATAGGGGTGCATATATCTTTTCTGATGGGCATTTCTGGTTTCTTGGGATATATTCCTAGAAGTGGTATTACTGGGTCAAATGGGAGTTCCACTTTAATTTTTTGAGGAAACTCCATATTGTTTTCCACAGTGGCTAAACCAGTCTGAATTGCCACCAGCAGAGCACGAGGGTTCCTTTTTCTCCACATCCTCGCCAGCACTTGTCATTTGTTGATGATCAGTGGGTTGTCTTTTCATTTTGTTGATGGTTTCCTTTTCTGTGTAAAACCTTTTTAGTTTGGTGTTTCTTTTTCTTTTGTTTCCCTTGCCCAAGGAGATATATATATAGATATATAGTGCTATGAGAAATGTCTGAGATTTTACTGCCTATGTCTTGTTCTAGGATTTTAATGCTTTCAAGTCTAACATTTAAGTCTTTAATCTATTTTTTATCCTCACCTGAGGACATACATAGAGAGAAAATGAGGGTGGCGAAAGAGGGGGCGAGGGGAGAATGAAATATTGATGTGAGAGAGAAACATCAATTGGTTGTCTTCTGTACCTGCCCTACCTGGGGATCAAACACACAACCCAGGTATGTGTCCTGACCCTGAATCGAACCAGCAACCTTTCAGTGCACGGGACGACGCTCATCCAACTGAGCCCTCCGGCCAGGCTTTGATCCCTTTTGAGTTTATTCTTATGTACGGTGTGTTTGGGTTTGTGAAAGCTGGTTCAACAAGTTGGTAACATTTAGAAGATTGCTGTCGTGTTGGGCATTTATATACATAAAAGTGTAAATTATATATACTTATTTTATAGATTATTAATGTAGCATATCTTATATCACTATGCATTGCTCTTTATAACATACTAGAGGCCTGTTGCACGAAGAGATTCGTGCAATAAGCCTTCCTTTCCCCTGGCTGCTGGCACCGGTTTTCCTCCGGCACCCAGGGCCCTGGCCTTCGCTCTGGCTGGGCTTTGGCCCGAGCTGGCCCCAGAGCCATCAGGCTTCACTGCTCTGCCTGGCGATGGGGCCGTGAGGCCTTGCTGCTCCGGCCCCCGGGCCTGTCAGGCTTCCCTCCACTGCTTGGAGCCTATGTATGCAAATTAACCACCATCTTTGTTAGGTTAATTTGCATGCTCTCCTGATTGGCTGGTTAGCATAGCGAAGGTATGGTCAATTTACATGTTTTTTTATTATTAGGTAAGATTTCATATATAAATACACAGTATAAGGTGAACTACCACATTGAATTATATATAGTTTATATACTACTATAGTTTATATATAGTTTATAACTATAGATATAAACTATAACTATATACATTAGTTATAGTTTCTGATAGATTAATGTAGATTAGTGCTTCCTGCTCATTTGGTTCTTCCTGAAATGAAATTGAGACTTTGTCTCCTGAGCCTGACTCTTGACAGACTTCTGTACAAAGTAGGAGAGGAACTGAGTCACAGCAAACAGGACCCAGACCCTGGTGAGAGGGTGTTAGCCCGGGAACGCAAAGGGTGAGCAAGGTGACCTGGCCAGCACCACTCCCGTCCTGCGGGGCTCACTGGGACGCCCCTCACAGCCCCACAGGGACACGAAAGCCTTAGAGCTTTGGGTGCCCTCTGGGTGTTTCCTGAGCCCTGGGCACCTCCCTAAGGTGTGTGTATGGATCCAACAGCCAGCGATATTCTTACTGCTCTCGACTCAGTGAGAACAAAACAGTGCCCACTGCAGTCACTACAGATTCATTTTGCTCTGAAGGTCAGGTTTTGCTTCCAGTACAGTTTAAAACATTGATAAATATTGGAATTAAAATCATGAGAACGTAGAGGTGATGGCGACACGAGGTGTGGATGATACGGTTTCGTGGCCGAGGAAAACCCAAGGAAAGTTCACTGAGTGCCGTGTGTATAAACCACCCTGCGCGCCAGGGCTGCTCTGTGCTTTACACTCACACGCCAGGTACCTACAGCCATGAGCGCAGCGCTGCACAAGCTCCACCAGCTGCCGGGCACTGTAGGCCTTTCCTACTCATGTATCCACAGCCATGGCCGTCAAATGTATGCTACTGAGGGCCAGACCCTGTCAAATACTTTAATTCTCTTAATAATTGGAAGAGGCTTAAATCCTATTTGTGTCAGATTACATGATATTATGGATCTTTAATAATATATTAGTACACATACTTTTACAATATAGTTTATAATTACACATATGTGAAATATATATTCAATTGTACATAATTAATGCTATACAACACTACATAACATATTTTATAAATAATTAATATTGTGTTATGTTTTTATATTAGCACATTTATATATAACATATTTCACATATTATATTTACACATGTATAAGGTGATATATTACGTATGACGTTATACATAATTTATTATACAATACTACATTATGTTTTATGATAGATTAATATAGCTTGTGGTTATATTGTTATATAATATTACATACTTACATATTTTGCATCATCTTGTAGTTACATATGCATAGTGGGATATAATATTCTGCATTAAATGGTACTTAATTTGTATTATATTTAATGTTATTTTGCTATTATTTTTAAAAATAATTCCTTTTAAAAATTGTTAGTAATATTACATATGTCCGTTTATTTCCCCTATTGACCTGCTCCAGCTGGCCCCCACCCCACACTGCTCCAGGCACTCACCACCTCATTGTCTGTGTCCATGGGATATGCTTGTAAGCATACAAGGTCCTTGTTTGGTTACCTCCCCCACCTTCCCTCTCACATTCCACACTCTGCTCCATGCTTCCATGTCCCTGGATCCACTCTGATCATCAGTTTATTTTATTACTTAGATTCCACATATGAGTGACATCATGTGATACTTGTCTTTCTCTGACTGACTTATTTCACTTAGCATGATACTCTCCAGGTCCCTCCATGCTGTCTCAAAGGGTAAGAGATCCTACTACTGCATAGTATTCCATGGTATAAATGTATCACAATTTTTTTTTATCCACTCATCTACTGATGGGCACTTGGGCTCTCTCCAGATCTTAGCTATTGTAAATTGCGCTGCTATGAACATAGGGGTGCATACATTCTTTCTGATCGGTGTTTTGGGTTTCTTAGGATATATTCCTAGAAGTGAGATCACTGGTCCAAATGGCAGTTCCATATTTAATTTTTGGAGGAAGCTCCATACTGTTTTCCATAAGGGCTTTACTAGTCTGAATTCCCACCAGCCTTGTACTAGGGTTCCCTTTTCTGCACATCCTTGACAGCACTTGTCATGTGTTGATTTGTTGATGGTAGCCATTCTGACAGGTGTGAGGTGATACCTCATTGTCATTTTAATTTGCATCTCTCTGATGATAGGGACCTTGAGCATTTTTTCATATGTCTCTTGGCCATCGGTATGTCCACTTTGGAGAAGTGTCTATTTAGGTCATTTGCCCATTTTTTAATTGGATTGTTTGTCTTCTTTTTGTTAAGTTGTATGAGTTCCTTATATATTTTGGATATTAAGCCTCTTTTAGATGTATCCTTTCCATATATGTTCTCCCATACAGTGGGCTCCCTTTTCATTTTGTTGATGGTTCCATTTGTGGTGCAGAAGCTTTTTATTTTAATGTTGGCCCATTTGTTTATTTTCTCCTTAGTTTCCTTTGCCCTAGGACAGTGGTCGGCAAACTCATTAGTCAACAGAGCCAAATATCAACAGCACAACGATTGAAATTTCTTTTGAGAGCCAAATTTTTTAAACTTAAACTATATAGGTAGGTACATTGTTATTAACTTAATTAGGGTACTCCTAAGCTCGCCTTTCCTAAAAACATCCTCAATCTGAGGGATCGACCTCAGCGAACGTACCCCCACTTCTTCTAACACCACTTCTTCAAAATAGACTCGCCCAGGCCAAAAACCGACTTCTGTGCATGGGCCACTAAGATTCAATTGCACTGTACGTGCACACCCACATGTGGTATCTTGTGGAAGAGCCACACTCAAGCGGCCAAAGAGCCGCATGTGGCTTGTGAGCCGCGGTTTGTCGACCACTGCCCTAGGAGATGTATCTGTAAACATATTGCTACAAGAGACGTCTGGGATTTTGCTGCCTATGGTTTCTTCTAGGATTTTTATGGTTTCACCACTTACATTTAAATCTTTTATCCATTTTGAGTTTATTCTTGTGTATGATGTATGTTGGTGCTCTGGTTTCATTTTTTTGCACGTATCTGTCTAATTTCCCAACACCATTTACTGAAGATACTGTCTTGACTCCATTGTATGTTCTTGCCTACTTTGTCAAATATTAATTGAGCATAATGACTTGGGTCTACTTCTGGGTTCTCTGTTCTGTTCTGTTGATCTATATGCCTGTTCTTGTGCCAGTACCAGGCTCTTCTGATTACGGTGCTTTTGTAGTATAACTTGAAATCTGGTATAGTGATTCCTCCAACTTTGTTCTTCATTCTCAAGATTGCTGTGGCTATTTGAGGTCCATTTTGGTACCCTGTAAATTCTTGGAGTATTTTTTTCTAGATTTGTGGTATATTCTGTTCAAATTTTAAGAGGGATTGTGTTAAATCTGTAGATTTCCTTGGGTAGTATGGACATTTTAATGATGTGGATTCTACCAATCCATGAAAATGGTATATTCTTCCACTTGTTTATATCTTCTATCTCTCTTTTATTTTAATGTGTATTTTTTTTTATTGATTTCAGAGAAGAAGGGAGAAGGAGAAGGAGATAGAAACATCAATGATGAGAGAGATCATTGATTGCCTGCCTCCTGCATGCCCCCTACTGGGGATTGAGCCTGCAACCAGGCATGTGCCCTTGACCAGAATCGAACCCAGGACCCTTCAGTCTGTAGGCCAGCACTCTATTTATCAACTGAGCCAAACCAGGTAGGGCTCTATCTCTTTTTTGAATGTCCTGTAGTTTTCTGAGTATAGGTCTATTGCCTCCTTGGTTAAGTTTATTACTAAGGATTTTTAATTTTTTGTTGCAATAATATATGGCATTGCTTGTGTAGTTTCTCTTTCTGAGAATTCATTATTGGTGTAGCAAAAAGGCATGGATTTTTGCATGTTGATTTTGTATCCTACTACATTACCAAATTCATTGATTGAATCTAGTAGTTCTTTTGGTGGAATGTTTACGGTTTTCTATGAACAATATCATGTTATCTGCAAATAATGAGATTTTTACTTCCTCCTTTCCAATTTGGAGGCCTTTTATTTTTTCTTCTTGTCTGATCACTGTGGCTAGGACTTCCAGTACTATGTTGAGTAAGAGTGCTGAAAGTGGGCATCCCTGTCTTGCTCCTGTTCTTAGGGGAAAGGATTTTAAATTTGTCCATTGAGTATAATGTTTGCTGTAGGTTTGTCATATATGGCCTTTATCAAGTTGAGTTTTTGTTTTTTTAAATATATTTTATTGATTTTTTAGAGAGGAAGGGAGAGAGATAGAGAGTTAGAAACATCGATCAGCTGCCTCCTGCACATCTCTTACTGGGGATGTGCCCACAACCCAGGTACATGCCCTTGACCGGAATCGAACGATCCCTCTATTCTCACTTTGCTGAGAGTTTTTATAAAAAATGCGTGTTAGATTTTGTCCAATGTTTTTTTCCCTGAATATATTGATATGATCATGTGATTTTTGTCTTTCAATTTGTTTATGTGATGTATCACGTTTATTGATTTGCGAATATTATACCAGCCTTGCATGTCTGGAACACATCCCTCTTGGTCATGGTGTATGATCTTTTTGACATGTTACTGGATCTGACTTGCTAATGTTTTTTGAGGATTTTAGTATCTATGTTCATCAGGGATATTGGCCTGTAATTCTCTTTCTTTGTAGTGTCTATTTTTGGTTTTGGAATTAGGGTAATGCTTGGCCTCATAAAAGAGCTTGGAAGTGTTCCTTCCTCTTGAATATTTTGGAATAGTTTGAGGAGTATAAGGGTTAGTTCTTCTTTGGTAAAACACCCCTGTGAAGTCATTTGCACAAGGGCTTTTATTTGCTGGGAGGTTTTTTTTATTGCTTCTATTTCATCCATTGTTATTGGCCTATTTAAGTTTTCTGATTCTTCCTGATTCACTTTTGGGAGATTATATTTTTCTAGGAATTTGTCCATTTCATTCACATGTCCAGCTTGTTGGCATATAGTTGTTCATAGTATTTCCTTACAAACATTTGTATTTCTGTGGTGTCAGTGGTTACTTCTCTGCTTTGGTTTCTGATCTTACTTATTTTTGTCTTCTCTCTTTGTTTATTTATGCATCTGGCTAAGGGTTCATTAATCTTGTTATCCTTTCAAAGAACCTGCTCTTGATTTCATTGATGTTTTGTATTGTTTTCTTTAGTCTCTATGTCATTTATTTCTGCTCAAATCTTTATTATTTCCTTCCTTCTACTTACTCTGGGCATTTCTTGTTCTTCTCTTTCTTATTCTTTATGTTGTGGGGTTAAATAGGTTGCTATTAAATTTTTTTTTCTTTTCTTTACTTTTTTACTTATTTATTTTTTTGAGGTAGGCCTGTACTGCTGTGAACTTTGTTCTCAGGACAGTTTTACTGTGTCCCAGAGATTTGGGTAATTGTTCATTTTCATTTTTTTCCATGAATTTTTTTATTTCTTTCTTGATCTTGTTGGTGACCCATATACATTGTCTAATAACCCGCTATGTAGCCTCTATGTGTTTGAATGTTTTTGGGTACTTTTATTAATTTCATTCCACTGTGATCTGACAAGATGCTTAATATGATTTCCATCTTCTTGAACTTGTAGAGACTTATTTTGTGTCCTAACATGTGGTCTATCTTTGTGAATGCTCCATGTGCACTTGAGAAGAATGTATATTCTGTATCTTTGGTGTGAAATGTCCTAGAGATGTCAATTAAATCCATCTGATCCTGTGTGGCCCTTAGAGTCACTGTTTCCTTGTGAAGTTTTTGTCTGGAAGATCTATGCAGTGAAGTCAGCAGGGTGTTCAAGTCCCCTACTATGACTGTATTGTTGTGAATCTCTCCCTTAAAGTCCTCTCTAAGTTTTTTTTAAAAAATATATTTATGTGCTCCAGTATTGGGTGCATATATGTTTATCAGGCTTATATCCTCTTGTTAGATTGATCCCTTTAGTGACCTTTGTTGTCTCTTGTGATGGCCTTCATTTTGAAGTCTATTTGGTTCGATCTGAGTATTGCTACTCCAGCTTTCTTTTCTTTTCTATTTTTTTGGAAAATTTGTTTCCATCTTTTCACTTTCATTCTGTGTGTGTCTATTGATCTGTGTTTGGTCTCATGTAGACAGCCTATAGTTGGGTCATGTTTTTGTATCCTCATAGGTACCTGATGCCTTTTGATTAGATCCTTTAAGCCATTTACATTTCAGGTTATTATGGAGAGGTACTTATTTATTGCCATTGTAATTCTGTATGGCTAAGTTTCTCTCTCTATTTCTTCTTCTCATTATAGCAGTCTCTTTAGCATTTTTTGTGATGCTGGCTTGGTGGTGATGTACATTTTTAGCCTTTCCACTTCTGGTAAACCTTTTATTTGACCGTCTATTTTGAATGATCGCCATGCGGGATACAGTAATATTGGTTTCAAATCCTTGCTTCCCATTACCTCGAGTACTTCATGCCATTCCCTTCTGGCCTGTAGAGTTTCTGATGAGAAATCAGGTGTAAGCCTTATTGGAGCTCCTTTGTAGGTAACAGTTTGATTTTCTCTTGCTGCCTTTAAGATTCTCTCTCTGTTTCTAATTTTTGGCATTTTAATCATGTTTTGTCTGAGTGTGGGCCTGTTTTTGTTGTTCTTGCCTGGGGTCCTCTGTGCCTCCAGAACTTGTGTGAATTTTTCTTTTACCAGGTTAGGGAAGTTTTCTGCCATTCTTTTTTTCTCCTTCCTTCCTTTCTTCCTTCCTTCCTTCCTTCCTTCCTTCCTTCCTTCCTTCCTTCCTTCCTTCCTTCCTTCCTTCCTTCCTTCCTTCCTTCCT
>NW_005370535.1:939027-941918 GCF_000412655.1 Myotis brandtii
CTTCTTTCTTTCTTTCTTTCTTTCTTTCTTTCTTTCTTTCTTTCTTTCTTTCTTTCTTTCTTCTTTCTCCCGTTCTAACTCTTCTGGCACACCTGCAATTTGAATATTGTTACATTTCATGTTGTCCCACAGTTCTCTTAAGCTGTCCTCCTGTTTTTAATTTATTTTTCTTTTTGGTTCTCTGATTGAGTGATTTTTTCAACCCTGTCTTTTAATTCCCTAATTCTATTCTCATCTTCTCCTAATCTGCTGTGTATTTTTTCCAATGTGTTCTTTATTTGTGCTGTGTCATTCTCTGTTTTCGTTTTTTTGCTTCTTTATTGATTAAGGTATTACATATATGTCCTTACCCCGCCATTGCCCCCATCTCCCCGCTCGGGCCCTCACCTCCCTACTGTCTGTGTCCATTGGTTATGCTAACATGCATGCATACAAGTCCTTTGATTGATCTCTCCCACTTCACCCACCCTCCCCTGCCTTCCCTCTGAGGTTTGACAGTCTGATTGATGCTTCTCTGTCTCTGGGTCTGTTTTTGTTCATCAGTTTATGATGTTCATTATATTCCTCAAATGAGTGAGATCATGTGATATTTATCTTTCCTGACTGACTTATTTCGCTGAGCATAATGTTCTCCAGTTCCATCCATGCTGTTGCAAACGATAGGAGTTCCTTTCTTTTTACAGCAGCATAGTATTCCATTGTGTAGATGTACCACAGTTTCTTAATCCAATCATCTGCTCATAGGCACTTAGGCTGTTCTCAGGTTGTATCACTTAGCTATTGTAAATGGTGCTGCTATGAACATAGGGGTGCATATATCCTTTCTGATTGGTGTTTATAGTTCCTTGGGATATATTCCAAGAAGTGGGATCACTGGGTCAAATGGGAGTTCCATTTTTAGTTTTTTGAGGAAACTCCATACTGTTCTCCACAGTGGCTGCACCAGTCTGCATTCCCACCAGCAGTGCAAGAGGGTTCCTTTTGCTCCATATCCTCGCCAGCACTTGTTGTTTGTTGATTTGTTGATGAAAGCCATTCTGACAGGTGTAATATGGTACCTCATTGTCGATTTGATTTGCATCTCTCGGATGATTAGTGACTTTGAGCATGTTTTCTTTGTCTCTTGGCCTTCTGTATGTCCTCTTTTGAAAAATATCTATTTAGGTCCATTGCCCATTTTTTGATTGGGTTGTTTATCTTTCTTTTGTTAAGGTGTATGAGTTCCCTGTAAATGTTGGAGATTAAACCCTTATCGGTCTCCCATGCAGTGGGCTTTCTTGTTGTTTTGTTGATGGTTTCTTTTGCTGTGCAGAAGGCTTTTATTCTGTTGTAGTCCCATTGGCTTATTTTCTCTTTAGTTCCCATTGCCCTAGGAGCTGTATCAGTCAAGATATTGCTTCGGCATATGTCTGAGATTTTGCTGCCTGTGGATTCTTCTATAATTCTTATGATTTCCCGTCTTAAATTTAAGTCCTTTGTCTATTTTGAGTTTATTTTTGTGTATGGTGTAAGTTGGTGGTCTAGTTTCATTTTTTTTTTTGCGTGTATCTGTCTAATTTTCCTGACACTATTTATTGAAGAGATTGTCTTGACTCCATTGTATGTTCTTGCCTCCTTTGTCAAATGTTAATTGAGCATACTGGTTTGGGTCATCTTCTGGGTTCTCTAATCTATTCCATTGGTCTATATGTCTGTTCTTGTGCCAGTACCAAGCAGTTTTGAGAACAGTGGCTTTGTAATACAGCTTGATATCTGGTATTGAGAATCCTTCTACTATGTTCTCCTTTCTCAGGATTGCTGCAGCTATTTGGGGTCTTTTTTTTATTCTAGATGAATTTTTGGAGAGTTTGTTCTAGGTCTGTGAAATATGCTGTTAGTATTTTAATGTGGAGTGCATTGAGTCTATAGATTGCTTTGGATAGTATGGACATTTTAATGATGTTGAGTCTACCTATCTATGAAAACGGTATATTCTTACACTTGTTTATATCTTCCTCTATCTCTTTTTTCAATGTCTTATAGTTTTCTGAGTATGTGTCTTTTACCTCTTTAGTTAAGTTTATTCCTAGGTATCTTCATTTTTGGTCTACTGGTAAATGTATGGTTTTTGAAATTTCTCTTTCTGTAAGTTCACTATCTACTTATATAAAAACCCCGAGTGTAACATCACATCCAGAAGCTCAACCAACCGGAAGGGAGTCAGTCCTGTAGGGATCGCCTTGAAAACGGCTGCGCCCTCCCCCAGCTGTTTCCAGGAGGGTGAGGTTTTAGGCAGGAACCCTCCCTCAGAGCAGAGCTTGGAAGTACTGAGTCAAGCCTTCAAACCAGACCCTGACAGTAGGGAGGAGGCAGCCCCATTCCTCACAGAATCTGCTGTTGGATAGCTTTCTGTCAGTGGCCTGCCAGCTAGGAACCCCATTCACCTGCATATCTGTATAAAGTTTTAATACATTATATTAGAGGTCATGGTGGTACTGTTTTACCCACAGCATCTACAGGAATTGCTGCAAATTTACTTCTCAGTGGAAGCACCTTTCATTCCCAATATAAATTACCAATTCCATTACATGAAACTTCAATTTCTAGACTCAATATAAAGAGTGAAGTTGCTAAAACTATTAAAAAAAAGGCCCAACTCATTATTGATGGATGCACCATGGCATCCAATCATGCTATAAACGCCATAGACAGATTACTAAGAGAAATTATGAATTTTTTGGTTGTATTTGGTGGGAAAGTTCTCCTTCTTGGAGTGGAGTTTCGTCAATGTCTCAGTATTGTACCACATGCTATGTGATTGGCCATAGTACAAATGAATTTAAAGTACTGCAATGTTTGGAGATGTTTCAGAAAGTTGTCTCTTACAACAAATATGAGATCAGAGGATTCTG
>NW_005370535.1:943059-947255 GCF_000412655.1 Myotis brandtii
TCGTTTTTATATCATGCCTCTGTTGTTGTTATATCCTTTTGTTACTGTTTATTTATTAATAAATTTATATATTATTTTCATATACATTTTACTAATTTCCTTTCATCTCTCACACTTCTATTATAGAGAAAGGGCAAATAGCAATATTAAAATATCTCCGCTAATTAATTCCCTTTTAATGTGCATGAATTTCGTGCACCGGGCTACTAGTCTATATAATAAAAGCCTAAGTGACCATCATGGCAGAATGACCAGAATGACTGTTTGCTATGATGTGCACTGACCACCAGGGGGCAGATGTTAACCAGAAGCCGAGCTCACAGCTGGTTAGCACAGGGGTGGTGGCAGGAGCTTCTCCCGCTTCTGCTGCAGCACTAAGGAGCAGCAAGCTGAGTGGTAAGGGGCAGCGAGCAGGCGGGTGGTAAGGAGTGAGGGGTCCTGGACTGCGAGAGGGCACAGGTTGGGCTGAGGGACTCCCCCCAGTGCACGAATTTTGTGCACTGGGCCTCTAGTTGGTGTATAAAAATGGCATAGATTTCTGCATGTTAATTTTGTATCCTGCTACATTGCTGAATTCATTTATTAAGTCTAATGATTTTTTGATGGAGTCTTTAGGGTTTTCTATGTACAGTATCATGTCATCTGCGAGTAATGACAGTTTTACTTCTTCTTTCCAGTTTGAATACATTTTCTTTTTTCATCTTGTCCAATCGCTATGGGTAGCACTTCCAGTACTATGTCAAACAGGAGTGGTGAAAGTGAGCATCCCTGTCTTATTTCTGTTCTTAGGTGAAATGGCTTTAGTTTTTGCCCATAGAGTATGATGTTGACTGTAGGTTTGTCATGTAAGGCTTTTATTATGTTGAGGTATGATCCCTCTATTTCCACTTAGTTGAGGGTTTTTATCAAGAAAGGATGTTGGATTTTGTCACAGCTGTTTCTGCATCAATTGATATGACTATGTGATTATTGTCTTTCAATTTGTTTATGTATCACGTTTATTGATTTGCAAATATTGTACCAGCCTTGCATCCCTGGAACACATCCCTCTTGGTCATGGTGTGTGATCTTTTTGGTATGTTACTGGATCTGATTTACTAATATTTTTTTTGAGGATTGTAGCATCTATGTTCATCAGGAATATTGACCTGAAATTCTCTTTCTTTGTAGTGTCTCTATCTGGTTTTGGAATTAGGACAATGCTGGCCTCATAGAAAGAGCTTGGAAGTGTTCCTTCCTTGTGGTTGTTAGGAAAGAGTTTGAGGAGTACAAGTGTTAGTTCTTCTTTGAAGGTTTGGTAAAACACCCCTGTGAAGCCATCTGGACAAGGGCTTTTGTTTGCTGGGAGTTTTTTGTTTACTGCTTCTATTTCATCCATTTTTGTTGGTCTATTCAGTTTTTCTGATTCTTCATGATTTACTTTTGGGAGATTTTATTTTTCTAAGAATTTGTCCATTTCATCCATATGTCCATCTTGTTGGCATGTAGTTGTTCATAGTATTTACTTACAATCCTTTGCATTTCTGTGGTGACAGTGTTTACTTCTCCACTTTGGTTTCTGATTTTATTCACTTGGGTCCTCTTTCTTTGTTTATTTATGCATCTGGCTGTGGGTTCATTAATCTTGGTTATCCTTTCAAAGAACCAGCTCTTAATTTCATTGATGTTTTGTATTCCTGTTTTGGTCTCTGTGTCATTTATTTCTGCTCTAATCTTTATTTCCTTTCTTCTACTTACTCTGGGCTTTTCTTGTTCTTTAACTTGTGGGGTTAAATAGGTTGCTATTAATTTTTCTTTTCCTTTTTTTTTGAGGTAGGTCTATAGTGCTGTGAACTTCGCTATCTGGACTGCTTTTCCTGTCTCCCAGAGATTTGGGTAATTGTTTGTTCATTTTCATTTTTTTCTATGAAGATTTTTATTTTTTTCTTTATCTTTTTGGTAACCCATATACATTGTTTAATAACATGCTGTAGCCTCCATGTGTTTGAGTGTTTTGGGGTGTTTTTACTGTAGTTAATTTCTAATTTCATTCCACTGTGATCTGAGAAGATGCTTTATGTGATTTCAATCTTCTTGAATGTGTAGAGACTTGTTTTGTGTTCTCACATGTGGTCTATCTTTGTGAATGATCCATGTGCACTTGAGAAGAATGTATATTCTACAGCTTTGGGGTGTAATGTTATGTAAATGTCAATTAAATCCATCTGATCCATTGTGACCCTTAGAGTCACTGTTTCCTTGTAAAGTTTTTGTCTGGCCGATCTATCAGGTGAAGTCAGCGGGCTGTTAAATTCCCCTACTATGACTGTATTGTTGTCTATCTCTCCCTTAAAGTCCTCTAGAAGTATATATATATATTTTTTCCAGTATTGGGTGCATATATGTTTATCAGGTTTATATCCTCTTGTTAGATTGATCCCTTTAGTGACTTTGTTGTCTCTTGTGATGACCTTCATTTTGAAGTCTATTTGGTTCGCTCTGAGTATTGCTACTCCAGCTTTCTTTTCTTTTCCATTTTCATGGAAAATTTGTTTCCGTCTTTTCACTTTCATTCTGTGTGTGTCTTTTGGTCTGTTGTGGGTCTCTTGTAGACAGCATCTAATTGGGTCATGTTTTTGTATCTATTCAGGTACCCTATGCTTTTTGATTAGAATATTTAATGCATTTATATTTAAGGTTATTATCAATAGGTACTTATTTATTGCCATTTTAATTCTGTATGGCTAGCTTTCTCTCTCTCTTTCTTCTTCTCATTACAGCAGTCCCTTTAGCAATTTTTGTAATGCTGGCTTGGTGGTGATGTACTTTTTTAGCCTTTCCTCGGCTGGTAAGCTTCTTATTTGACCATCTATTTTGAATGATCGCCTTGCTGGATATAGTAATATTGGTTTCAGATCCTTGCTTTCCATTACCTCGAGTACTTCATGCCATTCCCTTCTGGCCTGTAGAGTTTCTGTTGAGAAATCAGGTGTCAGCCCTATGGGAGCTCCTTTGTAGGTAACAGTTTGATTTTCTCTTGCTGCCTTTAAGATTCTCTCTTTGTCTCTAATTTTTGGCATTTTAATCATGATGTGTCTTTCCGTAGGGCTGTTTTGGTTCTACTTGCTTGGTGTTCTCTGTGCCTCCTGGACTTGTGTGACTTTTTCCTTTATCAGTTTAGGGAACTTTTCTGTCATTATTTCTTAAAACATCATCTCTTTCTCCCATTGTAACTCTTCTGGCATACCTGCTGTTTGAATAGTGTTGCATTTCACATTGTCCTATAGCTCCCTTAAGCTGTCCTCCTTTTTTAAATTTTTTTTAAAATTTTGTTTTTTGTTCTCTGATTGAGGGATTTTTTTTCAACCCTGTCTTCTAAATCCCTGATTAGAACATCTGCTTCCTCTAATCTGTGGTGTGTTTTTTCCAATGTGTTCTTTATTTGTGCTGTGTCATTCTTTATTTCTGTTTTCATTGTTACTATAGCTTTTCTCATGCTGCTGATTACCTTTGCCATCATTACTCTAAACTCTATCCTAAAAATTTCTTATCTCCATTTTATTAATCTCTGCTTGTAGAGAATTTTCTTGTTTTTCAATTGGGCGTTGTTTCTTTGCCTCCTCGTTTTCACCACCTGTCTTAGGTAGATCTGCTATGCCTCTCAATCTGTAGTGCAGGAGAGTGTCAAAGACTTTCTGACTAATTAGATCAGAAAAAGATTCAAAGCCTCCAGAGACCACCTGTGTCAACAAGCTGATAGGATTTTGTCTTGATCTGTGCTCAGGCAATCATCTATAGTTGCAGCAAGAGTTTTTTTTTATTAAACAGGATGGGGCAATTGCTTCTGCCTGTGCGCTAATTGTTATTCTCAGTCTCTCTCTCTCTCTCTCTCTTTTTTTATTAATGAAAACTATTTTTATTTTTTTAAGCTCTCCTGTATGGAGCGATACTCCAGGCGCAGTGCACACACCATCTCACGTAAACCATCCTAACCACTAGCACACAGGTGTTAACACAATTTTACAAACTAGCTTGTCTCATCTTTAGCTAGGACTCTTACAAGTCTACTCTCGACATGCCCCAAAACTTGCTTTATTAATGAATATCCATGCCTGCAGTCGTGTCCCTAAATTTTACTAACTTTCAACCTCATTTCAGTTACCTGCTTTTCCACCTGTGGCTATTAGTCTGCTTAATAATGAAAATTTCTCCTTCCC
>NW_005370535.1:948459-950183 GCF_000412655.1 Myotis brandtii
GGGCCCTGCTTGGGCATTAAATCCCAGAGTTCTCAGTGGCAAACGCCCACAGCTGAGGTATCTCTCCAGAACCTCAGTTGCTGTCTGTGGGACCCTGGCCAGCCATTTTGTGCCTCTGCCCCTCCCACCAGTCTCTATGTGGTCTCCACTTTTTGTCCTCGGTTATCAGGGTTCTCTCCTGGGAGTCTTCTGTTGATTATTCAGGAAGTTTTTCTGTATTTAGTTGTAATTCCAGTTTGGTCCTGGAGCATGTTTGTGCTGTATACACTTACTGCACGGCCACTTGTAATCTCCAAATATACATTTGGAGATACATTTTTAAAAATTGTTGACAGTATTACAAGTGTCCCCTAATTTCTCCCCCTTTACTCACTTCCCCCCAACACATTCTCCACCACAGGCCTTCAACACAACATTATCTATGTCCATTGGTTATGTGTATATGCATATAAGTTCTTTAGTTGAAAGTGGATCTTATAGTGTTGTTTCCAGAAAGAAAAAAAAATATGGTAACTATGTGAGGTGATGTATTAATTTGCCTGACTGCGGTGATGTCTTCACAATGTACACATATATCAAAGCATCACGTTGTACATCGTAAACATATACATATTTATAATTGTCAATGCTACCTCCATCAAGATGGGGAAATCAATAGCCTGTGGAAGGTAAACAATAAAGCTTTCAGAAGAAACCATAGGAGGCCCTGGGTGGGTGGGGCCCACATGCTACATTTGGTCTAAATGTCTTTTAAATCTTTTTTAATTTGTATGTTTCTCCCCTTCCCCTTTTTAAAATCCCCCTTACAACTTAATTGTTGAAAGAGCTGGGTTGTTTGCCTCTAGGACATTTTAGATTTTGCTGATTGCATCCTTCAAAATACAGTCTATTTGGAATTTGGATTTGAACAATCAACAATTTAGAAAACTAAAATTATCAGGAAAATCTGAACAGTAAACTGAATATTTGATACTATTTTAAAAATATTAGTGTTAATATTTTATGTGTGATTAATGTTAACATTTTATGCATGTTTGGGAAATTACAGTTATATTTTTGGGACTTCTAACCTTTTAGGTGCATGCACAGAAACAAAATAATGTGATATTCCAAACTAATACAGTGGAGTGGGGAGGGGGAGAGTGGGAGCACGTTGGCTGGTAAGTAACAGGCTCTCCAGTGTGGGGATTGTGGGGAGTCTAAGTAAAAATGGTGAAATATGAGAGAGAAATCAGACTATTGGGACAGAAAGTTTTAATGAAAAATTCAAGTTTTCTTGCCTTTCCCAGAAGTAGAATTACTGTCACTGGAACAGCCAGGATAGTTGTTATTCGTCTCCAGGAACAAGAGTCCAAGTGAAAAGCTGTATTTCACAAAAGAGAAGAGGCCTTTGCTTAATTCATAACCAGAAATGGAAAACGCATCAGGTAACACAGGTTAATCCCAAACAACAGTACATGATAACAAAGTATTAAGCCTTCAACCCTAAAATGATAGCTCACTGTACAACCAGTTGAAAAATTACCCCAAATAGAATTCCATAACTGCTTCCATACACAACTATATACACTTCATTATCATATGGAAATGGGAATGTTCTTATTAGAGTTTCAGCAGTAAATGAAAGTGTCAGTAGTACCTTATCATTTACTACTGAAACATTTGTCTTAAGGCCCTTCCATCCATTTATTTATTTATTTATTTATTTATTTATTTATTTATTT
>NW_005370535.1:951306-963801 GCF_000412655.1 Myotis brandtii
GCACTTAGGCTGTTTCCAAATCTTAGCTATTGTAAATTGTGCTGCTATGAACATAGGGGTGCATATATCTTTTCTGATGGGCATTTCTGGTTTCTTGGGATATATTCCTAGAAGTGGTATTACTGGGTCAAATGGGAGTTCCACTTTAATTTTTTGAGGAAACTCCATATTGTTTTCCACAGTGGCTAAACCAGTCTGAATTGCCACCAGCAGAGCACGAGGGTTCCTTTTTCTCCACATCCTCGCCAGCACTTGTCATTTGTTGATGATCAGTGGGTTGTCTTTTCATTTTGTTGATGGTTTCCTTTTCTGTGTAAAACCTTTTTAGTTTGGTGTTTCTTTTTCTTTTGTTTCCCTTGCCCAAGGATATATATATATAGATATATAGTGCTATGAGAAATGTCTGAGATTTTACTGCCTATGTCTTGTTCTAGGATTTTAATGCTTTCAAGTCTAACATTTAAGTCTTTAATCTATTTTTTATCCTCACCTGAGGACATACATAGAGAGAAAATGAGGGTGGCGAAAGAGGGGGCGAGGGGAGAATGAAATATTGATGTGAGAGAGAAACATCAATTGGTTGTCTTCTGTACCTGCCCTACCTGGGGATCAAACACACAACCCAGGTATGTGTCCTGACCCTGAATTGAACCAAGCAACTTTTAGTGCACGGGATGATGCTCATCCAACTGAGCCCTCCGGCCAGGCTTTGATCCCTTTTGAGTTTATTCTTATGTACGGTGTGTTTGGGTTTGTGAAAGCTGGTTCAACAAGTTGGTAACATTTAGAAGATTGCTGTCGTGTTGGGCATTTATATACATAAAAGTGTAAATTATATATACTTATTTTATAGATTATTAATGTAGTATATCTTATATCACTATGCATTGCTCTTTATAACATACTAGAGGCCTGTTGCACGAAGAGATTCGTGCAATAAGCCTTCCTTTCCCCTGGCTGCTGGCACCGGTTTTCCTCCGGCACCCAGGGCCCTGGCCTTCGCTCTGGCTGGGCTTTGGCCCGAGCTGGCCCCAGAGCCATCAGGCTTCACTGCTCTGCCTGGCGATGGGGCCGTGAGGCCTTGCTGCTCCGGCCCCCGGGCCTGTCAGGCTTCCCTCCACTGCTTGGAGCCTATGTATGCAAATTAACCACCATCTTTGTTAGGTTAATTTGCATGCTCTCCTGATTGGCTGGTTAGCATAGCGAAGGTATGGTCAATTTACATGTTTTTTTATTATTAGGTAAGATTTCATATATAAATACACAGTATAAGGTGAACTACCACATTGAATTATATATAGTTTATATACTACTATAGTTTATATATAGTTTATAACTACACTATAGTTTATATATAGTTTATAACTATAGATATAAACTATAACTATATACATTAGTTATAGTTTCTGATAGATTAATGTAGATTAGTGCTTCCTGCTCATTTGGTTCTTCCTGAAATGAAATTGAGACTTTGTCTCCTGAGCCTGACTCTTGACAGACTTCTGTACAAAGTAGGAGAGGAACTGAGTCACAGCAAACAGGACCCAGACCCTGGTGAGAGGGTGTTAGCCCGGGAACGCAAAGGGTGAGCAAGGTGACCTGGCCAGCACCACTCCCGTCCTGCGGGGCTCACTGGGACGCCCCTCACAGCCCCACAGGGACACGAAAGCCTTAGAGCTTTGGGTGCCCTCTGGGTGTTTCCTGAGCCCTGGGCACCTCCCTAAGGTGTGTGTATGGATCCAACAGCCAGCGATATTCTTACTGCTCTCGACTCAGTGAGAACAAAACAGTGCCCACTGCAGTCACTACAGATTCATTTTGCTCTGAAGGTCAGGTTTTGCTTCCAGTACAGTTTAAAACATTGATAAATATTGGAATTAAAATCATGAGAACGTAGAGGTGATGGCGACACGAGGTGTGGATGATACGGTTTCGTGGCCGAGGAAAACCCAAGGAAAGTTCACTGAGTGCCGTGTGTATAAACCGCCCTGCGCGCCAGGGCTGCTCTGTGTTTTACACTCACACGCCAGGTACCTACAGCCATGAGCGCAGCGCTGCACAAGCTCCACCAGCTGCCGGGCACTGTAGGCCTTTCCTACTCCTGTATCCACAGCCATGGCCGTCAAATGTATGCTACTGAGGGCCAGACCCTGTCAAATACTTTAATTCTCTTAATAATTGGAAGAGGCTTAAATCCTATTTGTGTCAGATTACATGATATTATGGATCTTTAATAATATATTAGTACACATACTTTTACAATATAGTTTATAATTACACATATGTGAAATATATATTCAATTGTACATAATTAATGCTATACAACACTACATAACATATTTTATAAATAATTAATATTGTGTTATGTTTTTATATTAGCACATTTATATATAACATATTTCACATATTATATTTACACATGTATAAGGTGATATATTACGTATGACGTTATATATAATTTATTATACAATACTACATTATGTTTTATGATAGTGGTGTTTCAGATTTCTTAGGATATATTCCTAGAAGTGAGATCACTGGTCCAAATGGCAGTTCCATATTTAATTTTTTGAGGAATCTCCATACTGTTTTCCATAAAAGCTGCACCAGTCTTAATTCCCACCGGCCATGTACTAGAGTTCCCTTTTCCCCACATTCTGACAGGTGTGAGGTGATAACTCACTGTTAGTTTAATTTGCATCTCTCTGATGATCAGTGACTTTGAGCATTTTGTCATATGTCTCTTGGCCATTGGTATGTCCACTTTGTAGAATATTTAGGTCCTTTGCCCATTTTTTAACTGGATTGTTTGCCTTCCTTCTGTTAAGTTGTATGAGTTCCTTATATATTTTGGATATTAACACTTTTTCAGATGTATCATTTCCATATATGCTCTCCCATATGGTGGGCTGCCTTTTCATTTTGTTGATGGTTTCATTTGTTGTGCAGAAGTCTTTTATTTTGATGTAGTCCCATATGTTTATTTTCTCCTTAGTTTCCTTTGCCCTGGGAGATGTATCCATAAACATATTGCTACCAGAGATGTCTGAGATTTTGCTGCCTATGGTTTCTTCTAGGATTTTTATGGTTTCACAACTTACATTTAAGTATTTTATCCATTTTGAGTTCATTCTTGTGTATGGTGTAAGTTGGTGGTCTAGTTTCATTGCTTTCCATGTATCTGTCTAATCTTTCCAACACCATTTATTGAAGAGACTGTCTTGACTCCATTGTATGCTTTTGCCTCCTTTGTCAAATATTAATTGAGTGTAATGGCTTGGATCTATTTCTGGAATGTCTGTTCTGTTTGTTCTTCATTCTCAAGATTGCTGAGGCTATGCAGGGTCCATTTTGGTACCCTGTAAATTCTTGGAGTATTTGTTCTGGAGATGTGAAATCTGCTGTTGGTATTTTGATAGGGATGCAATAAATCTATAGATTGCCTTGGGTAGTGTGGACATTGTAATGATGGTGATTCTACCAATCCATTAACACGGTATATTCTTCCACTTGTTTATATCTTCTTCTAGCTCTTTTTCAATGTCCTGTAGTATTCTGCGTACAGGTCTATTGCTTCCTTGGTTAAGTTTATTCCTAAGTATTGTTATTCTCTTGCTGCAATGGTAAATGGTATTGCTTGTGTAGTGTCTCTTTCTGAGAATTCATTATTGGTGTATAAAAAAGGCTTCGATTTTTGGGTGTTGCTTTTGTATCCAGCTACATTGCCAAATTCATTGATTAAATCTAGTAGGTTTTGGTGTAGTGTGTAAGGTTTTGTATGTACAATATCATGTTATCTGTGAATAATTAGATTGTTACTTCCTCCTTTCCAATTTGGATGCCTTTTATTTCTTCCTGTCTGATCACTGTTGCTAGGACTACCAGTACTATCTTTATATATAAAAGCCTAAGTGACCAAACGTCTGAACAACCTGTTGACTGGTTGCTATGATGTGCACTGACCACCAGGGGGCAGATGCTCAATGCAGGAGCTGCCCTCTGGTGGTCAATGCACTCTCACAGCCAAACTCCTGTGGTCCCTATTCCAGGTCGGCCCAACTCCCTCAGTCCCTCCCCCTGGCCAGACACCCCCCTACCCCCCACTTCGGCCCCAATCACCGGCCAGGCCGAGGGACACCACCAATACATGAATTCGTGCATCGGGCCTCTAGTGTTGAATAAGAGTGGTGAAAGTGGACATCCCTGTTTTGCTCCTGTTCTAAGAGAAAATGGTTTTAATTTTTGCCCATTGAGTATAATGTTTGCTGTAAGTTTGTCATATACGGCCTTTATCAAGTTGAATTATGCTCCCTCTATTCTCACTTTGCTGGGAGTTTTTATCAAAAATGCATGTTAGATTTTGTCAAATGTTTTTTTCTGAATATATTCATATGATCATGTGGTTTTTGTCTTTCAATTTGTTTATGTAATGTAGCACGTTTATTGCTTTGTGAATATTATACCAGCCTTGTATCCCTGGAACACATCCCTCTGGTCATGGTGTATGATCTTTTTGATATATTACTGGATCTGACTTGCTAATATTTTGTTGAGGATTTTAGCATCTATGTTCATCAGGGATATTGGCCTGCACTTCTCTTTCTTTGTAGTGTCTTTATCTGATTTTGGAATTAGGATTATGCTGTCCTCATAAAAGAGCTTGGAAGTGTTCCTTCCTCTTGGGATTCTTGGAATAGTTTGAGGAGTATAGGTGTTAGTTCTTCTTTGGTAAAACACCCCTGTGAAACCATCTGGACAAAGGCTTTTTTTGCTGAGAGTTTTTTATTACTGCTTTTATTTCATCCATTGTTATTGGCCTATTTAGGTTTTCTTATTCTTCCTGATTCACTTTTGGGAGATTATATTTTTCTAGGAATTTGTCCATTTCATTCACATGTCCAGCTTGTTGGCATGTAGTTGTTTATAACATTTCCTTACAGACCTTGGTATTTCTTGGTGTCAGTGGCTACTTCTCCTCTTTGGTTTCTGATTTTTTTACTTGGGTCTTCTCTCTTTGTTTACGTATTTATGCATCTGGTTATGGGTTTAAATAGGTTGCTATTAATTTTCTTTCTTTTCTTTTTCTTTTTTTCGAGGTAGGCCTGTCGTGCTGTGAATTTCACTCTCAGGACTCCCATCCTGTGTCCCAGAGATTTGGGTAATTGTTCATTTTCATTTGTTTCTATGAAGTTTTTTTATTTCTTTTTTGATCTTGTTGGTAACCCATATACATTGTTTAATAACATGCTATGTAGCCCTCATGTGTTTGAATGTTTTTGGGTGTTTTTACTAATTTCATTCCACTGTGATCTGAAAAGATGCTTGATGTGATTCAATTTTCTTGAACTTGTAGAGGCTTGTTTTATGTCCTAACTTGTGGTCCATCTTTGTGAATGACCCATGTGCACTTGAGAAGAATGTATATTCTGCAGCTTTGGTGTGAAATGGTCTATAAATGTCAATTAAAGCCATCTGATCCTGTGTGACCCTTAGAGTCACTGTTTCTTTGTCAAGTTTTATCTGTAAGATCTATGCAGTGAAGAAGACGGGGTGTTAAAGTCCCCTCCTATGGCTGTATTGTTGTCTCTAAGTTTTGTTTTTTTTTAATATATTTAGGTGCTCCAACATTGGGTGCATATGTCTATTAGGGTTACTGGTATATCCTCTTGTTGGATTGATCCCTTTAGTGACATTTGTTGTCTCTTTTGACGGCCTTCATTTTGAAGTCTATTTATGTTGGTTATGAGTATTGCTACTCCAGCTTTCTTTTCTTTTCCATTTTCATGGAAAATTTGTTTCTATCTTTTCACTTTCATTCTGTGTGTGTCTTTTGTTCTGAGGTGGGTCTTTGTAGACAGCATCAAGTTGGGTCACGTTTTTGTATCCATTCAGGTACCCTATGCCTTTTGATTGGATCATTTAATCCATTTCCATTTAAGGTTATTAAGGATAGGTACTTATCTATTGCCATTGTAATTCTGTATGGCTAGATTTCTCTCTCTATTTCTTCTTTTCATTACAGCAGTCCCTTTAGCATTTTTTTGTAATGCTGGCTTGTTGGTGATATACTTTTTTAGCCTTTCCTCGGCTGGTAAGCTCTTTATTTGACTGTCTATTTTGAATGATAGCCTTGTTGGATATAGTAATCTTGGTTTCAGATCCTTGCTTTCCATTACCTTGAGTACTTCATGCCATTCCCTTCTGGCCTGTAGAGTTTCTGTTGAGAAATCAGGTGTTAGCCTTATGGGAACTCCTTTGTAGGTAACAGTTTTGTTTTCTCTTGCTACCTTTAAGATTCTCTCTTTGTCTTTAATTTGGGGCATTTTAATTATGATGTGTTTGGGCATTGGTCTGTTTGGGTTCTTCTGGTTTGGGTTTCTCTGTGCCTCCTAGACTTGTCTGACTTTTTCCTTTACCAGGTTAGGGAAGTTTTCTACCATTCTTCAAACAACTTCTCTATTCCTTTCTCCCTTTCTGCCTCTTCTGGTACACCTACTATTCTAATATTGTTATGTTTCACATTGTCCCATAGCTCCCTTAAGCTGTCCTCCTGTTTTTTAATTGTTTTTTCTTTTTGGTTCTCTAATTGAGTGATATTTTCAACTCTGTCTTCTAATTCACTGATTCAGTCCTCAGCTTCCCCTAATCTGCTGGGTATTCCTTCCAATGTGTTCTTTATTTGTGTTATGTCATTCTTTATCTCAGACTGTTCTTGTTTTTTAAAATTCTTTATTGATTAACCTATTACATATGTGTCCTTATCCCGCCGTTCGCCCCCCTATTCCCCTGCTCATGCCCTCACCCCCCTGGTGTCTGTGTCCATTGGTTATACTAACATGCATGCATACAAGTCCTTTGGTTGATCTCTCCCACT
Organism: Myotis brandtii; assembly: GCF_000412655.1. NCBI lineage: Eukaryota > Metazoa > Chordata > Mammalia > Chiroptera > Vespertilionidae > Myotis > Myotis brandtii. Next base: position 958,181 of record NW_005370535.1, read on the forward strand.
TCACCCACCCTCCCCTGCCTTCCCTCTGAGGTTTGACAGTCTGATTGATCCTTCTCTGTCTCTAGATCTGTTTTTGTTCATCAGTTTATGTTGTTCCTTATATTCCACAAATGAGTGAAATCATGTGATATTTATCTTTCTCTGACTGACTTATTTTTCGGAGCATGATGCTCTCCAGGTCCATCCATGCTGTTGCAAATGGTAACAATTCCTTATTTTTTTTTTTACCACAGTATGATATTTCATTGTACGGAATTACCACAATTTTTAATTCATTCATCTGCTGATGGGCACTTAGGCTGTTTCCAAATCTTAGTTATAATAAATTGTGCTGCTATGAACATAGGGGTGCATATATCTTTTCTGATTGGTGTTTCTAGTTTCTTGGGATATATTCCCAGAAGTGGAATCACTGAGTCAAATGGGAGTTCCCTTTTTAGTTTTTGGAGGAGACTCCGTACTGTTCTCCACAGTGGCTGCACCAGTCTGCATTTCCACCAGCAGTGCACAAGGGTTCCTTTTTCTCTCCATCCTTGCCAGCACATGTCATTTGTTGATGATCACCATTTTGGCAGGTGTGAGATGATACCTTGTTGTCATTTGATTTGCATCTCTCAGATGATTATTGACTTTGAGCATGTTTTCATATGTCTCTTAGCCTTCTGTATGTCCTCTTTCAAAAAGTATCTATTTAGATCTGTTGCCCTTTTTTTTTTTTATTGGTTTGTTTATCCTCCTTTTGTTAAGTTGTATGAGTTCCCTGTAAATGTTGGAGATTAAGCCCTTATCGGAAATAACATTGGTAAATATGTTCTCCCATGCAGTGGGCTTTCTTGTTGTTTTGTTAATGGTTTTTTGTGTTGTTGTTTTTTTGTGGTACAGAAGCTTTTTATTTTGATGTAGTTATATTTATTTATTTTCTCTTTAATTTCCATTGCCCTAGAAGCTGTATCAGATATTGTATCGGCATATGTCTGAGATTTTGCTGCCTGTGGATTCCTCTAAGATTCTTATGGTTTCCCGTCTTACATTTAAGTCCTTTATCCATTTAAGTTTATTTTTGTGTATGGTGTAAGTTGGTGATCTAGTTTTTTGGGGTTTTTTTGCATGTATCTGTCCAATTTTCCCAACACCATTTATTGAAGAGATCATCTTGATTCCATTGTATGCTCTTGCCTCCTTTGTCAAATATTAATTAATAGTAGTGGTTTGGGTTGACTTCTGGGTTCTCTAATCTATTCCATTGGTCTATATGTCTGTTTTTGTGCCAGAACCAGTCAGTTTTGAGAACAGTGGCTTGTAATATAGTTTGATATCTGGTATTGAGATCACTTCTACTTTGTTCTTCTTTCTCAGGATTGCTGCAGCTATTTGGGGTCTGTATTTATTCCAGATGAATTTTTGGAGAGTTTGTTTTAGGTCTGTGAAATATGCCGTTGGTATTTTAATGGGGAGTGCATTGAATCTATAGATTGTTTGGGGTAGTATGGACATTTTAATGATGTTGAGTCTACCAGTCCATGAACATGGTATGTTCTTATATCTGTTTATATCTTCCTCTCTTTTTTCAGTGTCCTATAGTTTTCTGAGTACATGTCTTTTACCTCCTTAGTTAAGTTCATTCCTAGGTATCTTATTTTTTGTGTGTGTGTAATGGTAAATGGGATGGTTTTTATAATCTCTCATTCTGTAAGTTCACTATTGCTGTACAAAAATGCCATAGATTTCTGGGCATTAATTTTGTATCCTGCTACATTGCCAAATTCATTTATTAAGTCTAATAGTTTTTTGATGGAGTCTTTAGGGTTTTCTGTGTACAGTATCGTGTCATCTGCTAATAATGACAGTTTTACTTCTTCTTTTCCAATTTGTTTACCTTTTATTTCTTCTACTTGTGTAATCACTATGGCTAACACTTCCAGTACTATGTTGAACAGGAGTGGTGAAAGTGAGCATCCCTGTCTTGTTCATGTTCTTAGGTGAAATGGTTTTTGTTTTGCCCATTGAGTATGATGTTGACTGTAGGTTTGTCATATAAGGCTTTTATTATGTTGAGGTATGATCCCTCTATTCCTACTTTGCTGAGGGTTTTTATAAAGAAGGGGTGTTGGATTTTGTCACAGCTGTTTCTGCATCAATTGATATGACTATGTGATTGTTGTCTTTCAATTTGTTTATGTAATGTATCACTTTTACTGATTTTTTAATATTGTACCAGCCTTGCATCCCTGGAACACATCTCTCTTGGTCATGATGTATGATCTTTTTGATATATTACTGGATCTGATTTGCTAATATATTTTTTTGAGGATTTTAGCATCTATGTTCATCAGGGATATTGGCCTGCAATTCTCTTTCTTTGTAGTGTCTTTATCTGGTTTTGGAATTAGGACAATGCTGGCCTCATAAAAAGAGCTTGGAAGTGCTCCTTCCTCTTGGATTTCTTGGAATAGTTTGAGAATTATATGTGTAGTTCTTCTTTGAAGGTTTGGTAAAACACTCCTGTGAAGCCATCTGGACAAGGGCTTTTGTTTGCTGGGAGTTTTTTGTTTACTGCTTCTATTTCATCCATTTTTGTTGGTCTATTCAGTTTTTCTGATTCTTCATGATTTACTTTTGGGAGATTTTATTTTTCTAAGAATTTGTCCATTTCATCCATATGTCCATCTTGTTGGCATGTAGTTGTTCATAGTATTTCCTTACAATCCTTTGTATTTCTGTGGTGACAGTGTGTACTTCTCCACTTTGGTTTCTGATTTTATTTACTTGGGTCCTCTCTATTTGTTTATTTATGGATCTTGCTGAGGGTTCATTAATCTTATTTATCCTTTCAAAGATCCAGCTTTTGGTTTCATTTACAATTATTAGTTTTTTGGTCTCTATGTCATTTATTTCTGCTCTGATCTTTTTTAAAAATATATATTTTATTGATTTTTTACAGAGAGGAAGGGAGAGAGATAGAGTCAGAAACATCGATGAGAGAGAAACATTGATCAGCTGCCTCCTGCATACCTCCCACTGGGGATGTGCCTGCAACCAAGGTACATGCCCTTGACCGGAATCGAACCTGGGACCTTCCAGTCTTCAGGCCGACGCTCTATCCACTGAGCCAAACAGGTCATGGCTCTGCTCTGATCTTTATTATTTCCTCCTTTCTACTTACTCTGGGCTTTTCTTGTTCTTCCTAATTCTTTAGGTTGTGGGGTTAAATAGGTTGCTATTAATTTTTCTTTCCCTTTCCTTTTTTTTTTTCTGGTAGGCATGTAGTGCTCTAAACTTCACTATCAGGCCTGCTTTTCCTGTCTTCCAGAGTTTTGGGTAATTGTTTGTTCATTTTCATTTTTTTCTATGAAAATTTTTATTTCTTTCTTGATCTTCTTGGTAACCATATACATTGTTTAATAACATGCTGTAGTCTCCAGGTGTTTGAGTGTTTTTGGGTGTTTTTTACTGTAGTTGATTTCTAATTTCATTCCACTGTGATCTGAGAAGATGCTTGATATGATTTCAATCTTCTTGAACTTGTATAGACTTGTTTTGTGTCCTAACTTGTGGTCTATCTTTGTGAATGACCCATGTGCACTTGAGAAGAATGTATATTCTGCATCTTTGGTGTGAAATGTCTTATAAATGTCAATTAAATCCATCTGATCCAGTGTGACCCTTAGAGTCACTGTTTCCTTGTAAAGTTTTTGTCTGGGAGATCTGTCCAGTGAAGTCAGCGGGCTGTTAAAATCCCCTACTATGACTGTATTGTTGTCTCTTTCTCCCTGAAAGTCCTCTCTAAGTTTTTTTGTTAATGTATTTATCTGCTCCAGTATTGGGTGCATATATGTTTATCAGGCTTATATCCTCTTGTTGGATTAATCCCTTTAGTGACTTTGTTGTCTCTTGCAATGGCCTTCATTTTGAGGTGTATTTTGTTGGATATGAGTATTGCTACTCTGGCTTTCTTTTCTTTTCCATTTTGGTGGAAAATTTGTTTCCATCTTTTCACTTTCATTCTGTGTATGTCTTGTGTTCTGAGGTTGGTCTCTTATAGACAGTATATATTTCAGTCATATTTTGTATCCATTTAGGTACCCAATGCCTTTTGATTAGATCATTTAACCCATTTACATTTCAGGTTTTATGGATAGGTACATATCTATTGCCATTGTAATTCTGTATGGCCAGGTTTCTCTCTCTATTTCTTCTTCTCATTACAGCAGTCCCTTTAGCATTTTTTGTAATGCTGGCTTGGTGGTAATGTACTTTTTTAGCCTTTCCTCATCTGGGAAGCTTTTTATTTCACTGTCTATTTTGAATGATCGCCTTGCTGGATATAGTAATATTGGTTTCAGATCCTTGCTTTACCTTTCCTTGAGTACTTCATGCCATTCCCTTCTGGCCTGTAGAGTTTCTGAAGAGGAATCAGGTTTCAGACTTATCGGAGCTCCTTTGTAGGTAACAGTTTGTTTTTCTCTTGATGCTTTTAAGATTCTCTCATTGTCTCTAAATTTTGGCATTTTAATCATTAATGGTCTGGGCTTGGGTCTGTTTTGGTTCCACTTGCTTGGGGTTCTCTGTGCCTCCAGACTTGTGTGACTTTTTCCTTTACCAGGTTAGGGAACTTTTCTATCATTATTTCTTCAAAAGTGTTCTCTTTCTCCCTTTCTATCTCTTCTGGCTTGCCTGCTATTTGAATAGTGTTGCATTTCACATTGTCTCATAAATCTCTTAAGCTATCCTTCTGTGTTTTAATTGTTTTTTTTTCTTCTTCTTTTTGGTTCTCTGATTGAGGGATTTTTTTTTAACCTGTCTTCTAAATCCCTGATTAGAACCTCAGCTTCCTCTAATCTGCTGTGTATTTTTTCCCAATGTGTTCTCTTTTTGTACTGTGTCATTCTTTATTTCTGTTTTCATAGTTACTATAGCTTTTCTCATGCTGCTGATTATCTTTGCCATCATTAGTCTAAACTCTGCATCAGATAAATTTTTTATCTCCATTTTATTAATCTCTTCCTCTAGAGAATTTTCTTGTTCTTTCAATTGGGGGTTGTTTCCTAGCCTCCTCGTTTTCACTACCTGTCTTAAGTAGATGTGCTAAGCCTCTCAATCTATAGTGCAGGATATGTCAAAAAGTTTCTGACTAATTAGATCAGGCAAAGATTCAAAGCCTGCAGAGACTGCTTGTGTCAACAAACTGATAGGATTTTGTCTTGAACTGTGCTCAGGCAATCTTCCATAGTTGTGGCAAGAGTTTTTATTAAACAGGGTGGGGCAATTGCTTCTGCAGCTGTGCTAATTGTTATTCCTCAATCTCTTAATGGGCCTAAACAACTCTGTCCTGTGGGGCAAGATTTTTTCCAATAAAGTGGATCAACTGTCTTTCCTCTAGGCATTGTTGGCTGTATAAAAAATGTCTGCATGTGATTATGACCTCTGCATTGTGAGGGAATGACTCAGCACAGAAAACTGGGGTGTCTGCTTTCAGAGCTCTAATCCCAGAGCCCCCCAATTTTGGCTTCTGCTCACACAGCTCCATTTCACTCTGCCTTCCCTCTCCAGAAGCACAAGGAAGGTGGCTCTACAGAAAATGTTGTGCATTGGCCCTTTAAGAAGGAACCTGAATTTCCAGC
>NW_005370535.1:964063-966895 GCF_000412655.1 Myotis brandtii
TTTAGTTGTAATTCCAGTTTGGTCCTGGAGCATGTTTGTGCTGTATACACTTACTGCACGGCCACTTGTAATCTCCAAATATACATTTGGAGATACATTTTTAAAAATTGTTGACAGTATTACAAGTGTCCCCTAATTTCTCCCCCTTTACTCGCTTCCCCCCAACACATTCTCTACCACAGGACTTCAACACAACATTATCTATGTCCATTGGTTATGTATATATGCATATAAGTTCTTTGGTTGAAAGTGGATCTTATAGTGTTGTTTCTAGAAAGAAAAAAATATGGTAACTATGTGAGGTGATGTATTAATTAGCCTCACTGCGGTGATGTCTTCACAATGTATGCATATATCAAAGCATCAAGTTGTACATCATAAACATATACATATTTATAATTGTTGATGATACCTCAGTCAAGATGGGGGAAATCAATAGCCTGTGGAAGGTAAACAATAAAACTTTCAGAAGAAAACATAGGAGGCCCTGGGTGGGTGGGGCCCACATGCTGCATTTGGTCTAAATGTCTTTTAAATCTTTTTTAATTTGTGTGTTTCCCCCCTTCTCCTTTTTAAAATCCCCCTTATAATTTAGTTGTTGAAGGAACTGGGTTGTTTGCCTCTAGAACATTTTAGATTTTGCAGATGGCATCCTCCAAAATACAGCTTATTTGGAATTCTGATTTGAACAACCAACAATTCAGAAAACTATAAAATTGTCAGGAAAATCTGAACAGTAAACTGGATATTTGGTACTGTTTTAAAAATATTAGTGTTAATATTTTATGTGTGATTACTGTTAACATTTTATGCATGTTTGGGAAATTATAGTTATATTTTTGGGGACATCTAATCTTTTAGGTGTACGCACAGAAACAAAATAATGTGATATTCCAAACTAATACAGTGGAGTGGGGAGGGGGATAGAGGGAGCACGTTGGATGGTAATTAACAGGCTCTCCAGTGTGAGGGTTCTGAGGAGTCTAAGTAAAAATGGTAAAAAAAAGAGCGAGAAATCAGACTATTGGGACAGAAAGTTTTAATGAAAAATTCAAGTTTTCTTGCCTTTCCCAGAAGTAGAATTACTGTCACTGGAACAGCCAGGATAGTTGTTATTCGTCTCCAGGAACAAGAGTCCAAGTGAAAAGGTTGTATTTCACAAAAGAGAAGAGGCCTTTGCTTAATTCATAACCAGAAATGGAAAACGCATCAGGTAACACAGGTTAATCCCAAACAACAGTACATGATAACAAAGTACTAAGCCTTCAACCTTAAAATGATAGCTCACTGTACAACCAGTTGAGAAATTACCCCAAATAGAACTCCATAACTGCTTCCATACACAACTATAACCACTTAATTATCATATGGAAATGGTAATATTCTTATAATATTGTGTCTCTGAGGTGTTTGTCTCCTTCTTAACGCCTTCCTCTTTCACCCAGCCCCCCAATTTCCTTCTTCTCTGACAGCTGTCAGTCTGTTCTGTGTCTATGAGTCTGATCCATTTTGATTGTTAGTGTATTTAGTTCATTAGATTCCCCATATGAGTGAGACTATATGGTGTTTGTCTTTCTCTGACTGGCTTATTTCACTTACATACAGAATACTCTCCAGGTGGCTCCATGGTGTTGCAAAGGGTAAGATTTCCTTCTTTTTTGTGGCTGAGTAATATTCCATTGTGTAAATGTACAGCTTTTTTATCCACTCATCTACTGATGGGCACTTGGGCTGCTTCCCAGTCTTGGTTATTGTAAATAATGCTGCGATGAACATAGGGGTGCATATATTCTTTTGAAGCAGTGTTTTAGGTTTCTTTGGGTATATTCCCAGAAGTGGAATTGCTGGGTCATAAGGCAATTTCATTTTTAATTATTTGAGGTAACTCCATACTGGATTCCACAGTGGCTGCACCAGTCTGCATTCCCACCAACAGTACACTAAGGTTCCCTTTTCTCCACATCCTCACCAGCACTTGTTGTGTGTTGATTTATTGATGATAGCCATTCTGTCAGGTGTGATGTGATATCTCATTGTGTTTTTTTTAAAAAAAATACAGTTTTATTAATTTCAGAGAGGAAGGGAGAGGGTGAGAGAGAAACATCAATGATGAGAGAGAACCATTGGTTGGCTGCCTCCTGCACACCCCTCACTGGGAATTAAGGCTACAACCTGGGCATGTGCCCTGATCAGGAATGGAACGCTGACCTCCTGGTTCATTGGTCGATGCTCAACCACTGAACCTCACCAGCCAGGCTCAGGGTGGTTTAATGTGCATTTCTCTGATGATTAGTGACGTTGAGCATCTGTTCATATGTCTATTAGCCACCTTTATGTGCCTTTGTAGAAGTGTCTATTCAGGTCTTTTGCCTTTATTTTTTTAATGAATGAATGAATGAATTGAGTTAAACCTCTTCTGAGGATATTTTTCCGTTGATTTTTAGAGACAGTGGAAATAGGGGAGAGACAGAGGTAGGGAAACACTGATGTGAGAGTGGCCCATTGATTGGTTGCCTGTGACATGTGTCCCAACCAGGGCCAGGATCGAGCCTGCAATCGAGGTACCTGCCCTTGGCTGGAATCAAACCCAGCACCCTTCAGTCCATGGGCCAACACTCTAACCACTGAGTCAAACCGGCTAGGGCCCCTTGCCCTTTATTAGGATGGTTTGTTTTTTAATGTGGTGTTTTATAAATTCATTATAAATTTTGAATATTAACCACTGTATCAGTTGTATCATTGGTGAATATATTCTCCTATTCAATGGGTTGTCTTTTCTTTTTCTTTTTCTTTTTTTGTCTAAAGTTTTACATGTGTCTCCTTTTTCCCCAA
>NW_005370536.1:0-641 GCF_000412655.1 Myotis brandtii
CTCTTCCACTGTACTCACAGCTGATCCTCATAGCCAACTGGCCTGGAGATCAATTCCTCTCAGTGACACCAACAGCAATTAAGGCTCAACTACAATAAGACTGTGTATACAGCCCACACAGGGATGCAACTAGAGTGCCCACCTCAGATGAATGGGGAGTCTGAGCCAGTGGGCCCTACAGGACACCTACTACACAAGGTCACTCTACTAATTCAAGGAGATATAGCAGTTCTACCTAATACATAGAAACAACACAAGGAAGCAACCAGAATGTGGAGACAAAGAAACATGTCACAAATAAAAGAAGAAATCTCAAAAAAAAAAAAAAGAAAAAAAGAAAAAATGAAATGGAAGCAAGCAAACTACTACAGAGTTCAAAACAGCCCTAACCAGTTTTGTTCAGTGGTTAGAGCATTGGCCCATGGACTGAAGGATTTGATTTCTGGTCAAGGGCATGTATTTTGGTTGCAGGTTCCCGAGTCCTGGTCAGGGCACATGTGGGAGGCAACCAATCATTATGTCTCTCTCATGTCAATGTTTTTTTCTCTCTCTCTCCCCACCCTCTTACATCCCTTCAACTTTCTTTTGAAATCAATGAGGTGAGGGGGCTGGATATCCTCAGGTGAGGATTAAAAAAAAAA
>NW_005370537.1:0-477 GCF_000412655.1 Myotis brandtii
TGTATATTTATGAGTTAAATATCACTTATTTTTCTTCTTGTTCCAGAAAATTATTGTCTTACTAGAGGTCCCTCAGCCTGGCCTGTTCCCTCTTGCAGTCCAGGACCCTTCAGGAGATGTCTGACTGATGGCTTAGGCCCACTCTCTGGGGGATCTAGCCTAAGCTGGCAGTCAGGCATCCCTCTGGCAGCCTGGGAGCCCTCAGGCGATGTAGGCCCGCTCCCCACAGAGAGTGGGCCTAAACCATTAGTCAGACATCCCTAGTGCTGTGGCAGAGATGGGAGAGGCTCTGCCACTGCAACTGTGCTGGCCAGCCATGAGCTGGCTTCTGGCTGAGCGGCGCTTCCCCTGTGGAGGTACACTGACCACCAGGGGGCAGCTCCTGCATTGAGCATCTGCCCCCTGGTGGTCAGTGTGCATCATAGCGACTGGCTGTTACCGGTCATTCCACTGTTAAGGTCAATTTGCATATTACCC
>NW_005370538.1:0-5633 GCF_000412655.1 Myotis brandtii
TATTGCTGTCAATCTCTCCTTTGATATCTTCCAGAAGACTTTTTAATGTATTTTTGTCCTCCTGCATTGGGTGCATATATGGTTTCCAGAGTTATATCCTCTTGTTGTATTGATCCCTTTAGTATTATGAAGTGGCCTTCTTTGTCTCTTGTTATGGCCTTCACTTCAAAGTCTATTTTGTCAGATATAAGTATTGCTACCCCAGCTTATTTCATTTTCATTTGCCTGATAAATATTTTTCCATCCCTTCACTTTCAGTCCATGTGAGTCCCTTGTTCTGAGGTGTGTCTCTTGTAGACAGCATATATATGGGCCATGTTTTCTTATCCATTCAGCCACTCTATGTCTTTCTATTGGAGCATTTAATCCATTCATGTTTAAAGTTATTATTGATAGTTACTTATTTGTAGCCATTTCTATTCTTTATGCCTTTGGTCCTTCTTCCCTTTCTATTTCTTCTTTTTACAACAGTCCCTTTAGCATTTCTTTCATTGTTGGCTTCATAGTGATAAACTCCCTTAGCCTTTTTTTTGTCTGTGAAGCTCCTGATTTCCCCTTGAATTTTGAATGATAGCCTTGCTGAAAAGAGTACTCTTGGATTCAGTCCCTTGCTTTGCATCGCTTTGTATACTTCTTTCCATTCCTATCTGGCCTGATGTGTTTCTGTTGAGAAATCATTTGATAATCTAATTGGAGATCCTTTGTAGGTAATGCTCTGTCTCTCTCTTGCAGCCTTTAAGATTCTCTCTTTGTCATTAATGTTTGTTATTGTAATTACAACGTGTCTTGGTTTGGGTCTCTTTGGGTTCATCTTTTTGGGGACTCTCTGTGCTTGTGTGACTTTTTTCTTCTCCATATCAGGGAAGTTTTCTCTCATTATTTTTTCAAATAGTTTCTCTAATTCTTGCTGCTCTTCTTTTCCTTCTGGAACCCCTATTAAAGGTATGTTACTTTGTTTTGTGTTGTCCCAAAGTTCCTTTAGGCTCTCCTCCTGCTTTCTAATTCTTTCCTCCAATTGTTCAGATTGGGCTTGTTTCTCTGCCCTATCTTCTAATTCGCTAATTCGGTCCTCCGCTTTTTCTAGTCTACTGTTGAAACCTTATATTGTGTTTTTATTGTAGCTCTATCACTTTTGATTTTCTTTTAATTCTTATATAGGTTGTTGATTTTGTCATCCATTCAGTTTATGAACTGTATGGCCATTACTCTGAATCCTTTTTCTGACATATGGCATGCCTCCATTTCATTTAGTTTGTTTTGTGGCATTTCTCCTTTTCTTTCCTTTTGGGCTTGTTTTTTTGTCTCCCCATTATTGCTGTCACTGAAGGGTCCAGGATCCAAATTGCATGGGGCCTGAGCCATGGAACTGGGCTTGGCAGGAGCATTGCACACCCCAAGTGCTGGAAGCCGGTCCATCCTTGCTGCTTGACACAGTCACTGCAGGGAAGAAACATCTGCACAGCATATGTTTCAAGGGACCTGACGTATATGGCATACTGTTCTTAATATGTTTGATCCCCTTCTTAGCGCTGTGTGTAGGTCACCTCTCTGAGAAAGGTTGTTTCCCCAGGTGGGGATTTTTCCCTCAAGTTAGGGATTAACAGGACTAAGGCAGGGAATAAAACCCCTTAACTAAGTGCCAGGCGGGTAATTAATCACTTTAACTGTGAACAATCACGATTAAGCTACATAATCTTTACTTAGGATAATCTCCTTCAGTTACTTCCTTGTAGCTTAACAGAACAATAGAGTAGTGACCTTGGAATAGAGATAACAAATGCCCTAACCTTTGGAATAGAATGGATAGGATTGAAATCAACTGTTATAAATACAGATATAACAGGAGAATAAAGGTAGAAGCTGGTTGGAGAACCTGGCTGGAGAACCTGGCTGGAGAACCTGGCTTTGCTGATCATCTGAACGCTGTCTCCATGTCATTTCATCTTTGCCGACTCCATCCACACCTTTGGGAACCCCTGGACCTGCTGGGGTTGGACCCCAACACCCAAGAATCACAGGACAGCTCCAGCACCAAGATGTGCAGAGGCAATGGGTTGACAGTAGTCCCATGTACACCAAGAGTCACGGGTGAGCTTGGGGTTCAGAGTGTGCAGACGCAGAGGGTCAACAGGAGCCCTGTGCATGCAGAGTCATGGGAGAGGCCAGAACATGTGGGACCTGTGCTGCTGTGGTGGTAGGCGGCAGGGGAATGTGCTCAGGGACTCACAGGAGCCTGTGGCCTGGATGGCTGGAATCTTGGTGTCTGTGGGTTTGCAGCTGTGGTAGCAGGTCTTTGTCCGGAGAGGCTGTAGGGTCCTGGTTTTCAGTTGAGGCCAGTCTTGGTGGTGGTGGGCTGGGCTTCTAGTCACAGCAGTTATGCCCTCCTGTGCCAGCGCCACCCACCTGGGAGTGCTTGCAGGGGTAGCAGGGGCTCCTCATCTAAGAGAGCCTGATCCACCCACCCCCAAAAGTCCTGCAGGATGTAACTGTCCCTCTCTCTCACACACACATATACCACACACATCCACACACTCCCCTTTCACTCCCTCACTCTCCCTCACTGCCATCCTGCCGGCCACCATCTTGCTCACTCCCATGTAATTTTTTGTTTCAGTGCCAGCAGCCCTACAGAATCCTTACTAGGAACCATCAGTAGGTTGCGACCAACCCTGTAGCTGTCATTAACTTCGTGAATCCCAGGGGAAGTGGAAATTCTGAGAAAAAGCCTTTTGAGGATTCTGCCTAGTAGAAAATTGCATCTTACTCCAAAGATATTGATCCCAGATTTTGAGCTTCTGGGAATCACTTACTTGTATGATCCATGTATTCTTATATTTCTGTATTAAAATACCTGCTGGGGTTAGGGGATGGGAGTGGTTATATGACTATGCACAACTTCCACCCCACTATCCTTTGACAAATATTCTTTGAGTACCTCATATATGTCTGATATCATGCTTAATTGACTCTTGTCACTCTCATTTGTGTTTGAACAGATGTCTTCTTTCCTTGGAGCTTTAATTATTTTTTTCATCTTACTTTCCTCTATTTTATATTTGGAGGAACAGAAACTCCCTCAGTAGTTTCTCTTAGACACTCTGAGCTAGCCATGTCAAGCACTCTCTGGTCACCTTCCTGATTGAACAGTGTCTGAGAAGTCTTCTAAACTCTTACAATCTGTGCTGTGGGTGGTATGAAGTCCAGCTCCCTGGGTATGCAACCTATGTCCTCATAAAAAACCTGTGCTTAGAAGAGCCCTAGACTTGGCTGAATGCTCTGCTGGCACTGTCTTGAAATTCTTAATATTTTTTAAACAAAGCATCCCACATTTTCATTTTTCCCTTGTCCACACAAGTTTCGTAGCTGGTTATGGATGGGGCCATGACCCACTGTGCCAAGAAGAGCTGTGCTCAAAGAAACAATTCTTTCTAGCCTCACGTAGAGCCCCCATATTGAATTGAAGGAGAGTGGGGAGATGAGTTGCCAATAACCAGTGTTAAAGATCTTTTAGTTATCTTATATTTTGTAAATTACTCTACAGGCAGACATATTCCAGTTATCAAATGGTAAAGTTAAAGACCTGGTTTACATTTAGCACTACCACATATAAGATGATCTTAATAAGTAACTTAATATCTCAAACCTTTAGTTTTCTATCTATAAAAATGAAATAACACCATCTATCTTACAAACCTGAAAGTGTGTTTGTGAGACTCAAATGAGATAATGTATTTGGATGCCATTGATTGCTATTCAAGCTTTTGAGATCACTATAATTGTATATTCTTTCCAAGGTTTATACACAATAGCTTGAATTTTTTTTCCTATTTAACAGAATAAGCAGTAGTGATTATCTTTTAAAAAGCTGTAGGAGTTAGGAAATGCACAAAGAAATGGATCAAAAGGAACCTAAAACCTTGCAGAGCATACATGACATTTATTGTGTTGGAAGCTATCCAAGTGATTAACTAATCACCGTGATATTTTCAAGTTATTATTTTAAACTAGAGGCCTGGTGCATAAAATTCGTACACTAGGGGAGGTCCCTCAGCCTGGCCTGCACCTTCTCACAGTCTGGCACTCCTTGTGGGATGTCCAGGACTCCTCGCTCCTTACCGGCCACCTGCTTGCTGCTCCTTACCGCTCAGCTTGCTGCTCCTTAGTGCTGCCTCGGAGGTGGGAGAGGCTCCTGCCAGTGCCGCTGCACTTGCCAGTGGTGAGCCTGGCTTCTGGCTCAGTGGTGCTCCCCTCTGTTGGAGAGCACTGACCATGAGGGGTAGCTCTTGCATTGAGTGTCTGTTCCTGGTGATCAATGAGCATCATAGCAACTGGTCCTTCCACTGTTCAGTCAATTGGCATATTAGCCTTTTATTATATAGGATAACAATTAAGATCTCAGCAGCATTATTTCTCAGCTACAAATCTATTACCTTTCTGCACATTAGCCTAACACAAGTATGTCAAACTCATGGCCCACAGGCCACATGTGACCCACAATGAATATTTTTACAGCCCAGCCAATATAACGTTATGTAAGAAACATTTTAATAAAAATTCCATAACTAGATTTTTAAAAACATTTTATTGATTTTTCACAGAGAGATAGGGAGAGGGATAGAGAGTTAGAAACATGGATGAGAGAGAAACATCGATCAGCTGCCTCCTGCACACTCCCTACTGGGGATGTGCCCGCAACCAAGGTACATGCCCTTGACTGGAATCCAACCTGGGACCCTTCAGTCCCCAGGCCAACGCTCTATCCACTGAGCCAAACTGGTTAGGGCATAACTAAATTTTTATAATATCTTGTTATACATAATTATTAATGAATTACAATGTTTGCTAATGACTGATTGCTATAATCATGGTGCATTCATCTCCCTTATGCGCCTTACATGTAGGTGCACCATTTCTCTCCACTAATACTAGCAGCAAATATTTTAGCAGCCGATTTCCATGACATTAGTCTTATGCTGACTTGCTTGGTGTGCGTGACAGGAAATATTTCACTTTCAGAGAACAAGAAAAATAGGTTTATTTGCAATACACTTATTAATTTGTACAGTTATTCAGTGTCTGGTAAGTTAATGTTCAAGAAAAAAATATTAATTGTTATTAAAATGTTCTATTATTTCATGTTAACGATAACTCATTTATCTCAGCCCTTTGTATTCAGCATGTCTCTACTGAAATAAACCTATGCTTCTATGAAAATTGAAGCTTTTGTTTTTTTTGCGGCCCACATAAACTTAAACCTTGCTTATTTGGCCTGTGTTAGCCTTTGAGTTTGTCATGCTTGCCTTAGTGGCTTCCAAAACAACTAATCCTTTGATATATATACTTAAATTTCTCATTATTGTTCCGGGATAGAAAGGTCTTTTGGTTTTGTTTTGTTTTCAGTGTTTCTTTTTGCAGAGGTCAATTAATAATAATCCTATCTAATAAAAGAGAAACATGGTAATTAGCCGTACAGCCGCTACCCTTCCCATTGGCTAATCAGGGAGATATGCAAATTAACTGCCAACCAAGATGGCGGCCGGCAGCCAGGCAGCTGATGCGAACAGGGAGGCTTGCTTGCTCCAGTGACAGAGGAAGCCAAGCTTCCCTGCCTGCCTTGCCGGCCTCTGAGCTGC
>NW_005370538.1:5712-16383 GCF_000412655.1 Myotis brandtii
CCCTCACCTCATCGGGGTGTGGCCAGCCTCGGTGAGGGGCTGAGGGCTGTTTTCAGGCTGGCCACACCCCCTTCAGGGTGGAGGTCCCCACTGGGCTGCCTGGCCAGCCTAGATGAGGGGCTGATGGCTCTTTGCAGGCTGGCCACAGCCCCTTCAGTGTGGGGGGGTGGTCCCGCTGGGGTGCCTGGCCCGCCTGGATGAGGGGCTGATGGCCGTTTTCAGGCTGGCCACACCCCCTGGCAACCCAGCTCCCAGCCCCTCTTTGAGCGGAGGCCACTGCCGGCTGGAAGCAGGTATCTGGGATTTACTTATCTTTTATAATTGAAACTTTGTAGCCTTGAGCGGAGCCCAGTTCTGGCCAGGGTAGGCGGGAAGCTTGGCTTCCTCCATTGCCAGGGACAACCCAAGCCTGCTGCTTGCTCCAGCTCTGTGGCCGTCACCATCTTTGTCTTTGTGATGGAGTGATGGAGGGATGGTTAATTTGCATATTACTCTTTTATTTGATAGGATTACTCATTTATTTCAGCCCTTTGTATTCATCATGTCTCTATCAAAATAAAGCTACGTTTCTATGAAAATTGAAGATTTTCTTTCTTTTATTTCTTTCTTTTTTCTTTCTTTCTTTTTTTTTTTTTTTAGCCTTTGAGTTTGACATGCTTGGCCTAACACTTCAAAAATATAACTGAAAATATTTGGGAGGAATTTGTACCTATTTGTCTAACTTCCAAATCCTTTGTACTCATCTTCCTCCTGTCCTTCTATTTGTTGACAGCTGATATTAAATTCTTGTTATTGTTGTTTTTAAAGAAGAAATAAATAAATATTTACAATTGTATTCCTCCCGTAGGTCAGAAGGCATTGTCAATCTCCCACCCACCTACCTCTCCATTTTCAGCCAGCTATGGGCAATTACCCTTGTGTAACTTTTTTTATAATCAATTTTAATTAAATGTATTAGAGTGACATGGTAATTATATATGTTTCAATTGTACAAATCTATGATACATCATCTGTATATTGCCTTGTGTGTTTTCCACCTAAAGTCAAATCTTCTTCCCTCACCATTAATCTCACCTTTACCTTTTTTATCTCCCCCAAACCCCTTCCCCTCTGGTAATCACCATACTTGTCTGTGTCTATGAGTTTTTGTTTGTTCGTCTTGTCTATTCATTTGCTGATTTCAATTTTATATTTCACATATTTGTGAAATAAAAATGTTCAGAACTGTATGGTCTAACTTGTATTGATTTTTTTTTAACCAGAGGAGCCTGTACCCTCCAGAACTGTCAATCTTTTGTCCTATTACCTGGTTCGAGCTAAGGAGCCTAACCACTTTTGAAGGTTGAACTCTTACATA
This sequence comes from Myotis brandtii, assembly GCF_000412655.1. Taxonomy (NCBI): domain Eukaryota; kingdom Metazoa; phylum Chordata; class Mammalia; order Chiroptera; family Vespertilionidae; genus Myotis; species Myotis brandtii. The sequence continues at coordinate 7,070 of NW_005370538.1, forward strand.
AGCTTCCTCTTATTCTCCATAGCTGTTCTGACACTTTTATGGAAAGTTAGTTCATCCACTGATTTACACAGTGAGTTCATTTGCCACATTTTCAGAGTAAATTGCATAATGTGCAATCTTGATTTACAAGCTGAGCTTTGTTTCTATTTCTTCCAAGTCTAGAACTTTCTTCTTGGTTAAAAACACCATATTTCCAAATTAGTAGACAACTAGATGGGCCATATGCTGCTCCAAAAATTTAGGAGCTCATTTTTAGGTAGGCAGCCTTACCTTATTCATGCATAAATGATTCTAGCATCTAAGCAGTCCATACAATTTGGCTATTAAGATAATCAAAAACATTGATCAATCATTTGTGTTCCTGTTTTGCTTATAACACATACATGGTGTAAAGTTTAAAGTTAAAAGGCATTTTGCAATTCCATATACTTCATTTCATTTTGTTATATCACCAAGTGAATCTTCATATTCCTATGGCTTAGCCTCCAGTCTTATCACAGATCCTTCCTTTGTACTTTAGCTATTTAAAAAAGGCCCTGGTTGGTGTGGATCACTTGGTTGGAGCAACATCCCATACACTGAAAGGTCCCAGGTTCAATCCCCAGTCAGGGTGTATATAGAAGACAACTGATGGATGTTTCTCTCTCACATCAATGTTCCTCTCTTGGATTAGTGTCCTCTGGGGTGTTTCACTAGATTTGTCAATCATTCTTCCAAGTACTTAAAGCCTGATAGACTGGAGTACTTTGAAAGATGCATATGCACACAGCCTTGAACAAAGTATACCCCATTTGCAACATTAATGACAAAAGGGAAACAAAATGGAATTATTTCTTTTGCCTTCAAACCAGTACAAATAATTATTTTCCTGAACAATTGTGCTCAACTCCTTGAAATGAAGAATGCTGATGACACTAGGACCAGAATTGTGTGTGGTGCTCATGGAGTAGGTGCCCCCCACCCCCACCTGGGAGCTGGCTGCCCAATATCAAAGAAAGAGCAGGGTGTACGTGAAGAGTGGGCTCTACCAATGGCCACTTGGGCCCAATGCAAGCTGCTTCTCCCCTCCTGGCTTCCATTTCCTTATTTGTATAAGAAAAGGGTTGGAGTCCTCAGAATAACTGGATTTTTATAGGGAGGTGAGAGATAAAAGACTGTAGAGAACAGTGGTAGAAAAGCATGGGCTAGATAGCCAGGTTATCTGGATTCAAATTCTGGCTTTTTAATTTATTAGTTGAGTCACTTTGGGCAAATTACTTCAACACCCTGTGTTTCAGTTTCCTCATCCACAGAAACTGGGTAATAATATTGCCTAACTCCCAGCATTGTTATAAGAATGAAATGAACTCATACATGGAAAGAGTTTAGCACAGTACCTGGTACACGATAAATGTTCAATAAGTTGTAACTATTATTATTAGCCATGGTCTGAAAGCTAATAGAGGTCCAGAATTTCTGATTAAGATGATGTCTGGTCCTAAAGTCCCAGAAATCCCAAAATATCTGTTTCCTCATTGCCTCTCAGTGATCTCAATACTAGATCACTATCCTCTTCACCTAGGTGAAAGGAATGCCCCTCTGTTGCCCTCAACATACACATCACACATACCCTATAGTGTCCATCCCTTCACAATGCTTTACCTAAACCACAAAGTATATCCACAGACACACAGCACATGCAGGCCCACAATATCACATTTCCACACATCATTCAAAATACACTTTCACATATACCTTCTCTCTCTAGCTTGTTCCAGTAATTAAATGCAATAATATTTCCAACATGCAGTTTTAGGATAGTGGCTCAGCCCTCAAAGGTCACTTCCTCTACAGCACTATGTGCCTTGCCTCTCTTAATGGAAGCAATGTGCTCTGGCTGGCCTTGCATGGCCCCTATCCAGCTGGTTACCAAGCAAATGAGAGTGTCTCACATTAACTGACTGAGTGAAACCTTCCTTACCTGAAGTTCAAAGCTCTTCTCTTTCCAACTCTGTATGACTGCCAAATGACAGAAAGAGTCCCTTCCTGGATCACAATCACTGCAACATGAAATGTGAGTGATTGGTAGTCCCTTGCCTGAGCCTCTTCGTTGCTTCTGTGGCCTATGTAAACTGGGTTGTTCTAACAAGCATATTGTTATTCCATAGTTTGAGGTCCAGATACTAATTATTGGGTCAGTAAAACGGCTGGGTCTCTAACTTATTTGGATATCTTAAATTCTCCACAACACTAGTTCTGGTCTCAGGCCAGTCAATGAGAATAGTGGGAAACAGAAAAAAGACTGCTATTTGATGGAAATTCAATTTAAGAAAATTAGTATCCCTTCTTCCAGCTGTCACTTTACACAATCCCTTCAGGGTCAATGAACCTCTATGGAGTACCCGCTAGTCTCAAATTTTCTTTCACTGTTTAAAAACTCTTCCTCCCAATGCCTTGTCAGTTGATGTACTAGAGCAATAATAAAAGTATTAATGTGCTGCAGAAAAAGCACCAGCCATCACTAGACCACAATCCTGTTGTGAGAATTTACTCAAGACACTTCTCCACTTCTCTCTCGGTAGCAGTTTTTCCATTGTCTGTGTAAAGCTTATAGGCCTGTTTTTTAACTTCCTCTTTGGTGAGTTGTCGGAAATTATCATTTGAGGTGTGCCTACTTATTTCTAAAATTATAAGAGGTTATGTCCTGCATTTTAAAAGTACCCCTGACCTAGGTGCTGCCCCTATACTTGTAATCATTTCCTAAAATCAATAGGATTCACTGGGGCATTGAATAAGGGAGTGTGGCTTTAAAGCCCTTAGCACTTACAACTGGAAAGCCACTCTGAAGGAATCAGATCTTAATTCCTACAGTTGAAGACATCTGAAGGCTAAAACCAGGACTAAAGAGCCCAGAGATAGCACATTGGGGTGGAAGGGGACTGGCCTGTGGTTAGGGAACAGGCTTCTGGTTCTGCTTTGCCACCCATATGCTAGGTGAGCCATTCATATGTCTTCTAAAGACTGAAGAACCGTTGGTTTTCCATTTTTAAAGACAGTTGGACTAGATAGTCTTGAAGGTCTCTCCTGGGCTTTGATATTTGTTCTTTTCTTCCTAAAACTTTTGCATAGAATATAACCTATTCAAGAGTCACACATGATGTCCCCAATCATGGTCCAGTGTTTGGCTGCCAGGTGAAACAAGCAGATATGTATGACAATCCTTACTGCCCTCACCAGTCACCGAGTGTGTATCCTTTCTGCTGACAGTGTCAGCAGTCACCATTGTGTCTGCACAACACCATATTCATACTATTGCTTGACTTGAATAAGAGCACCACTGACTATCTGACAGACAAAATGGCAGTGGATCCTTCATGACTGCATTGTGTGCTCCCTCTGTCAAGGAAACTGACTATCTGATCATGCATGCTGATAAATGTGGAGGGGCTGTGTAAAATATATAGTAGAAATAAGAGCTGTTATTAAAATAGTAAAATATTTATCTAAATGGCACTACTGATGTAACACTGTGGTTAGTTCTTTCCATTTTTGTAGAAAAAAGTATTTTATCTTAGTATCCACCTGTCCACAGGAATATTACCCTGCATGTTTTCTTTAAAAGCTCCTCCCTACTTCAGTGAAGGAAAAAAAAAATAGTCATATAGACGCTTTGTTCCTGGGACACTTAATTCAGTCAAGGTTTTAGACCTTCCTTAATAAGAAAATGCCAGCTTTTCTGGTGTGTACTCTGGTTATCTAACACCTTGCCAAAGTGATTAAAATGAGGAGCACATGTATTTTTTAAAAGAAAGAAAATGATACTGGATGGAGGGTGCCAAAAGTGGGGAAAATGGGGGACATCTGTAATACTGTCTATAATAAATATAAATTAAAAATAAGTAAAATAAAGAAAGAAAAGAAAAGAATTGGATTTCCATGCTTTTAATTATACTTAAGCATAGGTTGGATTAACTTGATCTTGATTAAATAAAGGATACTCTGAACAACTGTAAAGTTATTATAATTCCGAACATTGCTTTCTGGAATGCTGCAGCACAAAATGTCACTGTCATTTCATAAGCACAGGTATATTTTAGTGCATAAATAATGTACCTTTTAGAGGCTCTTAAAGCATTCACACATGCATAGATATTTATTTACAACTGTTTTTGCTAAACCACAATAGTAAAGACTTGGTTGATTTGTAAGCACTTGCATTTTACTATTTGAATAGGGAGAATTATGACTACAGAGCAACTTATTTACATAACCAAGAGGTGGCAGTATTACATCCATTATGTATTCTCTCTATACCATGTATCATTTAACAATAAAGTAATGTGTAAATAAAAATATGTAACAAATATTTTTGTCCTTATTTCTAAATGGTTGCATTAGTGATAACCACTAAAAAGCATACATTAAAGTGTGATGTTTCCTTTTAAATAATAATCATCACCCCCCAAAAAAATATCAAATCTAGAAACCACATTTTAATACCACTAGTGAGTGTATAGCAGCTCTGGGAATCTATACACATCCCCTTCACTAATCACTTGTTTTCTGATAAAACATTCACATCCTTTCCAAATATAGATGAAAATGAATTTTAAAATTAATTTAAAATTACTTTGAAACTCCTCAAAGTAAGAGCCTATGTTTCTATGTAAAAAGAAATTTAGAAAAATAAATAAATCAAAGAGTTGAATACAGATACATAGCATCTTACAAACTGATTGTTACTACTGAAAAATAACCATGTAATCAAACCCTTCTGGTTACCCCTAAGATTGTTTTGAGCATCTGCTAAGTTATGACTTGTGACTTGTTTCATTGTCCAATTAATTTTCACATAAATTACCTGAATTGGTTCCATTTTATTTTTGGTTTTCTATTTCTAACCAGTCTAGGGATCAAAACCTAATAATAGCAGAAGCAAAATTATTAAAAAAACTGGAATCTGTTGGGTCAAAAATTTCCTATAAAACTATTCTTAGTAAAAATAAATCCCATAAATACATCTGAGCAGTCATAAATGAGTATTTGGAATAGGAGTTTTTAAAATAATAGTTTAAATAGCAATTTAAGCAGATCAAACTTTCTGACACTAGTAAAATGCTATTTTAAACCATGAACTATGTTATACAAGTTTTCTAAAAACCCACCATCCATGGAAATAAGCCATTTAAGCATTTGGAAATATATTCTATATTATTTAGATACTTAGGTTACTGATTAGAATTAGCACATAGAATGTCTGGAGCGTTTGTTATACAGGTTCTAAAAGTTATCTAAAAACAATTAAAGGACATTTAGAGCATTAATATCTGACACATACCTAAACATTACCAGATTTCAATTTCTAAAAATGTATTCTATAAAACAGTCATGAGATTGGAAGTTCTGACTGTGCACATTTGAATATTTTATACTAGAGGCCCGGTGCATAAAATTCCTGCATGGGTAGGGTCCCTAGGCTGGGACAGCGATCAGGGCCGATCGGGGCCTTTCTTCCTCTTGCTGCCAGCTGCCAGCTGGGGCCTTCCTTCGTTCTGCGCTGCCTCCTAGTGGTCAGCACACGTCAGAGTGAGTGGTCGAACTTCTGGTCGGTCGAACTCCTAAGGGGACAATTTGCATATTAGCCTTTTATATAGGATAGGGCCTTTTTATTAAAATTTGTTCATATATTGCACAAACAGCAAACACTTCCTCTGTATGTCTATACTGAGTACCTAGTTTGAGGGAAATTGATCTATGAACAGCATTCAAAACTCTTACATGTGAAGATTATATAATAGGATGATACAGAAGAATTATGTTGTGCCAATGGCCACATGAGATCAAATACTCCTTTCCAGTAACTTCAAAGTGGGCAAAGGTTTTAATTCCTAAAAAGAGCTAGGGGATTAATTTAATTATTATAATCTCCCCTAAGAAATCTTCCAGTTTCATCACTTTGTGGAATGATTTCTAATCTCAATTTCATTTTTAATCAAATTTGATGCATTATGTTGTCCTTTCCTACAACATGAAATTAAAAATCTATTTCAATGTTTTAATTGAATTTAAATTATTTTCCTATGTATAAACTAGAGGCCTGATGCACACAATTTGTGCAAGGGGCTCGGCCCTCACAGCCCCAGCTGCCTCGGCTGGCCCTAGCAGCCCTGGCTTCAACTGGAAGGTCACCTGAATGGTTGTCCAGAAGGTTGTCTGGATGGTCATTCTGCTGTTCAGCCTAATTAGCATATTATCTCTTTATTATAGGATTATGTAGTTGTGTCATGATATCGTATGTTTCATCAGTTCCTCACCTTCCTCTGTATACAGATATTCCTGTAACACAGTCAGATTCCTGCCTCCCATACTTCTATATTTTTAATGTTTTTTTTAAAATTGATTTTAGAGAGAAAGGGGAAGGGATAGAGAGATAAAAACATCAATGAGAGAGAGACATCAATTGGGTACATCCTGCACACCCCCTACAGGGAATCGAGTCTGCAAACTGAGCATGTGCCCTGACCAGGGATCAAACTGGGGACCTCTTGGTTCATGGGTTGATGCTCAACCACTGAGCAACACCAGCCAAGCCCATACTTTCATTTTTCCTCCTTGCTAAGAGATTTCTTATTCCAGGAAAAGATGTGGGTTGTCAAGAAGAGAGGGAAGCAACAAAAATATCAATATTTATTTGTTTATTTATACAGGTATTTTGCTATGTGCTTTACACTGATTATCCTATGTAATTATTGCAACAACCATTTCAGGTAGACTGCTGGTATCCCTACTTAAAAATTAAGAAATTCAGATTCAGAGATGTGAATTGACTTGCTTAAAGTCACACAATTGGTAAGTGCCAAAGATAGAACAAAATTCCACTTAAAAAAGGCAACACCAACAACAGCAATAGCTTCCATTTACTGAATTGCATTATGTGTCAGGAACCATGCTAACCATTTTACAAGCATCAGTTCCTTTAACATTACAAACTCTATGAGGCATGGGCTAATATTATCTCCATTTCACAGGTAAGCAAATGGAGAAACAAAAGTTCTGTAACCTGCATGAGGTCAAATAACCAATAACCTGGGATTCAAACCCAGCTCTCTTGACTCTAAAAATATTAACTATGCTGTTCTAAAGTAGAAGACAGAACTGAAGGTAGGTTCCAAGGATGACTCATTTCATGAAGGTATTTTCAAATAATCATATAGTTGTTCAAAGATATAAAATTTGACTTTATGGTTCTGGTTGGTAGCTCCCCTTCTAAAGTAGAGGCTGGTGCTTTCTCCACACAAAAACTCACATTTCCCCTTCCCTCAATATAATGTTTGGCTCTGTCCTAAAAATAGGGTCAATCCAGAAGGAAACATACCAATGTCAAACTTCTGACTCAGAAAAAATCAGTTTCATCAGAAGTTGAAGAACTTGCCTATATGGATACCACTTATAGATGCAAGTGATTCTTTGCCAACACTCGTACCATCAAAGCACCATGGATATAACAGATCCCTTTGGATTTCACAGATCCTTTAGAGTGTAGGGCTGCTTGAGGAGGAAGGGGACTCTGGCCTAGTATATTTACATTGAAAGGCACAACTCATTGAAGACTAAGATCTAAGAAATACAAAGAAATGAATCAGATATGTCACTGAGCAACACCAGCCAAGCCCATACTTTCATTTTTCCTCCTTGCTAAGAGATTTCTTATTCCAGGAAAAGATGTGGGTTGTCAAGAAGAGAGGGAAGCAACAAAAATATCAATATTTATTTGTTTATTTATACAGGTATTTTGCTATGTGCTTTACACTGATTATCCTATGTAATTATTGCAACAACCATTTCAGGTAGACTGCTGGTATCCCTACTTAAAAATTAAGAAATTCAGATTCAGAGATGTGAATTGACTTGCTTAAAGTCACACAATTGGTAAGTGCCAAAGATAGAACAAAATTCCACTTAAAAAAGGCAACACCAACAACAGCAATAGCTTCCATTTACTGAATTGCATTATGTGTCAGGAACCATGCTAACCATTTTACAAGCATCAGTTCCTTTAACATTACAAACTCTATGAGGCATGGGCTAATATTATCTCCATTTCACAGGTAAGCAAATGGAGAAACAAAAGTTCTGTAACCTGCATGAGGTCAAATAACCAATAACCTGGGATTCAAACCCAGCTCTCTTGACTCTAAAAATATTAACTATGCTGTTCTAAAGTAGAAGACAGAACTGAAGGTAGGTTCCAAGGATGACTCATTTCATGAAGGTATTTTCAAATAATCATATAGTTGTTCAAAGATATAAAATTTGACTTTATGGTTCTGGTTGGTAGCTCCCCTTCTAAAGTAGAGGCTGGTGCTTTCTCCACACAAAAACTCACATTTCCCCTTCCCTCAATATAATGTTTGGCTCTGTCCTAAAAATAGGGTCAATCCAGAAGGAAACATACCAATGTCAAACTTCTGACTCAGAAAAAATCAGTTTCATCAGAAGTTGAAGAACTTGCCTATATGGATACCACTTATAGATGCAAGTGATTCTTTGCCAACACTCGTACCATCAAAGCACCATGGATATAACAGATCCCTTTGGATTTCACAGATCCTTTAGAGTGTAGGGCTGCTTGAGGAGGAAGGGGACTCTGGCCTAGTATATTTACATTGAAAGGCACAACTCATTGAAGACTAAGATCTAAGAAATACAAAGAAATGAATCAGATATGTTAGAATTTTATATAAATTGAAAGACATTTTATGGACAATAGTGCAGATCTAGGACTACAGAACATTGTTTTTCTCAGGAAAAAAAATACTGTTGGCATTAATGCACCATGAAGTAGAGTTATCTACAAAATACTACAATTAAAGAAAACTTTATTGTATTTGTACAAAAGAAATTATTTCTATCTTAGTCTCCAAAGATTAAAAAAGTTCATGTCAAAGATAGAGACATCTATGCCTTGAATTATTAAAGTTGTCAGTACCTATTTTTAAAAAGTCAAATTAATGTGCAGTCCTGGATATCTGAGCCTCATTTCCATTTGCAGAGGGCAGAGGCAAGGATGCTGGCTTCATCTCTCTATTTTTGTTTTTTTTTTGCTAAGTAATGAACAGTCTTAAAAGATGAGTTATTTGTTATCAACTCATTCATTTAAAAAAGGACATGTTTAAGGATAAATAAAAGTATCATCAGTTGAAGTTTTAGTTCAGTGACAGGCTTGTCTTTAGAAATCTATGTATTAAATCTCATCATTGGTGTTTGCATTAGAAAGTTACTGCATGCTAGTCTTCTAGGTTTTGCCTTGTGTTATGCAGTATGTGGTTGATGTA
>NW_005370538.1:17741-21709 GCF_000412655.1 Myotis brandtii
ATTGAAAGAGCTTTGTGATATGGCCTTACTTCAGAGGTTTTCTATTCAAGCATTGTGTGTATGGATGAGTAATTTCAACCAGAGTAAATACCATGGAGATATGACTTCAAGTAAAGCTCTGTCCCTGTGACCTTGGGCAAGTTAATCTCCCATGCTTTAGTTTTCTCTTATGTAAATTAGGATGTTTGATTTATTCATCTCACATGTGTTTTGGGATACCTATTATATGCTCAACACTAAGGTTGTCATGGTGAATAAGACAAAGCCCTTGATTTCATGCCACTTATAGTCTAAGTGGAGAGATGGCCCATAAATATAGAAACAAAACTATAATATGTAATTTCAGAAAGTAGTATGTTCTATGAAAAATATAAAGTAGAATGAAGGAATAGAAAGGGACAGGTAGGATGGATGATCTATCTTTTTGATAGAATGTTCCATGAAGACTTCCTTGAGAAGGGGACTTCTGAGCAGAGATGAAAATGTAATAAGGAATTCAGCCATTCAAAGGTTTAGGGGAAGAGCTTTCTATGCAGAGGGAGGTAGCACAAAGACTCTAAGGTGAATGTGCCTAATATGTTGGAGGTTCAAGCAAGAATATACAGATGGCCAATAGATATATGGAAAGATATTCAACATCACTAATGGGAAATACAGATTAAAATCATAATGAGATATCACCTCACACCTGTCACAAAAGCTATCATCAATAAATCAACTAACAACAAATATTGGTGAGGGTGTGGAGAAAAGAGAACCCTGTGTACTGTTGGGAATGCAGATAGGTGCACCACCTATGGAAAACAGTATGAAGATTCATAAAAAAAAATTAAAACTGGAACTGCCTTATGACCTAGCAATTCCACTTCTGCATATATATTTGAAGAAACACAAAGCACTATTTCAAAATAATATATGCACCCCTATGTTCATTGCAACATTATTCATAATAGCAAAGAGCTATGGATGCAACCCAAGTTCCCATCAATAGACAAGTGGATAAAAAAGTGGTGGTACAGATACAGTGGAATATTACTCAGCCATAAAAAGAAATGAACTTTTACCATTTGCAACAGCATGGATGAATATACAGCATATTATGCTAAGTGAAATAAGTCAGTCAGAGAAAGACCAATGATTTCACTTGTATGTGGAATCTAAAGAACAAAATAAAAATTGAAACAAACTCATAGACACAGAAAACAGACTGATGGTTGAAAGAGGGGGGCAGGTGTGTAGGACTGGGTGAAAGAGATGAAGGGATTAAGAAGTACAAATTGGCCCTAACCGGTTTGGCTCAGTGGATAGAGCGTCGGCCTGCGGAATCAAGGGTCCCAGGTTCGATTCCGGTCAAGGGCATGTACCTTGGTTGCAGGCACATACCCAGTAGGGAGTGTGCAGGAGGCAGCTGATGGATGTTTCTCTCTCATTGATGTTTCTAACTCTCTATCCCTCTCCATTCTTCTCTGTAAAAAACCAATAAAATATATTTAAAAAAAAAGTACAAATTGGCAGTGGTAGAATAGTCACAGGGATGTAAAGTACAGCATAGGGAATATAGTCAATAATAGAATATTAACTGTATATGGTGCCAGGTGGGTACTTGAAATATTGGGGGGAATCACTTTGTAAAGTATACAATTGTCTAACCATTATATGTACACCTGAAATTAATACAAAATAATATGGAATGTAAACTGTAATTGAAAAATAAAATTGTAAAAAGATAATATTATGAAAGAAAACAACATAGACATGTTCCAGGAAATTAAAGAAATTTAAATGTTTTCATTTAATTAATCTGGAAAAACAAATTAAACATTTATACCATTAAAAAAAGAATATCAAAAGCAGTGGGAAATATGTCACAATCATAGAGGGCATTCTAGGTAACAAACAAACAAAACAAAACAAAAACAGTCAAATTTGGGACATATTTTGGAGGCAGAGCCAACACAATTTCTTGATGGATTATGTATAGTGTGTCAGGGAAAGAAGGGTGCCAAAAATGATTCTGAGGCTTTAGATCTGATCAAGCTAAAGGTTGGAATTGACATCAACTGAGATAGGGAAGACTGAGAGGTCATAGTTTGGGGGGGAGCAGAATAGTAAATTCTTGCATACATGGAAAGTTCAACATTCTTATTAGCTATTTAAGTGTAAATGTGTACTCAGCAGTTGAAAAAATGTCTTTGGAACTTAGAGAGTGCTTAGATATAGAGAGGTGGATTTGGAAACTTTCAGTGTATAGATGGTTCTTGAAGCCATGAAAAAGGAAAATCACCTCTGAAAAAGAAAGTGTAGTTGAAGAAGGGAAGAAGTCCAAGGATCTAATCTGGGTCACTCCTACATTAAGAGATTTAAGTAGATTAGGTGAAATTAACAAAATAAACTGAGAATTAACGGCTAGTGAGCTAGGAGGAGAAGAGAGAGTAGTGCTTCAGAAGGAAGTGTTTCAAGGTGGGAGAGAAGTAATAAAATAACAAATTTTGCTGAGAGATTAAGTAAAATAAGAACTGAGAATTGACCAGCAGACATAGTCATGTGGAGTTACTGAGAAATATAATAAAGGCGGTTGCTAAAGAATGTGTGGTAAAAGCCTGTCAGAGTTGTTTGAGGAGACAATGGAAGGTAAAGAATGTAAGATTGGAGTCACTCAAGGAAATAGGCGGAAACAGCGAGCAAGAGGGAAGTTTATTAGAGGGAATGGGGGATGGAGCCACAAGCAGGGAAGGTTAGGACTCAGCCTCCACTGTCCTTGGGGTTGAATTTTATGCGCAAAATCCGAAAGGGGCTGAGGCTGGGGGATGTAAGTGTTCTAGTCTAATTAGATGGAGTTTGTTGTCCTTCAGATGGATTAGTGCTAGCCATTGAGGCTGTAGGTTATAGGTGGCCATTGTTATTATTATTATTGTTAGCCTGCTGTCTCGCCCTCTAGTGCAGCTGCCTTTTGTTGTGCTGGATAGGGTAACCACTGGCTATTCCAGGAAATGAGGCTGGGGCCACTTTCTCGTCCAGGACTTTCTAGTCCGCTTGAGCCAAATGTCCTCAACAAAAAGACAGTGAAGGAAGGCAATAATTTTTTAGGAATTTTGCTATGAATAGGAGCAGAGAAATTATGTAATATTGTTTATCTTACCTGATTATAATGAAGGTGCTTTGCAAACTGTTAAGTTTATGTAAAATGATTATATACAAACTAGAGGTCCAGTGCACAAAATTCGTGCTTGGGGGGGTGTCCCTCAGCCCGGCCTGCACCTTTTTGCAATCCGGGACCACTGGCTCTTAACCACTCACCTGCTTGCCTGCCTAATGCCCCCAACTGCCCTCCCCTGCTGGCCTGGTCCCCCCCAACTACCCTCCCCTGCCGGCCTGATCTCGCCCCCAACTGCCCTCCCCTGCCAGCCTGATCTTGCTCCCAACTGCCCTCCCCTGCCGGCCTGATTTCATCCACAACTGCCTTCCCCTGCCAGCCTGGTCACCCCCAACTGCCTTCCCCTGCTGGCCTGGTTGCCCCCAACTGCCCTCCCCTGCTGGCCTGATTGCCCCTAACCCCCTGTCAGCCTGATCTTGTTCCTAACTGCTCTCCCCTGCTGGCCTGATCACCCCTAACTGCCTCTGCCTCAGCCCCCACCACCATGACTTTGTCTGGAAGGAAGTTGGACATCCAGAAGATGGTTGGTCGACCCAGTCTAATTAGCATATTACCCTTTTATTAGTATAGATAGATTATATAGGATAGGATAGCTTAAATGGGGGGGGGGGCTTTTTCAGGAAGAGAAGCTCTTGGCAGACAAAAATACATAACTCCTATATCTAGACTGATAGCCAGCCATATGCACAATACTGCCAAACCGGTTATCAAAAAATTGAACCACTTTCTTACACCTTACACTAAATAGCTGTTGCCCTTAAAACCCCTCCTCAGCCCCCACCTTAGGTTCTGCCTTTGCAGTTCACCCAGATTA
>NW_005370538.1:21977-30719 GCF_000412655.1 Myotis brandtii
CATAACTAGAAAATCCACTTTACATGTTTCTAGGTATCCACACCTTACAAATGTTCATTAATATTTTTATTGACAACCTTCATCTGTATTTTGAGCACATGACATTCTTGAATGAGTCAGTGACCTCCTGATATGAAAAACAAACCTTTCGTCACATGCTTATTGACATTATGGATGCCTTTGTTCACTAATAGCCAAAATCTGAGAGGATATATATAACTTTCCCATCAGCCTATATCCCCTGACACATATACACCCTAGAGAGATTATACTTTCTCTTCAGTCTTCACTAGAAGCATAAGATCTGTGAGGAAAATAAAACAGCATGAGTCAAAATTCTAGAGAGTATCTTGAGGTCAGTGTCATAGTTATGGAAAAGGGTGCATCAGATTAGAGAACAAAATATATCTGGATTTCTCTTTTTCTTAATGAGACAATCATGGAAAGGAAAGGGAAATAAAACTTGCATTGGAATGAAACTTACAAAAAGACCTTGAGGGATAGACCTGTGATTGTCAATTCTTTTCATTCCAACATATCTAAGAAATTATTTAGGACCTAATCCCATTCATTTATAAAATGGGTATAGAGGAGTAGTTTATGCCAATAAATGCCTGACAGTATTATATGGAGGTTCTGGTCATAGTCAATATTATTTGTATTCTCAAATGATACTTAAAGTAAAAGAGAAACAGAATTTTACCTGAGGCAAAGTAAATATTGACTGCCATCTGAAAGGTTTATCTAGCAGTCTTTGTAAAAGCAAAGAATCTCCAGTGTGCTGAGGAAAAACAATTTTATTCTCCAGGTGCAGAGTCTAAAATCATCACTCACAGCCATGTAGGTTAGGAAAGGGAGCTCTCAGATTAAAAAACAGCCTGCAGTGTAGATTTCAGCCTACACACACACACACACACACACACACACAATTTAATATTTGTACCACTAAATAGCTAAAGGCCAGCTCTGGATAATATTCTTCATGAAGAGAGCAGTCAGCAAATGCATAAACTATGTTTGTTGACATATTTGTTCCCTTAGCTGGTTGTGTTAATTTTTGAAAACTCTTGTCTTGATGAGAGCTAGTGAGGAGGAAAAAGAAACAAACTTTATGGCATTGTATAATTATATACATATTTAAAATGTTCTTCTTGTTTCTCATCAAGATTCGAGGCTCACCCTATATCACTATGCACTGACAGCTTTAACAGAAGAAAAAATAAAGCAAACAATTAGCCTTGAGGAAAAGATATAAACTAATGCACAATTCATGAATTTGCTACTCATTTATACCTGCTGTGATTCTAACAGAATTGATGAAATACAACAGTGAATGATTTTGAACAATTTTGACTTAATCTTCTGAAAAAAAAACACTTGGTGTTGAGATTATTTAAAATATGACTTCTTATGGATTGTATGCAGAATAGCTTTGTCTGATAGAAATTAAGTTTAATGATAGAATCTGGTACAATTTTCCTAAGTAGGCCTGGGATGACAATCAGGGCATCTTCATTACTGCCACAAAAGCACCCCTTAATGGGATACAGCTTCACAGACACAGTTTCCATCTGCAATTGTCAGACTCTGGCTAGATTCCAAATAAAGCCAACTTATGCAAAGATAATAATTTATTGGTTTAAGTTACCAAGTAGAAAAGCAGGTGTATTGCTGGTTGTGAGCAATGACTAGACTCAGGAATTTCATTATCCCCTAGGTATGCCCTTTTTCCCCATTGCCAATCAGTTTCTACATCACTTTTATTCTCTCAGATTAGCTTGGGTAAAGTTGCCACTTCTTTATAAATAAATGGTCCCTTGAGAGCTACCTCTGGGAAATATAAGATTATCCATGCCTTCACAAAGCTTGCAGAGACCTAGAACAGTGGTTTCTGGGTTTATGTCAACCACATTGCATCTCCTGGTGATTCCTTGAGATCCTGCTCCACACAGTTTGCAGCCCCACCCAAAGTGTTTGCAGCAGCTTTTACATATGAATGGCTTGTCCTGGCTCAGACTTTCCTAAAATCTCTCAAAAAAGTAGCAGCTGGACTTGGTGTGCCCTATACCCCTCCATAAGTGGTCCTAGGCCTGGCACTAGCAGAAGCTTGCTCAGGTTCACATCTTGGCCTCTCCTGGTCATCTCCAAGCCCAACACAAGCAGCAGCCATCTGTAGATCTCTCTGTAGCTCCTGCAGGTGGCCCCAGGCAGGACACAGGCAATGGCTGACTTTGAATCTACTGGGAGGCCCCAGAGCCAGTGCACCCGGTGGACAGCTTCAGACCATACCAGATTACAACTCTACCATATCCACCAGCAACACACTCAAGAGGCAGACTCAGTGAGCACCAAAGCCCCATTGAAGCAAGTGCTACTCCATAGTGGTGTCTCCTGCAAAGCAGCTCTTCCACTATAGTCACAACTTGTCTTCACAGCCAATTGGCCTGGAGGTCAGTTCCTTCCATTGATGCCAACAACAATCAAGGCTCAACTACAATAAGACAGTGCATACAGCCCACACAGGGATGCACCCACTAAGCCCAGGAGAAGTAGCTACTACCTGCCTAGTGTTTGGAGCTATTCATATCTGAAACAATATTAATGGAAAACCAAATGAAAGAAAAGGAAATAATTCAAAATCATATTTATATTTCCAAAAAATCAAATGGGTTTAATTTTTTTGGATTCCCCACAGGCTCCTGTTTTGGGGTTGAAGGGAGCTCATTACTCAGCCTTTTCCCCCCTTCTTTTTGAAAGTAGTCTAGAACTAGACATAGGAACCATGTAAAAATTAATTATTTGCTTATAGTGTAAAGATAGATTAGAAGAAGTGGTTTGGACTGGGTGCCAAAGTGGAGGTTCCATATTACTGCCTCTCAAGTTAATATCATTGCACTTACATATTTGGAGAGTTGGGTCTGTAGACCAGGCATTTACCCAGTTAGCTATACAGAAAGTCATGGTTTGACATACACCTTGGATGAGCAGGAAACACATGGACAAAAAAAGGAGACTTCCTGGCTTGCTGGAGAAGCTAGGTCTTGAGCTTTGATCCAGATATCCTTATCATAGGTTGAAGCAGGAGTAGAGAGAAAAACAAGTGCCCCACAATAGAATAAGTAATAAACATATCTTATTAATTATATAAGTCATCCCTAGGAGAGAGAAAAAGTGTGAGATAAAAAGAAGGCCTAAAGTGTCTCTCTGATACTACTTCTTCCTGGGGAGTGGAGCAAAAGCTCTTTCATGGGAACATGAGGAACCATGATTATCCTATAGTTATATACATTCTTACTTTGTACTTTTTTTCACTTTTTATGTCATAAATATTTTCTATGTCATTTACATTGTCTTCCAAATCATAATTTTAATGATTGTATAATTCCTCATCATTTAGATAATTACTACTTCACAGATAATTTACTTTATTAAAGTAAGTGGTTTCTTACTTTTCTATCTCAGATGAAACTTAAATGGATATTTTTATGGCTATACCTTAGTTTCTCTTTTTGAATTATTTCCTGAGGTTGAATTCTAAGAAGTAAGGTTAGCCAGCCATATATCATATACATCCAAACCCAAAATGTTTATTCTAACCTATACTGCCACAAGTGACATAAACATGTGCCAGTTTTCCCACAACCTTGTGAACATCATAGATGATCAATAACATTTTGGTTTTGCCTAATTTCACGGCTACAAAAAACACCTCATTAACATTCTCTTTTTTATTTCTTTAACTAGTGGCCTGGTACACGAATTCATGTACATTGAAAGGAAATTAATTAGAATAAATATTTTAATATTGCTATTCGCCCTTTTTCTATAATAGAAGTGTCAACCAAATTCACGATTGATAATGACAGGTGGAAACACATGCATGCAATTGGTTCAAGTGAGAGCTTTATATGTATCACACATGTGTGAGTCAACTTAGCCTTTTATATATATAGAATAAACTTGCTTAATTAGACCTGATTTCTGATTTATCTAAACTTTTTCCAGCCCAGTGTAGCACCCCAACTTCTCTTTCAGGTAATTGTCAGCAACACAGCAGTAAATATTAACACAAAGCAGATTATTATTGTAGATCACACAGGGAGAACAAAGAGTAAAATATTTAACTGCTGCAGTGTTTGACTATATTCTGCACAGTGAGAAAACCTGAAGTCATTTTCAAGTTCCACCATTTCTTACTTCTTTTCAGTCATGTCAAGTTTCTAAGCTTTCTAAATCTCTGTTTTCTGGCTAATGAAAAGAAAATAGGATTCCACCAAGTCTCCTATCTACCTTCTCCAGGACTTCTGTGAGGATCAAATGAGATAAGGCATGGGAAATGCTTCACAGACATTTGGTTACAGTGTAAAGTGTTTCCACCTGGCTATAAAGCAAGTCATGTTCCTGGGCTTAAGAAACTGCAAGGAGGCTAGTTGCTAGAAAGAGGAAGCTGGGCATTGCTACGTGATGTCATTACCCAGACAGACACTTAGCATATTAGCCTTTTATATATATATATAGATTGCTAGAGGTTTTAAGTATTTTCCCATATGCTTATTTAATACTAACACTTCCTCTTATAAATTGTTAATCTTAATTGCCCACTTATCTATTGAATGTCTTAATGTTTTTCTTAGAAATTGATGAGCTTCTTAGATTATATAGATATTAACCCTTTGTCACATTTACTAGTAATTTTTTCTTGTCTGTTTTTTGCCTTATTATTTTAACCATTTTATGTGTATGTAGAAGTTTACTTTTTGATGGAGTCTACTGGTATATCATCCATTTATCCCTTGAAAATTTGTCAATAGCTTCAAAGATAATATTGTCAATCTTTTTCTGATATCTTTTGGGGGATACAGTTATTTTTTAAAAAAAGATATGTCATACTTCCAAAAAAGTTTCATAAGGATCAAACCAACCTTGAATTCAACCAGTTTGTAAAAGCATTAGTTAAGCTTTAAGTAGATAAATTTCTTATTCATGCTGAAAAAGACTTTTTCCCTTTAAGCAACCAAATATGGATCACAGTGGAAAGTATTAACTTCTAACACTTTACAGAGAGCACAAACCTTCTGTTATTCCATTCACATAAAATATCAGTTGACAGATGTTATTTACCAGAAAATAGGGAAGAAAAGCATTTGAACTGAGATTTATAAATTGAAAATTCTCTTAAGAAAAGTACCTGTCTATTTGGTTGTATATTTAACAGATAATAAGCCTAAGGCTGGTATAGGAAATGGAACGACAGGGAGAGAAGGAATTTTGACCCTAAACCTGGATTAATTTTTAACTAGCTATGTAACTTTCAGTAGTTACTTACTATGTCTGGTACTATTTTCTCATGGGCTTAACAAGGAAATTAGACTGGATGATTTATTAAATCCCTTTTGATGCTAGCATTCTAAGATTCTCCATTTATGTATTCATTATTTCATTCAATAAACACGTCTTAAGCCCATAATATGTGGCCGGCACTCTGCTATTGGCTGGGAATAAAATGTGAAATAAACCAGCTGCCCTGCCTGGTGTGGCTCAGTTGGTTGAGCATTTTCTCATGAACTGAGAGGTCATGGGTTCAATTCCTGGTCAGGGCACATGTCCAGGTTGCAGGCTCGATCCCCAGTCGGGGGTGTGCAGGAGGCAGTTGATTGATATTTCTCTTTCATATTGATGTTCCACTCTCTCTTTCCCGCTCCTTCTCTCTCTAAAGAAATCAATAAAAACATATTTTTTAAAAGTATTAATAAACAACCCTTATCTTTATGGATCATTTGGTAGGGAAGATAGAGACAAAGTAGAACATTGACATTCCATGTGGTCTGTCCCATAATGGTGGTGGAAAGTTAGAGAAATGCATTGAGAGCTAAGGGAGTATAACAGAGGAGCACCCCACCCTCATACCTTTCTTAGCACAAGCTGGGTTGTCAAGGGGAATATTTCTGGGGGAGGTAACACCAAACTGAACCTTAAATATAAATAGAATTTAGTTAAAGGAGAAGAGATGTATGGGACTATGAGACATTCTATGTAGAGGAATCAGAAGGAACAAAAGCTGAGAAGCATAAAACAGCAGGAAGCATATGAAGAACTATAAGTTTTGATGTTACAAGAACTTGGAGTGTGAGGCACAGAGATAAGGCTAGAGGATCCTCAGCTCATGGAAGATCCATTCATTAAGCTAAAGAATCTGGAATTTATCCTCTAAGAAATGGAGAGTCATCATCACAGAATATCATGTACCAGAGTACCATGATCAGATTTGTATTTTGGCAGAAACATGCACAGTAAATGAAAGGGGAGTAGAAAGTGGAGGCAGTATCAGGTAATATACTGAAAAGCTATTGTCATAATCTAAGTGTGATCTCATGGGCTTAGATGAGGACAGTAAAGGTGGCTACATATGGTTGTTCAGGTTGTTCACTGCATGAGGGTGTCTAACTGAGGGGGAAAATTGGAGCTGAAATTTAGTCTCCTCCAATCACCAAGTCTTTGCCCAGGCAAGAGGCTTTACCCTTCTGGAGAAACACTGTGCTATAATTCAGTATCTATCATTGTTGAGGCTCCACAATGCCTGGAGCTTCAGCTGGAAGACTAGAAGACTTGAAGACTGCTGACTAGAATTATCTGAAGCCTTGCTCTCTCAACCACATCTATGGTGGTTAATGCTGGCTCTAAGTTGACAGCTAAGCTGGGAAGCTCAACCAGAATACAACTCTGTAGCCTGGCCATCCTCACAGCTTGGTGATGAGTTCTTGAGAGTGAGAGCTAGGACAAGAAAATAGAGGAAAAGAGAATATAAGGGAAAGGAAGTAAAGAGAAGGGAACAGAAAGGAAAATGAGATTTTTTTTAAAAATGGCTTATATAACTGTGGAGACTGACAAATCTAAACCTTCAGGGTAGAGACATTGAAAAGTTGATGCTCCAGTTTAAATCTGAAGGTAATCTACTAGCAGAATTCTTTCTTATTCAGTGAATGTCAGTCTTTTCTACTAAGACCTTCAACTGATTGGATGAGGCTCATCCACGTTATGGAGGATAATTACATTACTCAAAGTCTACTGATTAATGTTAATCTCATCTTTAAAATACCTTAAAGAAAAATCTAGAATAATGTTTGAACAAATATCTGTGTACTGTAGTCAAGCCAGTGACACATAAAATTCAGCATCACAGTTGTCAAACATTTGAGTATGCTTAGAGTGCACAACTCATGTGAAGAGGGAGGTTTTGCAAGTTGAAACTACAGAGACAAATAGAGTCTAAATCTGTGAGGATCTTATAAATCAAGCAAGGAACTGAGGACTTTATTCTCAGGGAAATGAAGAGTTACAAAGAGACAAACTTTTCACTTTAGAATAATTCTGACTGCAAAGTAGAAACTTAATTGGTAGGGTAGAGCATGGAGAACTAGTAACAGAAAAATACTGTAGTTTAAGCAAGAGATGATGCTAGCTTGTACTAGGAAAGTGGTGGTGGAGATGAAGATAAGTGATTGTAATCTAGAGATAATTTGGGGGCAGAAGTCCCAAGAATTGGTCATGAATTTGATGTGATAAAGAGGGAGAAAGAGCCTAGGATGATGGTCAGTTTGCTGGTTGAGGCCCTGGTTAAACAGAGATTTAATTTGCTGAGATGAAGTAAAGAATAGGGGTTTAAGCTTTGAAGGAAATGATGACAGGTTCATTTGGTACATGCTGAATTTGAGATACTATGATATTCTAGCTAAAGTGGCAATAGAATACACAGTTATATAACACTATCCTTTGTAAATCAGTGAAAGGTATTTGTTTTTTTAAATCCTTAACCAAGGATATTTTTCCATTGATTTTTAAAGAGAGTGGAAGAGAGAGGGAAAGATAGAGCGAAACATTGATGTGAGAGAAGCACATTTATTGTTTGCCTCCTGCTCCATCCCGAACCAGGGCCCAGAGCCAGGAAGAAGCCTGCAACCAAGGCATGTCCCCTTGGTCAGAACTGAACCTGGGACCCTTTGCTCCGCAGGCCGGTGCTCTATCCATTGCACTAAACTTGTTAGGGCCAGTGAAAGATTTTTTTTTTATGTTACCATGATTCTTCTAGCTTTTTCTCTACATCAGGAAAGTACATTTGTTGTTAATTCCTTGTAATGTTTCTATGATCTAATGATTGCCAGACCACCTACCTGGATTCACTATGGATGCAATATAGAATGAAACAATGGAGCTGCACACACTAGTAGTAACAATAACTCCTGAATTTCCATAAGATTTTTACATTAAAATAACAGAATGTGGGAGAGAAGAAGAGGGCGGCTGGCAGGATGGAGGTGAGGGAGAGGGTGTGAGTGAGTGAAGGGGTAAAAGGGGAGTATGTGGATGTGTGTGGTGTGTGTGTGAGTGAATGAGGGACAGTAAGACCCTGTATGAGTATCAGGGGCTGGCAGACCAGGCTCTCCTGGACAGGAAGCCCTTGCCACCACTGCAGGCACTCCCCGGGCTGCAGGGCTCGGGCACGGAGCCCATGCCATCTTGAAGGGGAGAGTGGCCTCCTCTAGGAACTCAACATCACCATCACCCAGACTGGCCTTGGACACTGCCCAGGACCCTGCAGCCACACGGGCCAAAGTCCTGCTGCCTCACCCACAGACCTGCAGACCCTAGGACGTCCACCTCCAAGGTCGCACGGCTCCCGCAGCAGAAACTGGGACTTCCTCCTCCCCAGCTGCCAACCTCCAGACACCACAGTTGCGCCAATCC
>NW_005370538.1:30835-37252 GCF_000412655.1 Myotis brandtii
TGAGTTTTTAACCAAGGGCACATGGCCTTTGCAGCAGAAACTCAGACTTCCCCCTTCCTGACTGCCTGCCCACAGACACTGTGGTCACACCGATCCAGCGCCCGCCCCCGTCCCCCCACTCCTGCCCCGAGCCTGCTATCTCAGCAGGCATCCCCCGGGAGCCTTTGTGAGCTGCTGCTGAGCGTGCACATATCCAACCAAGGGCCCCTGCAACAGAAACTCGGACTTCCCCCTTCCCGGAAGCCAGCCCATAAATGCTGTGGTTGAGCTGCTCCAGAGCATGGGTCCCCCGAGAGCCTGCCACTCCAGGAGGCAACACCAGGGAACTTCTGTCAGCCGCCACTGGGCACACGTGTATCCAACCAAGGACCATGGCTCCTGCAACAGAAACTGGGACCTCCCTCACCCCGGCGGCCGACCTCTGGACACCATGGTCGTGTTGCTCCAGTGCATGGGCCCCTCCAGCGTGCAAGCCTCTCTAGCCTGCCACCCCTGCAGGCAGCTCCCAGGTGCCTCTGTGAGCTGTTGCAAGGCACAAGCATACCTAACCAAGGGCACAGGGCTCCCACAGCAGAAGCTGGGTCTTGCACTTCCCCAGCTGTCAGCAACTGGTCTCTACAGTCGTGCTGCTCTAGCATGTGGGCTCCACAAGCAGAAAGGCCCGGAAGATGGCTCCTGGGCCCCTCTGTGAGCTGCCATTGGGTGCATGTCTCTCCAACCAAGGGTGCACAGCTCCCTCAGCAGGATCCATGACTTCCCCCACCTGGATGCCTGCTTCTGGACACCTTGGTGAGTTACTGAGAACTTGCCTCCCTGGACAAGGTCACGCTGTTTCATCCAGACTCTGAGACTCCTATATCCCCAGTTGCTGGCTCCTGGACAGCCTCATGATTCACAGAGGGAAATAATTTTGGCCAAAGTCCCTCTGCCTCAACCCCAGACTACAGGACAGCAGCCCCTCACTGTCACAGGCTTCAGGACCCTCATAGTGAGTTGCAGAGTGACACTACCCTGGCAAGAGTCACACAACACCAGCCAAAGTCACAGTACCTGAGCCTCAGGCACCAAGATCCCTTCCTCCAAGGCCATGGACTCCAGGAATTCACTGTGAGCACATACCAGTGAGACCTCAGAAAACCCTTTCCATAAGAGCCAGAACCACAATCACATCCACAACAGCTTGCACAATGAAACATGAGGTGAGTCACATTGCCAGAAAATCTGTGGCGAGACTTCATCCATGAACGAGAAACTAATATTCAAGACCCAACAACATCAGGAGAACACAAATAGCTCAAGTAGGGGGCTCCACTAGATCACCAAGCCCAGGGGATCTGTGAGACTGCACCACTGAGTCCCAAAAATCACCAACTACATAGCACCATCCCCAAAAGAATCTGGGTAGCAAAGCAGCTGGATCTAAGACACAGAAACAATTAAAACGTTACAGCAAAAAATGGGGAGACAAAAAAAAATCCAAAAAGGAAAGAAAAATAGGAATCACCAGAAAAGGAATTAAATAAAATGGAGGCAAGTAACTTGTCAGAGAAAGAATTCAGAGGAATGGTTATAAGGATGCTCAAATGTCTGTATGCCAAATACACACAACTCAATGAATATTATAAGGATCTGAATGATAATGTCACCAACATAAAAAAAAATCAAGTGGAAATGAAGAATGACAAACCTGCAATAAAGAACACAATGGAAGGCTTAAACAGTAGACTAGAAGAGGCTGAGGAGTGCATCAGCGAGTTAGAAGACAAGGTAGAAAAAATACACAAACACAGCAACAATGGGAAAGAAAACTTAAAAAGCAGGAGGAGAGCCTAAAGGAGCTTTGGGATTACACAAAACGAAACAAAATCCACATAATAGGGGTGCTAGAAGGAGAGGAAGCAGAACAAGGAGTAGAAAAGCTGTTTGAACAAATAATGACAGAAAATTTCCCTGATGTTGGGAAGAAAAAAGCCACACAAGTCCAAGAAGGACATAGAGTCCCAAACAATATGAACCCAAAAGGACTAACACCAAGACATAATAATTAAACTGGCAAACGTCAACAACAAAGTAAGAATCCTAAAGGCTGCCAGAGAGAGACAAAAAGTTACCTACATGGGATTTCCCATTAGAATATCAACTGATAGCTCAACAAAAACACATCAGGCCAGAAGGGACTAGAATGAAATATACAAGGTCATGCAAAGCAAGGGACTGAATTCAAGAATACTGTACCCAGCAAGGCTATCAATCAAAATTGAGGGTGGAATCAGGAGCTTCACAGACAAAAAAGGGCTAAGAGAGTTTATTACCCCCAAAACAGCAATGCAAGAAATGCTAAAGGGACTGCTGTAAAAAGAAGAAACAGAAAGGCAAGAAGAAAGAAAAAACATTAAGAATAGAAATGACAACAAACAAGTACTTATCAATAATAACATTAAATGTAAATGGATTAAATGTTCCAATCAAAAGACACAGGGTAGCTGAATGGATAAGAAAACATGACCCATATATTTGCAGTCTGCAAGAGGCCCAGCTCAGAACAAAGGATTGACACAGACTGAGAGTGAAGGGAGGGAAAAAAAATTTCAGGCAAATGGAAATGAGAAAAAAGCTGGGGTGGTAATACTCATATCTGACAAAATAGACCTCAAAGTAAAGGCCTTGACAAGAGATAAGGAAGGCCACTACATAATACTAAAGGGAGCAATTCAACAAGAAGATATAACTCTGGTAAACATATATGCACCCAATACAGGAGCACCCAAATACATAAAATAAAAAACAAAACAAACAAACAAACAAAATATCAAGGGAGAGATCAATAGCAATACAGTCATAGTAGGGGACTTTAATACCCCACTGATACCACTGCATAAATCCTCTAGACAAAAAATCAGCAAAGAAACAGCAATCCTAAATGACTCACTGCATCATATGGACTTAATTGACATCTTCAGAATATTTCACCCTAAAGCTACAGAATATACATTCTTCTCCAGTGCACATGGGACATTTTCAAAGATAGACCACATATTAGGACACAGGCAAAGTCTCTTTAAGTTCAAGAGGATAGAAATTATAACAAGCATCTTCTCAGATCACAATGGCATAAAACTAGAAATCAACATCAATAAAAGCAATGGGAAAAAAAAATCGAACACTCGCAGGCTAAATAGCATGCTACTAAACAATGATTGGGTTACCAAAGAGATCAAAGAAGAAATAAAAAGCATCCTGGTGCCGAAACCGGTTTGGCTCAGTGGATAGAGTGTCGGCCTGCGGACTGAAAGGTCCCAGGTTCGATTCCAGTCAAGGGCCTGTACCTGGGTTGCGGGCACATCCCCAGTAGGTGATTAAACCGATAGGGGTTTAATCTCCACATATACAGGGAACTCATACAACTTAACAAAAGAAAGACAAACAACCCAATCAAAAAAATGGGCAAAGGACATAGATACTTTTGTAAAGAATAGATAAGGAAGGCCAAGAGACATATGAAAACATGCTCAAAGTCACTAATCATCCAAGAGATGAAAATCAAAAGGACAATGCGGTACCATCTCTCTCTTGTCAGAATGGCTATCATCAACAAATCAACAAATGACAAGTGCTGGCGAGGATGTGGAGAAAGGGGAACCCTCATGCACTGCTGTTGGGAATGCAGACTGGTAAAGCGACTGTGAAGAACAATATGGAGTTTCCTCAAAAAACTAAAAGTGGAACTCCCATTTGACCCTGTGATCCCACTTGTAGGAATATATCCCAAGAAACTAGAAACACCAATCACAAAGGAAGGACATATGCACCCCTATGTTCATAGCAGCACAATCTACAATAGCTAAGATTTAGAAACAGCCTAAGTGCCCATCAGCAGATGAGTGGATTAGAAAATTGTGGTACATCCATATAATGGAATACTATGCTGCTATGAAAGAGAAGGAACTCTTCCCATTTGCAACAGCATGTATGGACCTGGAGAGCATTATGCTAAGCGAAATAAGCCAGTGGGAGAAATATCAATATCACATGATCTCACTCATATATGGAATTTAATGAACAACATAAACTGATGAACAGAAATAGAGCCAGGGGAGAATATTTTAGAATATAATAGAGTAATCCTGTTATTTGCAGATTTTTAATATTTCCTACAACTTCTGTTATTATACTATGTTAGTACAGTTTTGGTATTGAATTATATTTGAAATCTTTTTTCTTGAAATATTAATGTTTATTGCATGTAAAGAAAACAAAAAAAAACCAAATAACAGAATATTTGTCTCTTCTAATTTATTCAATTATTTATTTATATCCATATAAATTGATGTGTATTTATTTTATACTTTGGGTTATAGTCTGATACTATTACACTTTATTTTGTTGCCCAATATTTCAAGTATTAGACATAGGAGCTACTTTAGTTTCATTCTTGTGTTATTTTAACATTCCCTGTAACATGTTATTATACTCGCCTGGGTGTGTCCATTTTGTCCAATTAGATTGTAAGCCTATGAAGTCAGAAATGTTGTTATATTTATCTTTGTGTTCCTAGTGCTGAACACAGTGCCAGACACATAGTATTCCCATGGTAAAAGCCTGTCCAATGAATTAGAATAGTAGAGAAATGAGAGAAGATTTTTCTTACTAATAAAAGAAGAACCCCTATGTTCATAGCACTATTATTTACAATAGCGAAGATCTTGAAACAATCCATGTGCACATCAGTAGATGAATTCATAAAAAAGCTCTCCTATATTTATACAGTGGAATACTATGCAGACATACAAAAGAAGGAAATCTTATCCTTTGTGACAGCACGGATAGACCTGGAGATTATTATGCTAAGTGAAATAAGCAAGTCAAAGAAAGATTCACTTAAATGTGGAATCTAATAAACAAAATGAACTGAAAAACAAAACAGAAACAGGCATGGATACATGGAACAGACTGACAAATGTCAGTGGGGAGTGGGGACTGGATGAAAGAAAGTGAAGCGATTAGCCCATAAACATACATGCATAACCCATAGACACAGACAACAGTGTGGTGATGGCTGGGGGGAGGGGTGATGGGGGCTGGGTGGAGGTGGGCAAAGGAGGCAGAAAGAGGATCTCTATAATTATGTCAACAATAAAAATAAAGTTAAAAAAGAAGACGAATCCATCATTTCAGTCCCACACAAGCCCATATGAAGACACAGGAAACTTGGATCCAGAGTTGTTTAGGAAGAGTTCATCATTTTTATTTGGATATCATCTAACACAGCTGTACACCAATTTGTGGACAGAATTGCTGCAGCCAAAGAAGAAGGGGTGTTGTTAAATTGGTGAGCAGATAGAATGTCTGATACAGTGCAAATGCTTCCAGAATCATGGCCTCCCAGGTTGGAAATGCTTTTTTTAGAAATAGAATTTAGAAGCAGCCTGTGTAGCTTTCCTGAATATGGGGCCCTCAGAAGCTCCTTCTGTCTTGGTAGTTGTCACTGACACCCAAAACAACTGCACTCCATCCAGGAGCAAGAGAAGGGTATAGATTTTAAAGTAAAGCTATTCAGCCAGTCAGAATGTTTGGCTGAGCAATATAACACTTTAAGATAATATCTCTTATATCTCAGTATTTCTGACATTTATTTTAATTATTGGTTTATATTATTCTGGGAGAAAAGCCAGTAGATGGCAAAATTTTAGAAAATCTCTGATTCTCATACATTTTTGTCTTTTGTAAGAACCATCAATCCAGGTTACTTGATATAAAGCCTACAGCTCCTGAAGGCAAAACTTTATGAAACTGGAGCAGGATGTTTTTGGTCTCTGCCCAGGTACTGAAGAGCTAGAAAAAGCTGCACTTAGGCCACAGCTACTCTTATCTTTCAATGTCCAGAAGAGAAAGATACACAGTGATTTGGGGGGCAATGTGAAACCTTTCTAGAGCAGCTACTCAGTTCACTAAGGAGTCAGTCATATTTGAGTTGGAATTCTCTGGACCTCTTTCTTGTTATATTGTCTTGAACAAATTATTTACCTCTCCAAGGCTGTTTTTTCCATCTGTAAATGGTGTTAATAATAGTGCCATCCAGATAAGTGATTTTAATGAAATTATGGATATAAAGCCACTAATGGAATGCTTGGCTCATAGTAGTGCTTGTTTTGTTGACAGCAAAATTATGCTCAAAGACACTGAGATTGTCTTTGCCAATAATATATTTCACACAGGTTCACTCAGGAATTATAATCCTATCTAATAAAAGACAAAAAGGGTAATTAACCATACCTCTGCTACGCTTCTCATTGGCTAATCAGGGCGATATGCAAATTAACTGCCAACAAAGATGGCGGCCGGCAGCCACATAGCTGAAGCGAACAGGAGGCTTGCTTGCTCCAGTGATGGAGGAAGCCAAGGTTCCCCGCCTGCCGC
>NW_005370538.1:38127-43828 GCF_000412655.1 Myotis brandtii
CCAAGGGGTCCCAGACTGCAAGAGGGCACAGGCCGGACTGAGGGACCCCCCCGAGTGCACAAATTTTTGTGCACCAGGCCTCTAGTTTATAATAATTTAATAAGCCAATAGTATACAGGATAATGTCTCTTAATAAGCTAATAAAAATAATGTACCATATTCCAAACTAATCATAGACTAATTACACTACTGTTCCAGGGAAAAGGGAGATGAAAGAAATAAAGTCAAAATTTAATTGAGGTGTCCTGTTCTAAAAGTTGGTTCTTGGAAGAGGCAGTTCTTCCAACTAAAATCTGAATATCATCTGCTGACTTAGGTCCCTTGCTACTAGGAAATGTAGCTAGCAGGCAATGGGACTGGTGTTGGCATGCAAGGTGGGGTGCTCCAAAGGTTATTACTCCAGAGACCATTACATGGCTTGTGCAACTGCCTATGAGGAGTAGCCTCACCAGGGCAGGAAAATATTTTCATTTTCTTCCTGAAGTACTGCATGCTTACACCACTGATGACCAAGAGCTTGGCCATGTAGGAGCAAGTGTCTCAAGATCTTCAGAGAGCTATTTAGATCAGCAAAGATTAGCTTTTCCCAGTCCAAACACTCTCAGTAAGTACTCATTGACTTTTGGTATTTAAGGTTTAAATGACCATTACATCATAGCCACTCTTCCATATGTTCTTATCCACAAGTCCCCAGTGGTGCTCATCAACAGCTGAGATACTGAATGCTTTAGACAACAACAGATGTCCATGACAACATCCTGGCACAGCTTCCTCAATGTAAACAAATTCACTTTTAGATCAAAACAACTTTACTTAAGTCATAAACAACGGATTTGAAATCATAACAAACCAATACACAGTAGAGCTCAAGAATGACAATTGTCATGAATATTTCTCAAAGGCTGCGGACACTGAATTCCCCAAGCTTCTCTTCTTGTGGTTTCTAGTTCTTATCTAATCTGCAGCAAATACCTGGTGCTGCTATACTCCATCCCAAATGTGAAAACAATTAGCAAGCCTTTCTTCATTTAGTTCTCATGCCCCCTGGTCTGCAACCTCTCCTTTTAGCTTTTCATCATGTTTATAGGTCTCCTCAAAATGGCTCCATATATGTTTCAAATGCTGCCAGCTGCAAAAGCCTCCAAAATCAACCACCTGCTTGTATTTATTGACCTCTTTTCAGACAATACTGTGGCTTTCTGAACAATACACAGTTTTCCCAGAGTTTGTTCTAGTAAATAAAATGAAGTCTCTTGTGTTTGTCCTAGGTGTCCATTGCTGCTTCCTGATCAAGCTTTTTTTCAATAAAAGGATAAATGGGGGTGGGGTGGGAGGATTCACTCTTCATCAGTCAGAATCCCAAGACAAAAAAAATCCCCACATATGGGAATTTATCATCACTTGGAAAACCAGATTAGATGCAATGATCAGTTTGAATTGTTGTTTGACTTCTGACCAGCATTCATCTAAAAAACACAGAGCTCTAGCAGGCATTTCAGAT
This sequence comes from Myotis brandtii, assembly GCF_000412655.1. Lineage (NCBI taxonomy): Eukaryota > Metazoa > Chordata > Mammalia > Chiroptera > Vespertilionidae > Myotis > Myotis brandtii. The sequence continues at coordinate 39,629 of NW_005370538.1, forward strand.
TCCTCTTCATCCAGTCCTCGACTCAGGCAGGCTGATAGAGATTAATCTTTAAGAATAAGCCTTTAGGTCAGACTCTGGCTAGCACAGCATTGAGCATCCTATAAGCTGACTATAAATAATACAAACATCATAAACACCTATAAAAGTTATATGGGCTGACCTCATGCAATGCAAGATATCATTCCTACCATCAGGATGTAATTGGTCATTTTTAGGACATTTGGTCCCTGCCAGGACTACAATTTGACCTGTGCAGCTGAGAAGAAAGTTGGTAACTGTGCAGGATATTTGTCTCTAAATATCTGAGGAGAAACCATAAAAGGAAGAGCTGAAAATTATTCAGTGTGGTCAGTGGGGCAAGAAAGATATTACAGAGCTTAAATTGTATTTTTCCAGCATCAGGCTAGCTGCATCACTAATGAAAACAGCATGTAACAAAAGGTGAAACAGAGGGTATTCTCAAAATTCATCGTTAAAATAATTTCACTACCTTATATTTGCAGGCAAGTTAGTCAGGGATAGAAGGCTACAAGCCTCCTTATAGGATTGGTATCCAGACTTGGGTGACAAGGTCAGGCAGTGTCACTCTTATTGGGATAATAAGAATTGAAAACAAAATAGATGGGGTTAGCCATCTGTGTAAATCTTTTCAAAAGCAACCAACCCTAAGAGATGACTTGAAAATGAAATGAAAGCAAGTCCCTAAAATTTCCTCAGAAAGATGCCAATCAAAATGTCATGCATTTAGGATCTGCTGTGATCTCAGAATTGTTAATTAGATTGGTAGTCAATAAGAGCTGGCGTCGTACACTTACTTGCTGAGTGACATTGGGAAATTTTTTTTACCTCTCTGAGATTCACTATCTTCATCTGAAATATGGCAAAGGCTCATAACTACCTGACAACATTGCTGTATTGTATGAAAGCATTCATTAGAAAGTTCTTTGTAAATTATTAGAGCCCTAAAATATTAGGAGGAGGATGATAATGACAAAAGTACAAATGGCCATAGGCTACAGATGAAGGAGAATCTCAGTGTACATTTTTAAAACTGTGATTATGCCTAGGCCCACTGCCTTATTTAGGAAAATAACTTAGGCTGCTACTGTCCACTGTCTACCTCCTTCAATCCTCTCAGCTACAATTACCAGTGATTTGTCATTAAAATTCCCATTCATCTCAGAGTCATTCTTTCTACCTGGAGACAAGTACCTTCCCTTATTTTGCCAAGCCATCCCCTTTCCTATTTTCTTTTTTCTCCCTCTTTCCTACTTTCAAGAACCTCCCACTTCTCCTTGTAATGAAAGGAGGAGTGGGCATAGTTCATTCTCTCCCCAACATCTTTCTCTTTTCTTACCACTTCCTTTTGCTTCTCACTCCCCAAAATAAATATGTATATAAAATAAGTCAAGTCCAAAATATATACCTTTGATTAAGGCCCTTAATCCCCAAGTGGGGCAGGGACCATTTTTTTTTATTTGCAACCTAGCCCAGAAACCCAAAAGTATGAGCATTCCTAAATATTTTGGGGTTCATAGTGCTATAGTCATAAGATATCACCAAGTCTCTATCCTATGTGATATTTTACCTTATGATTCTGCAATTTATTTCAAGTATATACATATCTTCTACTCATGCTTCTATCCCACTAGTTCATTTGTAAGTCCCACAAGATTGTGTTCTACATGGACTATGCACTGTCAATACATATAATTCAATTTGATTGTTTCGGAAAACATTCAAGATAGGGCTCTGCACTAGAAAACAGATTACTCCAGGGGAACTGGGTTTAAGTTCTCAGGCTACCATTAACTAGCTATGTGATCTTGGCAAATCATGTTATTTATTGAATCTCAGACTCTCATCTGTAAAACTGGTATGATCACTGTTTTGCTTGTCTCACAGAGCCATTGCAAGTATTTCACAGCATCCTATACTTGTGCCTCTCATAGCATTTGTTACATTGTACTTCAATTTTTTTTACTTACCTGTCTTCTTAACTAAAGTAGCAGTTTCCTGAGGGTAGGACCTACTGGAACCCCAGAACCCAGCATAAAGCCAAGCACTCAGTAAGTTCTCAATGATATTTGTTGAAAGAATGAACATATTAATTAATAAGGTAATATTTCAAAATATTCTAATGCAACAAGTACTGTAAGTATCTGCATACCCATTTTACATATGGAGAAATATACTCAGAGGGATAAAGTACATTGTCCAAAGTGATACAATAAGTTGGTCAAGGAGAAAGGAAAAGAGCTCCTTATCACACTGTCTCTAATTTTGCTATCAGTATTATTATTCTTATTGGTTGGAGTTTTGAGGTATCTTACTATGGGCCATGTGGGATGAGATTGTTGTAGCACCCAATTTGGCCTGTGCCTTTCAAAGACTTTAAAGAGTGCAAAAATGATTGATTGGACATGTATTTATCTGTATAATTTTTTAAAATCAGTTTAATTGTAAAGTAATCCATTCGGCCATAAATTCAGTGTGAAAGGAAACAAATTTTTAGCAGAGTCCAGTTCAGTAAGAAACTGGTACCAAAGAATTGAAGTTAAAAATATTTGCTGGAGTGACTATTTGCAGATAAATCAGATAATTGACATAAAACCAGGCTCTTTTAAAACTCTTTAAACCACTCCCTCTGCCCTCAGAAAACCAGTCACTTGCCTTTACTTTATTAAGAAATGGTTACTCTAAAATTCTTTAAAGCTAGAATGGATGCAGCAATCAGCTTTATGGAACAAGTGTAGTGGCTTTCAGGAGCCCTGCAATTGCAATGTAGTGTCTCAATCAATTACATTGAAATAGCAGCAGCTGCAGAGATGTTGTTACCATAGAAACACAATAAGGATAGCTTATAGAAGTGGACAACAGGACCTAAGCACCCCAAAAACTTCTATTTGAAGATGATTCAGAGCATAATTATGCCAACTCATGCCATAGAGAAATACCCATTTTAATACACAGAACACAATCCTTGAAATTTTTCTAAAGTACCCTTTGGGGACTGTATTATAGCAAATATACTAAGTAACCAAACCTAAGTGGGGTTTAGGAAAACCCTGTCTGGATTCAGTTCCATGGGAGAACAGTTCATCCTTTCATTCTACTGTCACTCTCCTGCTCTTAGCAGGACCCCATCTCTTCTCATCTGGGCTTGTGTAATAACTTATTAGATGGTTCCCTTGCCCTAGTTTTGGATTACCTACAGCTCTTCCTTTACATTGTTCAAATATATGGTTATGCTACTATCTAATGAAAACCATTTCCAATGGTTTCTCATAACTTCAGCTGTGTTTCCAAAAATGTATTCTTGGGTTCCACTTTCAAATAAGTTTGAGAAGTGCTTCTTAAAATATTCCCACTTCTGGGCATTCATTCTGTATTCTAATGTATTGAGAACTCTGAAAAGAATACTATAGGAAATCTGTTAGGCTTGTTTAAGCCCAGTGCTTCCATACTTATGCCACCACAGAACCCTATTCACATTACCTTTATCAATATGTCCAAAGTCTGACACCAATTTATCAGTCTCTTTAGTGTGAAAGCCGTGCACCACTTTCGAGAAAATCATTGGGTAAGATGTTAATAGCTGATTCATTTTTAGACTCATATTTTTTTTAGTTACAATTTACTGAGAAAAACAAGTGTTCTTTTTTAGCTCGTTGACTTGAATTTTTGTTAATTAATAAATTTTATTTTATAGAAACATTTAGATTCAAATTTGATTGGAAAGTACAGGAAGTTCCTACATACTCCTGCCTGCACACAAGCACAACCTCCCCCACTATCAACATCCTGCACCAGCATGGTACATTTGTTACAATCAATGAACTTAAATTGACAAGTCATTATCACCCAAAGTCCATGATTTACATTAAAGTTCACTCTTGGGTATATCTTAAGTTTTCACTATGAATTGAAGTTCTTTGTCAATTACTAACCTCTATTGGGATTACTCTTTTATTTAAAAATTAGAGGCCCAGTGCACGGATTCATGCACCAATGGGGTTCCTCAGCCTGGCCTGCACTCTCTCGCAATCCAGGACCCCTCAGGGGATGTTGGACTGCCAGTTTCGGCCTGATCCCCGCAGGTCAGGCTGAGGGACCCCCACTGGTGCACGAATCCATGCACCGGGCCTCTAGTATGCAAATAAGATCTTTGGTTAATCTCTTCCCACCCTCCCCCCCTCC
>NW_005370538.1:43904-45181 GCF_000412655.1 Myotis brandtii
ATCTGGCCCCTGGTCACACATTATAGCCATCAGTCAAATGGTCGAACAGTCGCTTAGGCATACACACACACACACACACACACACACACACACACACGCACTAGATGCCTGGTGCACGAAATTTGTGCACAGAGAGGGTGTTCCTCAGCCTGGCCTGCACCCTCTCCAATCTGGGACCCCTCGGGAGATGTCCCTCTCACAATCCAGGACCACTGGCTCCCAACTGCTCACCTGCCTGCCTGACTGATTGTCCCTAACCCCTCTCCCTGCCAGCTTGATCACCCCTACCTTGCCCCCATGCTGGCCTGATCGCCCCTACCTTGCCCCCCTGCTGGCCTGATTGCCCCTAACTGTCTCTGCCTCAGTCCCCAGTCTGGCATCCCTCTGCGGGAGGTGACCTGGCAGATCAGGGGAAGACACCACCCCCATTACCCCATTGCTGCTGCCACTGCTGGCCTGAGCCTCAGCCCTTCACAGCTGCCCATGGCTGCCTGAGTCTTGGCCCTCACAGTCACTGCAGCTTTGTTTAGAAGGACATCTGTAAGATATCCACTCTAATTACCATATTACCCTTTTATTAGTATAGATTTGGGGACCATTACAACCACACAGAACTTAAAGAAAACATATGGCCCTGGCCGGTTTGGCTTAATGGAGAGAGCATTGGCCTGTGGACTGAAGGGTCCCAAGTTTGATTCTGGTCAAGGGCATATGCCTGGGTTGCAGGCTCGATCCCTAGTAGGGGGCCTGCAGGAGGCAGCTCATCAGTGATTCTTATTGATGTTTCTATCTCTCTCTCCCTCTCCCTTTCTCTCTGAAATCAATAAAAAATATTTTAAAAAAGAAAACACGTGATATTCACTTTGGGGTTCGTCATTTTACAATATCCTTTGTGCAGTATTTTAACTTCCCTCAACTTTCCTTTACCCACCCTTAAAATGCAATCTATTTTGGGGAAGATGATGAGGAAAATGATTCTAGTAGGTACAAGTTTTTTGTGGAGGGGATGGGGTCGTGAAAATATTTAAAAATTGAGCATGGTGATGGTTGTACCACTCTGAATTTACTTTAAAAAACCAGTTCATTGTACACTTTAGGTGACATATACAGTATATTAATTCTAACTCAACAAAGCTGTTCTTTTATTTCTTCTAAAATAAAGACCAGTCATATAATCAATTGCAGATGTTTTCAGAGGCCCCCCAGGATTTGCTTACCACGTCCCAAACCACGGCTGCGACTCCCAGTTGCCTCCAGTCCTGGTGGATCTGGATGGT
>NW_005370538.1:45322-49118 GCF_000412655.1 Myotis brandtii
CAGAGATATGGAAAGCTTTTGTCGAATTCCTTTTACATGGTTCTTCCAGTCTCATGGGAAGTGAGATGTGGCTCTGAATTCATCCCAAAGGGTGTCTTTGGGCAATAGCATCCAGAACGGCACAACTCCTGCAGGATGCCCTACCCACTTTGTTGTCAGGACTCAGGGGGGCTTGAGGGTGAGTGAGGCGGCTGTGCCAGCACAGGACCTAGGAGAAGGTAGCACTTTCTACACTGCCCAGACCTGCATGGACTGCAGCTGCACCCACCAAGGTGGGCAGAGTGTTTCTGCTGTTTTATTTTGGTCTGGCCTCCATCCCATCAGCTATGGATTTGTGCCTGCACTGAGACTGTGAACGGTTTGATGGTCCTACTTTTTGGTGGATGGTGGACGCACTCCCACCTCCCGGAGACTGGCAGTTCGACACTGGCAGCTTCCAAGTCACTTGTGGGGAGAGCGCAGCCCTAGGTCCAGAACAGACTTGGGCGTCCTCGGCTAGGAGGCCTCCACAGGCTGGGGGGCCACCAGCGGTTTGAAGGCCAGCCACGACCCTGATCATAGTGGGGGTCCCCTCTGGGGCACTGGCTGGCCTGGGATAGGGGATGCCCATGGTTTGAAGGCTGGCCATGCACCTGATCGTGGCGGGGGTTCCCTCTGGGGTGCTGGCTGGCCTAGGCTAGGGGCCTCCCACAGTTTAAAGGCTGGCCATGCCCCCGATTGTGGCAGGGGTCCCCTCTGGGGCACTGGCTGACCTGGGCTAGGGGCCCCCCATGGTTTTAAGGCTGGCCATGCCCCTGATCCAGGTGGGGGTCCCCTCATGGTGACTGTTCGACCCACTCCTTCAGCTCCCTAGCCTTCTGTTCAGTCGTCCATCTGGTTGTTTTGGTTGTTATGGCCCCTGTTTTTTTATATATTAGGATATATAGGGGTACTAGTAATCTATTTTTAAGAATCAAGTTTTCAATATTCAATAAAGGTCCTTAATAGGGACCTTTAAAGAACTACTACAGCATGAACTTGGCTATATATCAACATTTTAGGGCATCAGTTGTTTTCATTAGCAATGTTTCCTACAGAAGTGAAGGCTAATTCTTTCCTGACATAAAGGGAATGACACCAAGTAACAGTATAGAAACAGAAGCGATGTGTGCTGAATTTTGAAGAGGGTATAGAAGTTTGTCAATTGACAAGTGGAGAAAGGACATATGCTATGCACTGAATTGTGTTTTTCCCAAATTCATATATTGACATCCTAACCCCCATGAGATGGTACTGGATATAGGGTTGTTAAGGAGATTAAGGTAAAATAAGGTCATATGGATGGAACCTTGATTGAATAGAACTTGTACTCTTATAAGAAAGGCACCAGCATTCTCTTTCTCCCACATGAGAAAGTGGCTGTCTGCAAGACAGGAAGGGATTCCTCATTAGAACCCAAACATGCTAGCACCTTGATCTCAAAATTCCAGCCTATAGAACTATGAGAAATAAATTTATGTTTTTTAAATAACCCAGTCTATTATATTTTGTATGCCATCCCAATCAGCCTAAAACAACATCCAAGCAAAGATAATGCATCATTAGAAAAGAGTTAACAAAGAGGAGTAGGTTTTGAGTTCAGTTTGTGAAAGCCCTTTATATCATGCAAAGGATTTTCAAAAACACTAGGCCTACAGGATTAAGTCCAATGTGTGTTCTTTTCAGTTGTAGTTTTGCTGTTTTAGGACAAAATTACAAGAAAAGAAAAACCAAAAGCAGGAAATAGGGTTGGGACTAGTGAAAGTTCCAGGAAGAGATTAAAAACACAAACAAACAAACAAACAAACAAACAAAAAACTACAAAGTTTATTAAGGATGACCTGATTTTCAGAAGTGGCATTTTCAGCACCCACATCATCTCTGAACTGAATTTTCATAATAGCTTCTTAACTGTTCTCCCCAAATCCAGTCTTGTCCTATCCCATTTCCAACAAACTATTTTTTTATTGCAGTCAGAGTCATATATGAATGGTTTTCAAAATTAAGTGTGCATCAGAATTGCCTGAGGGGCTTGCTAAAACACAGATTGTTGAGTACATTCCCAGAGGCTCTATGGGGAATACATGGGGTCAGGCCTGAGAATTTGTACTTCTAACAGCACCCAAATGATGCTTTTGCTGTCACACTTTGGAGCACATTTTGAAGACCACTGATGTAAAGACAAATTGGATCAATCTCCTGCTAAAAACTCCTCAATATTTCCTTAGTGTCTTGGGATAAAGTATTTACTTAACCTAGTTAACAAGGTTCTAGATTATCTGTCCCTTACTTTTTCTTCTGCCTCATCTCATTCCTTCTCTTGTTGAACTGTTTAATCCTCCCTATTCCTGCTTTCTGTTTCACACTTCTATGAATTCACACATAGGAAGTGAGTTGTCAGATGCCCTGTAATGAACAACCATAACAATAACAACAAAAACTCATCCAAATGCATAATAGTAAAATGTGAGAACACAAACATAAAAGAGCCCAGAACTTCCAAAAAGAAAAAGCAAGAAAAAAGTTATACTATAAAGAAACAGGAATCAAATTGGCATTAAACTTTTCACCAGCAATTTGTGCCTCTATGCATCTATTGCTCAACATTGAACATCATGTAACTGAACATAATGAACACTGAACGATGAATATATCATCATTGAGTATTCTGTCAAAAAGCTGTAGACTCTTTATATTCTTCTTTCTTAGGGTAGTACCTCATTTTGCTCCATCACATAAATAATTCCTTAATGAAGAGAGAGTGAGAGAATATTAAGGAACTTGAAAAAGTCTTTGTTCTTTCCTCAAATGTGATTGATATTTTGTGTATAGAATTCTAGGATGAAAATTAATTTCCCTTAGAATTTTTAAGAAATCGCATTATTGTGTCTTCTAGCACCCAGTGTTTTTTCTCTATAGTTTTCCAATACCTTTTTAAAACTTAAAACAGTCAAATAATAGATCTTTTGGATTAATGCTTCATGTCTCACTTCTCTCATATATTTGTTTGCCTGCTTGATCTAAATTGTGTGAAATCTCTGTTTTTTTCTGAAATTTTCTAAGAGCTCTTTTTAGTTCTTTGATTATTTTTGCTTTTTCTAGGTCTGCTTTTTCATGTTGTGCACTGTCTTCAAATGTCTACTTATTATTTGCCCTTCATATTTTAAGATTTAGCAATAGAAAAGGTAGCCAGAATCTTTACATATGCAAGAAGCTTGTTCACTCACAAATTTTGTTTTAAGGAGAAAAACTATTTTATAAAGTTACAGAAGCCAAAATCATCTTGGAGGTGCTAATTACTACACTAGCTGCCCTAGTACCCCAAATATACATCATTAAATTCTTTGGGAAAGGCCCTTATAATTTTGTTTGCTTGTTTGTTTCCCTGGATGATAAATACCTGGTGGTTGGTGGTGAAATGTTTATAAGCTTCAGTTTTTCTTTTCTGTTTTAATTGTATCTTTATTGTTTAAAGTATTACAGATATTCCCTTTTATTTCCCCACTAGAGGCCCGGTGCACAAAAATTTGTGCACTCAAGGGGTCCCTCAGCCCGGCCTATGCCTTCTTGCAGTCTGGGACCCCTCAGAGGATGTCCACCTGCTGGCTTAGGCCCGCTCCCTGGGGGATTGGGCCCAAGCTGGCAGTCAGACATCCCTCTGGCACCCCAGCAGCCCTTGGGGGATGTCCACTTGCCAGCGGGGAGCAGGCCTAAGCTGCAGTCTGACATCTTTAGTGCTGCTGAGGAGGCGGGAGAGGCTCCCATCACCACCGCTGTA
>NW_005370538.1:49411-53713 GCF_000412655.1 Myotis brandtii
CTGAGGGCCCTTTTCAGGCTACCCAAACCCCCTTCAGGGTGGGGGTCCCCACTGGAGTGCCTGGCCAGCCTGGGTGAGGGGCTGATGGCTGTTTTCAGACTGACCAAGCCCCCTGGTGACTGAAGCTCCCAGCCTTTCCTTTTTTTGTTTATTTTTTTATTTGCTCCAGCTCCATGGCCATGGCTAATGGAAGCAGGTATCTGGGGTTTATTCACCTCCTATAATTGAAACTTTGTTGCCTTGAGAGGAGACAGCAGCCACCGGGAAGCTTGGCTTTTTCCATCGCAGGGGCAAGCAAGCCTCCTGCTTGCTCCAGCTCTGTGGCCACAGCCAGCTGAAAGCAGGTATCTGGGGTTTATTCACCTCCTATAATTGAAACTTTGTTGCCTTGAGAGGAGACAGCAGCCACCGGGAAGCTTGGCTTTTTCCATCGCAGGGGCAAGCAAGCCTCCTGCTCGCTCCAGCTCCGTGGCTGCTGGCCGCCATCTTGGTTGGGTTAATTTGCATATAATTGCTCTGATTGGGCGGTGGGCGTGGCTTAAGGTGTAGCAAAAGTACAGTCAATTTGCATGTTTGTCTTTTATTAGTATAGGATTGACCTCCTTCCCCATTCTCATCTCCTCCCCATGGATATAAACTTCAGGTTTTGGAGATCACATTTCTCTTTACTGATTCCTTAGTACTAAAAGGGTTTTTTAATGATTGCACAAGTCAAATTTATCTCTTCCAGAGTTGTGGACTACAGCTTCTTCTGTTTCATTCATCATTAACTACTCTCCCATGCACTCTAGAACATCTTCAAGGAATTTGTTGAAATCTCTTTTTGCTAGTCACCTCCTCTAGTTATCTTTATGATTCTGGATTAAATGGTGCCTCAGGAAAAAGAGGTGTTAAAGGAAGTTGGGGGGGGGGTGAGGAGGAAGAGATTAACCAAAAAATTTATATGAATATATGCATAGCCCATGGACATAGACAATAGTGAGGTGAAGGCCTGTGGTGGAGGGTTGGTGCAGGCTAGAAGGGCTCAATGGGGGAAAAAGATGGCATCTGTAATACTTTCAACAATAAATATAATTTAAAAAAGATAAGTGTTCTTCATACAGCATGATAACAAGAAGCAAGAAGCCAAACAATCTGATTTTAAAAAATAGGCTAAGGATCTGAATAGACATTTCTAAAGAAGACACACAGATGGCCAACAGGTGCATAAAATGTTACTCAACATCACCAATCATCAAGAAAATGCAAATCAACACCACATTGAAATATCATCTCACACTTGTTAAAATGTCTATTAGTACAGACAAGAGATAACAAATGCTGATGAGAATGTGGAGAAAATGGAACCCTAGTGTACTGTTGGTGAGAATGTAAAATGGTACAGTCACTATGGAAAATAGTATGGTTTCTCACAAAATTGAAAATAGAACTACCATATGATCAAGCAATTCCACTTATGTGTATATATATACGAAAGATATGAAATCATTATCTTGAGGATGTATCTGCACACTTATGTTCATTGAAGCATTATTTACAATAGCCAAGACATGGAAACATCCTAAATGTTCATCGATGGATGACAAATGTTGAAAAAGCAAATTACACATATATATTAGTATACACATATCCTATATAATAAAAGAGAAACATGTAAATTGACCATCCCTCCACTACACTCACCAGCCAATCAGGAGTGAGTATGCAAATTAACCCAACAAAGATGGTGGGTTAATTTGCATACACAGGCACTGGGCGGAGAGCAGAGCGGGATAGTCGGTGGAGAGTGGAGCGGCTTGTGAAAATTGGCTCCCCATGCTGCCAGATGTAGAGCAGAGAGGGAGAGCTGGTGGCTTGGAGGACTTGGCAGAGTGGGAGGCCATGGGATGGAGACAGAGCAGGAAGGGAAAACCAAAAGCGTGGGGAGCACCAGGAATTCTGGGAAAAGTAGTTCTGATGGCAGCCCCAGGACCTGAAGCAGAAGCCCAGAGTGCAGGGAGCAGCAGGAATGCTGGGAATCATAGTTCTGGTGGCAGACGGATCTCCTAGACACTAGAGCAAAGTGAGCCTGGAGCAAGTTACTGTTGTGGTGGGTGATGGAGGGAAAGCAAAGGTGAGAGACATAAGTAGAATCAGAATGTCTAGGAAAAATTAAAGGGAAGATATCCTAAAACTTCCAGGAAATCTCCACCAATGAAGCAAAGAAAAAAAATGCCTCTATTATTCTGTGAGCAACAAACCAAACTGGGTTGGGGGTCTCAGACAATTCGTTCATATGATTGCAAAGACAGACACTCCCAGATTGGAGAGGGCTCCGCTGAGGGCTCCCAGATTGGAGAGGGTGCAGGTCGGGCTGAGGGACCCCCACACCCCCCAGTGCATGAATGTCATGCACTTGGCCTCTAGTTAATATATATAATGTATATATGCTTATTTATATTAAGGTCAAAACAGGTAAAACTATATAATATATTAAGAGATACACAAGTGTGATCAACTATACAAAAAACAACTGAGTATATCCAAGGTACTAGTAATTTTCTTAGTAGTCTTTTTTTTAGTGTTTTTAATTGGTTTCAGACTGAGGAAGGGAGAGGGAGACAGAGATGGAAACATCAATGATGAGAGAGAATCATTGATTGGCTGCCTCCTGCATGTCCCCTATTGGGGATCAAGCCACAAGCCAGGCATGTGCCCTGACCGGGAATCAAACTGTGACCACCTGGCTCATGGGTCATCACTGCTCAACCACTGAGCCACACCAGCTGGGCTTTAGCATTCTTTAAACTGAAACTGTCAATATACTAGTATAGGCTCTTTGGGTAGATAATATAGTCCATAATTTTAAAATGTAAAGGAATGAATATTACTTTATTTAGCAAATATTTAGTAAATGCCTTCCATTTTCTGGTTGCTGGTAATATATTTGAACAAAAACATAAAAATCTCTTTTCTATTGATGCTTAAATTCTACTAGTAGTGGGGGAAGACAAAATAGTTTGCATTTTAGAGAGTGATAGTGCTGAGGATAAAACATAAATCAGGGAAGAAGTTATGACATGTTGTGGAGGATGGATGGCAGGGAAGCCCTTACCAAAAGGTGAAGGGATAGGAGATGAGGTCTGAGAAATGATGGGGGTTGGATCATGTAAGACATTATAGAAATGACTTTGGTCTTTATTTTAGATGAGAAGGAAAATTATTGGAGGAGGTCGAGCAGAGGAGTAGATATTATATGATGTATTTTAACAGAATCACTGTTAATTAATGCCATATTATTTGCATAAAAATGAAATAGATGTCATAATTGTTCCCTTGCAGTGTTTTGAGACCCTAAAATATGGTGACTCATTACTTTTGAAATTTGAAAAGAATGGTAATATAAGAGAATAATAGAATATTTAAGAAAGACATATTGGTATCAGGCTAAAGTCAAGGGCACTAGTTTGGCACCCATAGTTCATGTGTGAGATTGTGCTAACCTGTGATCTGTGTTATAGCCAGGCTTCAGGGCATTTGCTGTTAGAGCTTATCTTCATGCATGCATCAGGTTTTGCAGTAGTGACTCTTCCTTGTAAAGGTTTCCTTTCACTGAAAAATAATGCCAAAGAGAAATGACTGTCAGAAATCCAGGTACAAGCTACATATTGTCATGTAGAAATCATAGTACCTAAAGTGACATTATCTGACAAACCACACAGCTATTCATTACTCAGAGTCTGAGAATTCTTTCTATAGCTAAAACACTAAAAAATAATATACTTGAAATATATGAACCAAACAAAGATATCTTTGCAGAAAATTTTTAAAAATAAGTGCAAAAGTAATGATATGGTTGTCTGATCATATTTCAGTCATTGTGCATTAACACTTTCACAGGTTCATTGAGAAAGTGAGTCCACAAGCAGCTACTAAGATTTATATGTTGAACTTCTTTTTTGCTTCCATTTTATAAGGTATGAATATGTGAAATTTTATATGTGAGGAATTTGAGGAAAATAAAAATTAAAATATTAGAAGTATGAGTTTATAAAATATAATAATTAATATTAACAAACATATATTTTGCTATGCATAATGGCCATACCAATGAATTCTATTTTCCTTTAAAAACTTTTATAAACTATACTAGAGGCCCGGTGCATGAATTTGTACATGGGTGGGGTCCCTCGGCCTGGCCGGCAATTGGGGCCCATTGGGGCCAGCCGTCCAGAGGGGAGGGACTGCGGGAGGTTGGCTGTGGGAGCACACTGACCACCAGGGGGCAGCTCCTGCATTGAGTGTCTGCCCCCTGGTGGTCAG
>NW_005370538.1:55133-60323 GCF_000412655.1 Myotis brandtii
TTCTGGGCCAGCTTTAGCTCTGAGGCTTGGCTCCAGCTCTGAGGCCTTGGCTGCTGAAAGCAGGTATCTGGTTTGTTTGGGTTCTATAATTGTAACACTGTTGTGGTCCTGCTCACTCCAGCTCTGAGATCCCAGCTGGCTGAAAGCAGGGATCTGCGTTTGTTCTATAATTGAAACAATATTACGGTCCTGCTGGCTGAAGCCCGGCTGGCTGAAAGCAGGTTTCTGGGGTTTTGTTTAGTTTCTATATTTGTAACAATGTTTCTTAAACTGCAAGCTCAGAGGCCGGCAAGGCAAGCGGGGAACGTTGGCTTCCTCTGTCACTGAAGCAAGCAAGCCTCCTGTTCGCTTCAGTGCCTGGCTGCCAGCCGCCATCTTGGTTGGCAGTTAATTTGTATATCGCCCCGATTAGCCAATGGGAAGGGTAGTGGAGGTACAGCTAATTACCATATTTCTCTATTATTAGATAGGATAGATCATTAGAGACAACACAGTGATGTAGCATTTTCAAAGTCTAGTCTGATTCACAAAAGGATAAGATGCAATGAAATAACATATGGGAAACATCAAATATGTGGAGGGAAATTTAGTGTCATTTTCATTGATTTGTTTTCCTCAAACCTAAAATCAGGTACTAGATTTAGAAAGAATGAGAAAGATACTGATATTGATTTGACATTGAGATGTTATTGTAAAGTAAATAAAATGAAACATCTATTCATGCTATAGGAAATTGCTACCTGCATAAAGTGATCACTCTCTCTGGGTCATTGGCTAAAATCAAGCTGGTACTGATCAATGCTGTTATAATGCCCTCTAGGAAACTGGCCACATCCTTTTCTTGTACAAAATTTGAATGCACTTAATATTACTTAGAATGCATGGGCTAGAATCTGGGCTTGATAATCTTTGTTACACAGAGGTTTGTATTGGATGAGGCTGTGGGGGGTATTAACAGGGGATAAAAAATAAAAACTGAGTGTTCTACGTTTAACTTGTGGCATGGATTAACTGGATTGAACATATTTCAATGTAGTCTGACGTTTTCTTCAGAAAAGAATTTTATACTCAGAAAGGAATCATTCAGAAGCACTTTATGGCAGACAGCTTTTCAGTATATAAAAGTAACAAAGGAGCCAGGAAAAACAGACTAATATTGGGTTTATGCAAGGGCCAATCCTGTACCTTAAGGGAGATTATCCACAGAGACCTAAAGCTTTGTTTCTCCCAATGATAGGTAAGTGTCAAACAGGGGAAATAATAGTAAAAAGAAGCTCTTAGCAAATGAATGATCAATAAAATAAAGCCTGACACTGAACCTTGCTGAAAGTTAGAGTGCTTAAATTGACCAAGAATTGGCTGAGGCAATGAGGCAAAAATTCAAGGCCACCTATGTCAAGTAAGTTAGAAAAGAAATAATTCTTCTTCTTCTTCTTCTTCTTCTTCTTCTTCTTTTTGTATTTCTTTTGGTTCTTGAGTAGGCTACTTGATTATTTTTTAAATACATAGCATTGTAATAAATATTTTGTTTGTTCATTCTACAAATATTTATTGAGCAACTATAATGCAGCAGATACTTTGCTCGGGGTACATATAAAGTGATGAACAAAATAGATATGGTCCCTGTACTCATCAATTTAACAGTCTAGTAGGATAGGCAAATATTAAGCAAATTAACCTATAAATATATGAATGAATACATACAAATTGAAAGGAGATAAGTGCTCTAAAATAATTGTGTACAATAAAGGGAAAATAACAAGCGGACTTATAGCTGATTATGTGTTAGAGAAGGCTTCTCAGACAAAGTGACTCATTTCATTTAAAACTCAAAATAACTGTAAGTGAAAGGTATTATTATTACTGCTATTTTACAAACAAGAAAAGGAAGATTTATAGTGAGTATGGGAACCCTGATCAGAGTATGCCGGATGCTCAAGGCCAATTTGTCATATGCAGGTGCAAAAGCAAGGACACAGTGATTGTACTGTCCACAATGAGCAGGTGTGCCTGTCTGTAAGCCAAATATCAATGTCAGTATTTGGAAAGAAGCCTTTTTTGTCTAAGTTGGTATAAATATGTGTTGTTGACCAACCAGTGTGCCACTGCTTGGTAAGGCTACTGTATTCGCAAAGACTTCTTTTTATGGAGGGCTGGGCTGCTGTGTGTGCAATGGCTCCTATGTTTGCTATAGCCACTTTGTGCAGCTACTGCTTTGTAAGCTACTTTGAAGGACTATATTGTCTGATGGTACCTTGTTAGCGATGGCTACTTGCTCTACAATAAAGACTCTCCTATATGCCTATGACTACTCATATCTTCTCCATCTAACACAGCGGTTCTCAACCTGTGGATCGCGACCCCTTTGGTGGTCGAACTACCCTTTCACAGGGGTTGCCTAAGACCATCGAAAAACACATATATAATTACATATTGTTTTGGTGATTAATCACTATGCTTTAACTATGTTCAATTTGTAACAATGAAAATACATCCTGCATATCAGATATTTACATTACGATTCATAACAGTAGCAAAATTACAGTTATGAAGTAGCAACGAAAATAATTTTATGGTTGGGGGTCACCACAACATGAGGAACTGTATTAAAAGGTCGCAGCATTAGGAAGGTTGAGAACCACTGATCTAATACCTGGCATCCATGGGGCATACAGCCCTGGCAAAGAAGCACCTGTGTACTCCAACAGTTGGTGTAGTCGGCAGAATCAAGGAAGAACTTACTCTGATAGTGAGTAAGGAAAGTTCCAGCAGACGACTCAGCTAGTAACTGGGAGAAACAGTCACGCTAGGTCTGCATGATACTATATCCCATGCTCTTAACTACCAGCCTACACTGAGCACCAGTATGAGGATCAGATGTCTGTGAATTTCCCTGAGCTGTTTGTTTAGGTTTCTGTCTTTCTGTCCATGCCACTTAACTACCAGCACTGCTTTACTTTCTGAGACTGAGCGGGGAACATTTTGTGGTCCCAAATAACAAAGAGATAACAACAACAAAACACAAGTGCTGGTGAGGATGTGGAGAAAAAGTAACCCTCATGCACTGGTGGTGGTAATGCAGACTGGTGCAGCCACTGTGGAAAACAGTATGGAGTTTCCTCAAAAAGTTAAAAATGGAACTCCCTTTTGACCCAGTAATTCCACTTCTAGGAATGTATCCCTAGAAACCAGAAACAGAAATTAGAAAGGATATATGAACTCCTATGTTCACAGCAGCACAAATTATAATAGCTAAGATTTAGAAACAGCCTAAGTGCCCATCAACAGATGAGTGTATTAAAAAATTGTAGCACATCTACACAATGAAATACTATGCTGCTATAAAAAAGAAAGAACTCTTACCATTAGCAACAGCATGGGTGGACCTAGATAGCATTATGCTAAGCGAAATAAGCCAGTCAGAGAAAGATAAATATCACATGATCTCACTCATTTGTGGAATATAATGAACAACATAAACTGATAAAAACAATAGATCCAGAGACATAAAAGCATTGAACAGACCATAAAACCTCTGAGGGAAGGCAAGAGAGGGTGTGTGTGGGGGGATAAGAGATCAACCAAAGGACTTGTATGCATGCATATAAGCATAACCAATGGACACAGACACTAGGCGGGTGAGGGCATGTGCTGGGGGTGGGAGTGGCCAGGGAGAGGTCAATGGGGGAAAAAGGAGACATATGTAATACTTTAAACAATAAAGAATTTAAATAAAAAAGAGATAATAAGACCTAACCACCAAGGACAATGGCCATGTATTCATAGCAAGATGCATTTTAACAGTATGTGATTGGTGTAAAATAATCACTCCATATTTTGGGTTTAATTGCTTTTATTCTACATAAATATGTTTTAAAATTGAATTTTAGCTATAATTGCATAGTTGTGGAATTCTCTCCACTTTTTCCAGAAAATTAGTCAAGTATAGTGTCAGGTGGGGAAAAACATCAGCTGCCTCCCGTATGCATCCCAACTAGGGATTGAACCCTCAACCTAGATGACTCATCCAGGAATCGACCCACAGCTCTTTTGGTGAATGGGAAGACACTACAACCAACTTATCCACCTGGCTAGGGCATGTACCATTTCTTCTTTATCCACTGGTCTATTGCTGAGCACTTAAGGTTGCTTCCATAGCGTGACTTTCATAAATAACACTGCAATGAACATAGGGGTGCATATATTCTTTTGAATTAGTGTTTTGGGTTTCTTCAGTTATATACCCAGAAGTAAAATTGCTGAGTCTTAAGGAAATTCCATTTTTAAATTTTTGAGGAACCTCCATACTGTTTTCCATAGTAGCTGCACCAATTTGCAATCCCACCAATAGTGCACGAGGGTTCCTTTTTCTCTACATCCTTGTCAACACTTGTTGTTTGTTGATTTACTTTTAATATTGATTACTTGTTATTCATTATGCCTCCCATTTACTTTCACATTAATGAGCTTTATCATTGTTGATACAATTAATATTTATTGAACCTTTATTATATGATGTGCACATACACACACACACATACACACTTTATTTTGGACTGTGGATACAGAGATTAAATGCAGTCCTTCAAGAAAATCACTGTCCAGTG
Source organism: Myotis brandtii (assembly GCF_000412655.1). Classification (NCBI taxonomy): domain Eukaryota; kingdom Metazoa; phylum Chordata; class Mammalia; order Chiroptera; family Vespertilionidae; genus Myotis; species Myotis brandtii. The sequence continues at coordinate 59,741 of NW_005370538.1, forward strand.
AGGAAGACAAACAAGTAAATAGTTTACTAACACAATGCCTTAATTCTGAGAACATCTATACTAATAAAAGAGTATTATGCTAATTAGACCGGGAGACCTTCCGGAGACCTTCTGGACATCCTTCCGGACAAAGCCAGGGGCTTTGCTGGCCTGCAAACCACCCCAAAACGGCCCTCAGCCCCTTGCTCAGGCCAGCCAAGCCCCCCAGCAAGGACCCTTACCCCAACGGGGGCATGGCAAGCCTGCAAACGACCCTCAGCCACTCACCCAGGCTGGCCATGCCTCCCGCAGGGACCCTCACCCAGATGGGGGTATGGCTGGCCTGAAAACCACCCCAGCCCCTCTCCCAGGCCAGCCTCACCCCCTGAGGGAATCCCCACCCTGATCTGGGACCCCATTCAGGGCAGACTAGCCAGCCCCCACCAGTGCACCAGGCTTCTATCTATACTAATAAAAGGGTCATATACTAATTGGACTGGGAGACCTTCCAGACATCCTTCCAGACAAAGCCATGGTGGCAGGGCCGAGGCAGAGGTGGTTAGGGGTGATCAGGCCAGGAGGGGAGGGCAGTTGGGGGTGAGCA
>NW_005370538.1:60395-77709 GCF_000412655.1 Myotis brandtii
AGTTGGGGACAATCAGGCTGGCAGTTGGGGCAGTTGGGGGTGAGCAGGTCAGCAGGGGGGCAGTTGGGGAAGAGCAGGATGGCCTAAACTGGCAGTCGGACATCCCCTGAGGGTTCTGAGATTAGAGAGGGTGCAGGCCGGGCTAAGGGACAAGCCCCCCCATGCACGAATTTAGTGCACCAGGCCACTAGTTTATTATAACATCTTGAAACTGAAAAACAGGGAAATATTAATACCTTTCTCACTGATCTGTTACCAATTACCCATTAATCTGATTATTACTTTACATCTTATTTTTCCATCAACCCATGCTCAAACTGAGTGTTATTCAAAAAACCTTCTAGGTATTTGTTTAGCATCTACAAAGGTAGTCCCCATAATTCTTGCTACATTGATAACAAAACAGATTTTTTTTTTCAGAAATAACATTTTAGACACAAATATAAATTAAGTTTTAAAAAGGTTTTTTGATCAAACCTTATATATATGCAGTCACTTTAGTAAAATAATTGGGAAAATTAAATACAAATTTTATTGCTCCCTTCCCTGTGTAGGAAAATAACAAAGCCATTCATTCAATATATAGTACTTCTTATGATTAATCCACAATTGAGGATACTATAGTTGGCTTCCCAAAATGTATGGTGAAATAGAAGGAATTGAGAGAAAATACATAAAACACCTAGTCCCTCTTTATTGAAGGCTAATGGTTGGGACAGTTCTATTTGATGGATTAAATGCTGACCTATAAAAGTGGAGAAAATAGGACAGGGAAGAAGAAGAAAGCCTGGTGGAAAGAAATTGAAGGGTGGTTGCTATAGAGTTCTAAAACTCCTAGACCTGATCAAAGAGAGAAAAGCCAAAGGGGTTCTTTCATGTGCTGGAATAGGAAGTTTCAAATCTTTCTTATAAGCAATGACCTTGTTTATCTACTATCTGGGCGTTCTAGTGACATATTCTGTCATTTTATTCCAAAATCAATAGTTCAATCATGTTTATGAAGAGAAAGAAGAGGTTATTAAAACACCTGTTTTTCCCTAACCAGTTTGGCTCAGTGGCTAGAGCTTCGGCCTGCGGACTGAAAGGTCCCAGGTTAGATTCTGGTCAAGGGCATGTACCTTGGTTGTGGGCACATCCCCAGTAGGAGGTGTGCAGGAAGCAGCTGATCAATGTTACTCTCTCATCGATGTTTCTAACTCTTTTCCTCTCTGTAAAAAAGTCAATAACATATATTAGAAAAAAAAGAACACCTGCTTTGATTTTTCTTTATTTCCCTCTTTCCTGCACACTGTTCAAAATTAACCACAAAATGAAGAACCCACATAGTAATGTCTGAGCTCATTAATGTGAAGGGAAATGGAAGGCATATTGAATAACAAGTAAGTAACCAATCTTAAAAATAACTGCTAATTGGCGAAGTGCAAGTGATGGACCTTTCATGGTGCTATATTTAGTACAAATGAGATTCATCTATTAAAACTTCATTTTAGAGGAGATGGAAAATTTGAGCTTTAGAAGAACAAAAAATGGGTTTTAAAAAATGAAGAGGAAATGAATGCAGAATATCCAAATGCTTGGGAAGATGGTAGGATTATATTCTTATCAATCATCTATTTGTTTCTCTTGTTTCTCTGAATTTTTTTCTTTGGGCATCCATGTTTTCAATACATTAAACATAAAAGTTGCACTAGATCATAGCAAATATTTTGCATCAGGGAAAGAAAAAAAATGACTGATCATTTCTTTGTCTTTGGAGTAGGGGGTAACAGAAGAAGGAAGAAAATGAATTCCTTCTCTACTTTAATTGCTAAATTTCAATGCAAAAAAAACCACAAGACTAGTCTATATGTTTGTGGACAGAAACACTGTGAGTGACAGCTTAATCAAAAGATTATAAAAATAAAGAATGCATTAAGAGGAGGATTAAAAATGGCAGTGGAGTAAATGGGAGCTACACTGACACTCTCCCAGCACCAAACTAGAATTACAACTAAAATACAGAAAAACCATCATGAATAACCAACTGAAGACTATCTGGAAAGAACCCTGATAATCAAGGATGGAAAGTGGAGACCTCATAGAAACTTCTAGGAAGTACAGAGATGCAAAAGGGGTGGCTGGGCTCCCACAGACAGGAGCTGAAGGTCCCGGGGGATATTTCAGCTGGGGAGGGGTTCTCATGAATTCTAGGGTGTGAACCCTAAACTGGGATCCCCAGCCCAGAAAATCATCTGGCTGTGAAAAGCAGTGGGGTTGCTGTCTGCCAGCCAGAGACAGCTGGAAATACAGGCACCCCCTTAAAGGGCCAATACACAAAATTTTGTATGCAGTCATTCACTTTGGGTTCCAGAAGAGGGAAGGTAGAGTGGACTGGAGCTATGTGAGGAGAGACCAGGTTTAGAGTCTCTAGGGTGGGAGCTCAGAAGGCAGCAACCCCAGTTTCCTGTACTGAGTCATTACCTCAAGCTGTGGAGGACATCTTTCTCCATGGATCTTTGTTATCCAGGAGGTTTTTGCCTGATAGAAAGGGAGTTGCCCCACCCTGTTGGAAGACCTCTCACCGCACAATGTGGATTGTAGCTTGGGTCTAATAAAAACTGAGTGTCAATTGGACTGCAGGCAGAGGAATATTTCTGGAGGCTTTGAGTCTTTGCCTGATCTCCTTCTAGGTGTGGCAGGCTTTGGTGCACATATTGGTCCTTTCCAAAGGCACCTAGCCTCAGCAGAGGGAGCAACAAGCTGTGGATTGCTGTTAGTACTCAGGACCAGTCAGGAACAGCATCTGACATTGTCCATTGTCAGATTTGGAGTCATAGCAGATCTACTTAATACATACACACAAACCCAAACATGCCACCAAAAAGGGGAGACAATAAAACAAGCCCCAAGTGAAATAATGAGAGAATTCTCCAGAAGAAGAGCTAAATGAAATATAGATAAGAAATTTATCAGATACTGAGTTCAGAATAATGATTACAAGGATACTCAACAGCATCAGAAAAGATGTAGTAACTATGAAAAAAGAACAGTTGGAAATGAAGAATGACATACCACTAAGAAAGAACACTTTGAAAAGAATACACAGCAGATTATGGGAAGCTGAGGATCAGATCAGTGAATTAGAAGACAGGGTAGAAAAAAATCATTCAATCAGAGAGCAAAAAAACCCCACAAAAAAACAACAAAAAAAGGAGGACAGATTAAGGGAGCTGTGGGACATGAAAGGAAACAGCACTCACATGACTGAAGTGCCAGAAGGAGAAGAAAGTTAGCAAGGGATAGGAAATGTGTTTGAAGAAATAATGGCAGAAAATTTCACTAACATGGTAAAGGGAAAATTCACACAAGTCCAGGAGGCATGGGGGGTCCCAAACAAGAAGAATCCAAACAGGCTCATGCCCAGACACGTTATAATTAAAAAGCCAAATGTTAAAGACAAAGAGAGAATCTTAAAGGCAGCAAGAGAAAGAAATTTGTTACCTACAAAGGAGCTACCATAAGGCTGTCATATGATTTCTCATCAGAAACTCTACATGCCAGAAGGGAATGGCATGAAGTATTCAAGGTAATGAATAACAAGGATCTGAAACCAACATTACTATACCCAACAAGGCTATAATTCAAAATAGATGGTGAAATAAAGAGCTTCCCAGACAAAAAAATTCTAAAGGAGTTTATTACCAACAAACCAGTACTGCAAGAAAAGCTTAAAGGACTGCTGTAATGAGAAGGGGAAAAAAAGAGGAGAGAGAAACATAGGCATACAGAATTAAAATGACAATAAATAAGTACCTATCAATAAAAACCTTACATGTAGATGGATTAAATGCTCCAATAAAAAGACATAGGGTAGCTGTTTGGACACAAAAACAAACCAATTGTATGTCGTCTAAAAGAGACCCACCTCAGAACAAAAGACTCACACAGGAAGAGCGTGAATGGATGGAAAAGAATTTTCCATGCAAATGGAAACAACAATAACAACAACAACAAAAAACTGGGGTAGCAATACTCATATATGACAAAATAGACTTCAAAATGAAGACCATCACAACAGACAACAAAAGTCACAACATAATATGAAAGGAATCGATCCATCAAAAAATTATAATTCTGGTAAACATATAGGCACCCAATATAGGAGCACCTAAATATATAAAAAGGAATTCTAGAAGACTTTAAGGGAGAGATAGACAGTAATAAAGTCATGGTAGAGAACTTTAACACCACACTGACTTCATTGGGTAGATATTCCAGAAAAAAATTAACAAGGAAGCACTGACTCTAAATGACATACTGGGTCAGATGGATTTAATTGATATTTATAGAATATATCACCCAACGCTGAAGAATATACATTCTTCTCAAGTATACATCAGTCATTCTCAAAGATAGACCACATGTTAGGACACAAAACAAGTCTCTACAAGTTCAAGAAGATTGAAATCATATCAACCATTTTCTCATATCACAGTGGACTGAAATTAGAAATCAACTAGGGTAAAAACACTAAAAAAACATTCAAATGCATGAAGTCTAATTAGCATGTTAGTAAACAATGAATGGGTTACCAAAGAGATCAAGAAATAAATTTAAAAATTCCTGGAAACAAATTAATATAAAAACACTACAACCAAAAAAGTCTCTGGGACACAGCAAAAGCAGTCCTGAGAGGGAAGTTCATAGCATTAAAGGCCTTCCAAAAAAAAAAAAAAAAAAAGGAGAAGAAGTAGAAGAAATTATTTAACCCTACAACTTAAAGAATTAGAAAGAGAACAAGAAAAGCCCAGAGTATGTACAAGAAAGGAAAATAATAAAAATTAGAACAGAAATAAATGACATACCATTTAAAAAAAATCAATGAAACCAAGAGGTGTTTCTTTGAGAAGATAACCCAGATTGATAAACTGTTAGCCAGACTCATCAAGAAACAAAGAATAAATAAAATCAGAAATGAAAGCAGAGAAGTAACAACTGACACCACAGAAATACAAAAGATTCTAAGAAAATACTATAAATAACTATATGCCAACAAGCAGAAAATATAGATGAAATGGACAAATTCCTAGTAAAATACAAGCTTCCAAAACTGAATCAGGAGGAATCAGAAAACCTAAATAGGTCAATAACAACTGATGAAATAGAAAAATACAAGCTCCAAAACTGAATCAGGAGGAATCAGAAAACCTAAATAGGTCAATAACAACTGATGAAATAGAAGCAGAAATTAAAAAAAAAAAAAACCTCCTAGCAAACAAAAGTCCTGGTCCGGACGGCATTAAAGAGGAGTTTCATGAATCATTCAAAGAAAAACTAACACCTATACCCCTCAAATTATTCCAAAAAAATCCAAGAGGAAGGAACACTTCCAGGCTCTTTTAATGAAGCCAGCTTTATGCTAATACCAAAACCAGATAAAAACACTACCAAGAAAAAGAATTACAGGCCAATATCCCTGATGCACATAGATGCTAAAATCCTCAATAAAATATTGGCAAATCAGATCCAGCAATACATTAAAATGATCATACACCATGACCAAGTAGCATTTATTTGGGGGATGCAAAGCTGGTACAATATTGGCAAATCAATAAATATGATACATGACACAAACAAATTCAAAAACAAAAATCACATGATTATATCAAATGATGCATAAAGGGCATTTGACATAATCCAATTCTTTTTTTTGTAAAAACTCTCAGCAATGTGAAAATAGAGGTATCATACCTCAACATAATAAAAGTCATATATGACAAACCTACAGCAAAACTCATACTCAGTGGGTGAAAACTAAAACCATTTCCCTAAGAACAGGAAAAAGACAGGGATGTCCATTTTCACCACTTTTTTTATTGTCTAAAGTTTAACATATGTCTCCTTTTCTCTCAATTGACCCCCCCCCCACACACACACACACACTCAAGCCTTTCCCACCCTGGGCAAGCCCCTCTGCCCAAGTGCCTGTGTCCATTGGTTATACTAACATGCATGCATAAAAGTCCTTTGGTTGCTCTCTAACCCCCCCTCCCCTGCCATTTGTCACTGGATCTATTCTTGTTCATCAAATTATGTTGATCATTATATCCCAAATATGAGTGAGATCATGTGATATATATCTTTCTCTGACTGGCTTATTTCGCTTAGCATAATGCTCTCCAGTTCCATCCATGCTTCCTGACTGACAAAGGGGGTTTCAATATTGCAAAGTGCAACTTATTGAATTGTGGACCATAAGGATGAACTTCCACTGTGAGAGGATGGACGCTGATGCTAAATTGCTTGGAATTTAATCCCAGCAACTTAGTTTACTAACGGTCATTTGACATTGGAAATGTTACTTAAACTCTCTGTGTCATGGATTTTCACCTGTAAAATATGAAAAGAGTATTTCTCAATTGATAACCTAGCTGTGAAATAGCAACAAATTAATACATGAAAAATAGTTTGAAGAGCCTGACCTGTACAAAAAACATAAGCTAACACACATTTTTTTTTGTTTACATTTGGAAGATTGCTGAGAACCTCACGCCATTGGAAGTTCCGTGTGCCTGCTATCTAAAAGGCGCATGTGTAAATCTTTTTGCATTTAGTAGATGCTGTGGGCTTGATTTCTTGTTCCTTTCACCACTGAACATCCTGTGAATGGCAGTGTCTCCCACTCACTTAGCTTATTGTCAAGTCCATCATTCTGACTCTGAATCGTGGGTCCTTGCTGGGCTCTGCTAACAGCTTCCATCAGTTTAATGTCATATAGTTTAGACCAGTGATGGCGAGCCTATGACACGCGTGTCAGAGGTGACACGCGAACTCATTTTTTTTGGTTGATTTTTCTTTGTTAAATGGCATTTAAATATATAAAATAAATATCAAAAATATAAGTCTTTGTTTTACTATGGTTGCAAATATCAAAAAATTTCTATATGTGACACGGCACCAGAGTTAAGTTAGGGTTTTTCAGAATGCTGACACACCGAGCTCAAAAGGTTCGCCATCACTGCCCTAGGTGCTGTGTTGGTAAAGATATTGCTATGACATATGTCTGCTATATTCCTGCCTATGCAGTCTTGTAGGATTTTTATGGTTTCCCTTCTTATATTTAAGTCCTTTAGCCATTTTGAGTTTGTTTTTGTGTGTGGTGTAAGTTGGTGATCTAGTTTCATTTTTTGGCATGTATCTGACCAAATTTCCCAGCACCATTTATTGAAGAGACTGTCATGACTCCATTGTATGCTCTTGCCTCCTTTGTCAAATATTAATTGAGTATAGTGGCTTGGGTCAATATCTGGGTTCTCTGTTCTGTTCCATTGTTCTATATGTCTACTCTTGTGCCAGTAGCAGGCAGTTTTGAAAACCCTGGCTTGGTAATATAGCTTTATATCTGGTATTGTGATCCCTTTAACTTTGTGCTTCTTTCTCAGGATTGCTGTGATATTCGGGGTCTTTTTTTATTTTAGATGAATTTTTGGAAAGTTTGTTCTAGATATTTGAAGTGTGCTGCTGGTATTTGTCTATGTCTTCCTCTATCTCTTTTTTCAACATCCTGTTTTTTTTCCAAATACAGGTTTTTTACCTCCTTAGTTAAGTTTATTCCTAGGTATCTTAATTTTTTGTGTGTGCAATGGTAAATGGGATTGTTTTTTGTTGTTGTTGTTTTGTTTTTTATCCGTTTCTTTTCTGTGAGTTCATTATTGGTGTATAAAAAGGCCATAGATTTCTGGGTGTTAATTTTGTATCCTGCCACATTGCTGAATTCATTTATTATGTCTCATAGTTTTTTGATGGAGTGTATGGGACTTTCTATGTATAGTATCATGTCATCTGCAAATAAGAACAGTTTTACTTATTATTTTCCAATTTGGATGCCTTTTATTTCTTCCTCTTGTCTGTTCGCTATGGCTAGCACTTCCAGTACTATGTCCAACAGGAGAGGTGAAAGTAGGAATCCCTGTCTTGTTCCCGTACTCAGGGAAAATGAGTTTAGTTTTCACCCATTGAGTATGATGTTGGCTGTAGGTTTGTCATATAAGGCTGTTATTATGTTGAGGTATGATCCCTCTATTCCCACTATGCTGAGAGTTTTTATGAAGAAAGAATGTTGGATTTTGTCAAATGCTTTCTCTGCATTAATTGATATGATTATGCGATTTTTGTCTCTCAATTTGTTTATGTGATGTATCACATTTATTGACTTGTGGATATTGTACCATTCTTGCATACCCGGAATAAATCCCAGATATATATGCAAACAACAAACAACAACTAATCCAAAAAATGCAAACATTAAACACCCAAACAACAAACACCCAGCTGAATCTGAGGAGGCAAAGTTCTCTCTGGTATCTGACCTTTCCGTCCATGGATTGCCTCACCAGCTGTGTTTAATTTACCAATTCCAGTGGACGTTATTCAATTTAGCTGTTTCTTCTAGGCAGGGGTCCTCAAACTACGGCCTGCGGGCCACATGCGGCCCGCCAAAAACATTTATCCGGCCCGCCGGGTGTTTTTGCCGCCGCTGCCTGTTGCTTAGCAGCCGACTAGTTTTTTTTTTTAGCTATAGTCCGGCCCTCCAATGGTCTGAGGGACAGTGAACTGGCCCCCTGTTTAAAAAGTTTGAGGACCCCTGCTTCTAGGTATCTGCTCTGTGAGAAGGTGCAGGTCCCGTCAATGTATTTGGAGCCACTTTGTTTCCTCCTGGACAAACTTCTTAGGCACCCACGGCCAGGGAGGCTGGAATCTTGGTGTTTGTGGGTTTTCAGCTGAGAAGCTGGTCCCTGGGCATTGTGGTTGTAGGGTCCAGGTAGTTATCTGAGGTCTCCCCGGTTGAAGGTAAGGCTGGGCTTCACATCACAGCCGCTCTCTCCTTCAAGATAATGCATTCTCTGCAGCAGAGCCGGCCACTCTGGGAGAGATTTCAGCCATAGTTGAGGCTGCCCAGCCAGTGGAGCCTGGTCCACCATTCCTCAACAGTCCTATGGAATATAGCTGTCCCTCACTCACAAATACAGACACTCCCTGCATGTCCACGCACTCTCCTTTCACTCTCTCACTCACACACTTTCTTGCAGCCTGCTATTCCATTGACCACCATCTTGGATCCCCCACTTTCACCAATCTTATTCAACACTAGAGGCCCAGTGCATGAGATTCGTGCACTGGGGGGGCGGGGGGTCCCTCAGCCTGGCCTGCACTCTCTAGCAGTCCAGGTCCCCTAACGGGATGTCCACCTGCCAACTTAGGCAAGATTTCTCCGAGGATCAGGCCTAAGCCAGCAGTCAGATATCCCTCTCACAGTCTGGGACCCCTTGCTCCTCACTGCCTACCTGAAGCAGAGGCAGGAGAGGCACCTGCCACCACTGCTGAGCTTGTCAGCGGTGAGCCTGGCTTCTGGCTAAGTGGCGCTCCCCCTGTGGGAGCCCACTGACCACCAGGGGGCAGCTCCTGTGTTGATATTCTGCCCCCTGGTGGTCAGTGTGCATCATAAGACCGGTCATTCTGCTGTTTGGTCGATTTGCCTATTACTCTTTTATTATATAGAATAGTATTGAAAGTCCTAGCCACAGTGATCAGACAAGAATAAAACATAAAAGACATCCAAATTGGAAAGGAGGAAGTAAAACTGTCATTATTCAAAGATTGCATGATACTGCACATAGAAAGCCCTAAGCACTCCACCAAAAAAACTACTAGATTTAATAAATCAATTTGGCAATATAGCAGGATACAAAATTAACATCCTGAAATTGATGGCATTTTTATACACCAATAATGAATTCTCAGAAAGAGAGACTAAAAAAAAAATCCCATTTACAACTGCAGCAAAAAATTTAAGATACTTAGGAATAAAATGAACCAAGGAGGTTAAGGACTATTACTCAGAAAACTACAGGACACTGAAAAGAGCTAGAGGAAGATATAAACAAGTGGATGAATATAATGTGTTCATGGATTAGTAGAAATAACATCATTTAAATGTCCATACTACCCAAAGCAATCTACAGATTCAATACAATCCCTATTAAAATACCAATGGCATATTTCACAGATCTAGAACAAGTACTCCAAAAATTTATATGGAACCAAAAAAGACCCAAAATAGCCACAGCAATCGAGAAAAAGAACAAAGTTGGAGGGATCACAATACCAGATATCAAGTTATACTACAAGGCCACTATAATCAAAACAGCCTGGTATTGGCACATGAACAGGCATATAGATCAATGGAATAGGACAGAGACCCCAGAAATCGGCCAAGACATTATACTCAATTAATATTTGACAAAGGAGGGAAGAACATGCAATGGAGTCAAGATAGTCTCTTCAATAAATGGTGTTGGGGAAACTGGTCAGATACATGCAAAAAAATGAAACTAGACTACCAAGTTACACCATACACAAGAATAAACTCAAAATGGATAAAAGACTTAAATGCAAATCATGAAATCATAAAAATCCTAGAAGAAAATAGCCAGCAAAATCTCAGACATGTATTGTAGCAATATGTTTACTGATACATCTCCTATAGTAAAGGAAACTAAGAAGAAGATAAACAAGTAGGACTACATAAAAATAAAAAGCTTCTGCACAGAAAAAGAAACCATAAACAAAATGAAAATGGAGCTGACTACATGGGAAAACATATTTGGCAATGATATATATGATAAAGGGCTAATATCCAAAATATATAAGGAATTCATATAACTTAACAAAAGGGGAGAGAAACAACCCAATTAAAAAATGGGCAAAGGGGGAGATCCAAGATGGCTGCTGATGGGACAGCAGGCTACAAGTTAGTGTGTGAATGGGAGAGCGAAAGGAGAGTGCGTAGACATGAGGGGAGTATTTGTATTTGTGAGTGAGGAACAGCTATATTCCATATGATTGTTGGGGACTGGCAGACTGGGCTCCCCTGGCCGGGCAACCTCTATTGTTGCTGAAATCTCTCCTGGAGCACCGGCTCTCCCACAGAGATCATGCCATCTTGAAGGGGAGAGCAGCTGTGATCGGAAGCCCAGCCTTACCTTTAACTGGGGAGACATTGGACACCTCCCGGGAACTTACAACCACAATGCCCAGGGACCAGATGCCTCAGCTGCAAATCCACAAACAGGGGGACTCCAGCCTCCCCAACTGCGGGCACCTAAAATATCTGTCTAGGGTTAGACAAAGTGATGCTGAATAAGCAGACAGGCCCTGTGCCTTCTCACAGAGCAGATAGAAGGAACAGCTGAATCAAACAACACCCACTCAGAATTGGCGAATTAATCAGCTGGTGAGGCAATCTGTGGACAGAAAGGTCAGATATCGCCTAGAGCAGTGGTTCTCAACCTTGGCTGCACATTAGAATCACCTGGGAATATTTTTAAAATCCTGATTTCTGGGCCTTGAGGTGATTCTAATGTGCAGCCAAGGTTGAGAACCACTGTCCTAGAGAAAGGTGAGATCTGGGATCCAGGCTGGAGGGAGAAACGCACGCAGTGGTGACTAGAGTCTCAGAGGAAGACTGCTTCCCACAAAATCTGCGGCCTTTGGGGTCAGTGTAGCCCTCTAATGTGGAAGGGGGTCCACAGGGCTGCTGGCAGAAGGGGACTCCAGATATTAGCCCACAGCTGGGCTTGGCCCAGAAAGGCAGCCTGAAGTTCTATACCAGCTGTGCAGTGCCAGGGGGAAAATATGCAAGTCGGAGAGCTTCCCTTGTCTTTTTTACTTTTTACTTCCTGCTTTTACTTACTAAATCCAGTACATTGGATCTTCCGATTAAAAACACTCACTGAGACTGCAGGGGAAAGTTGTTTTGTGGAAACTGGGGAACAGAGTCGGGAGAGACTAGAAGGAAACCAGCTCTGGGACAGTCTGCCCCTCCAACCCAGTATTAAGTGTGGCAGGAAAAAACAATCTAAACACTGGGTTGAGGGGACTTTTACTCCTGTACATTAACACAGAAACACTGCCACCCAGGAGTTGTGTCAGAAATTGACTCGTGTAACTACAATTGAAGGCAGGCTGAGAAACAAAGTGAGCAAAGAGATCCTGCCTACTTGAAAACAGGGTTGTGGCTTACGACACAGTGGAGTGGTGGATCACAGGGAACTCCAATACTGTGCTGACTACCTGACAGGAAACATATGTGCCAAGCAGAACAGTAGAGGAAGTAAAAGACTTTCACTATTTCACTTTTTTATTTTTTATCTTTTCCTTAAGAAACTAATTTTTTTCTCACTTGATTTTACTTTTTTGTTATTATATTTTTATTTTTAATTATTATTAGTACTACTATTATTTTACCTTTTTAAGTTTTATTTTTTATTTATTTTATTTTATATTATTTTGGGATTAGTGTTCTACATTCTATTTTTATTTTAGCATTATTTCACTCTGTCAATTTTTCTTTCATGCCAACACTTTCCTCCTCATTTTTCCCATTTTGCATCCTGTTTCTCATACCCTGTTCCCGCTTTAGTTTTTCTCTACCTTTTCGTTTTACTCCCTGTAAAAAATTGATCTTGCTCATATATCTAATTTCCTCTCTCTTGCTCCAAGTCCATGCACACTCCTCTTTATTCTTTCTTCACTAGCCAATTTTTTTCCCTTTTTTTACTTTCTGTCTTGTTGTTGTTGTTTGTTTGTGTTTTATTTTATTTTATTTTATTTTTTATGCTTCTGTTTTTCCTCTTCTTATTTGTTCTCTTCTTAAAGAACTAATGGCTTAATTCGTTTCAATCACCAACCCAGGCCTATCTACTCTCTATTCTCCTTTTCCAAAAATAGATGAATACATAGTTAGATAACGAAAGGGAAATTTATTTTTTTATTTTTTATGTTTAATATATATATAAATTTTCTCTTATATATATACTAGAGGCCCGATGCATGAAATTTGTGCAATGGTAGGCCTTCACAGTCCTGGCTGTCAGAGTCCTTGCAGCCCCAGCTGCCTCCCAGCCCTGTATATATACTTTTGAAAATTTTTTTAGTATTTCTTACTTTTCTTCTTATACACTAATTCTCTTTCTACCTCCTCTATACAGAATCATGGCCATTTCCGCCGACTGGCTGTGTGAATCAGCTGTGTCTGCCGCGGAAAACTTCTGTCCTCTGGGGAGGTGCTAATCTAGCCTTTGCCTGAGGCGATCCGGCAAATGGCTCTGCGCAGGGCTTGGGCGGGGCGGGCTCAACAGGGCGGGCGGAGGGAGCCGTTATGGTGCCCTCAGTCCTGTTCCCAGAGGCTCTGCTTCTCAGAACCCCCGGAACCGCTGCAAACCTCGGAGGGAAAGCTGCCTTCCAACTGATGCCAGACACTCCCGCTTCTCCCGTTTGGGTCCGAGTCCCCAGCGATTCGCCCGTATCTGGAGCTCAGAGTCTGAGACTCCCCCCTGACCGAAAACGACAACCGCGCTCTCAGCCACCAGCCCGCTTTGCGCGCGCACCTCCGCACCTGAGTTTTTTCCACACTGCGCCTCCTCTGAGCCTCGGTGTGCTGTTATTTTTCCTTCTAGTTGAAGAGTCTCTCCTCAGCCAGCCTTCCTGTGGTTCTGGGTGATGTCCGTTCAGTCTTTTAGTTGTATTTTTGAAGTGGTTGTTTGCGGCAGCAGTCTGCGGTGTTTACCTATGCCGCCATCTTGGTCTCTCCCCTAGTATTTTACCTTTTTAAAGTTTTATTTTATTATTTTCTTAAATTTAGTTTATTTTGGGATTAGTGTTCCACATTCTATTTTTATTTTAGTTTTTTTTTTTTTTTTACTCTATCTCAATTTTTCCTTTATGCCAACACTCTTCCTCACTTTTCCCCTTTTTAGTCCTGTTTCTCTTACTCTGTTCCTGCTTTCATTTTTCTCTATCTTTTCTTTTTACTCCCTGTTAAAAAATGATCTTACTCATATATCTATTTTCCTCTCCATTGCTCCAAGTCCATGCACACTTCTCTCTTTTCTTTCTTCATATCCAATATTTTTCTTCCTTTTTTTTCTTTTTCTTTCTTTCTCTCTTGTTGTTGTTTGTTTTCTTTTCTTTTTTTTTTTCTTCTGATTTTCCTCTCCTCATTTATTCTCTTCTACTAATAGGTTAATTACTTCCAATCACCAACTCAGGCCTATCTACTCACTATTATCTTTTTCCAATAGTAGATGAATACATAGATAGATTAAAGAAAGGGGAAAATTTCTGTTTATATACATATAAATTGTATATATTATTTTCTTTTTTTGTATTTTGTTTTTTACTTTTATTCTTATACACTCATTCTCTTTCTACCGCCTCTGTATTGAATTGTGGCTATTTCACATTCATTCAATTCCTTGACCTTACCCTCTGGAAATAAGCTCTGCCTCCTCAGATTCATCTGGGTGTTTGGATAGTTATAGTTTGTTTTTTGCATTCATCTCTGGGGGTTTGTTGTTTGCATTTTTTTGGATTAGTGATTGTTTTATTGTAGTTTTCTCCCCATATACATATACTTTTACCCCCTTCTTTTTTCTTCACTTTCTCTTCTCTCTTACATTTTTTCCTTTCCTCAATATCATTTTTTCACTGTTTTCTATCCCCTAGTTCTGTTCTCCGGTGGTCACCTTTATTTGGGGTTATTAGTATTGTGAATACATTTGCATTTAGTGCCCTGAGCATTGTGTCTTGTCATGTTGTATTTTGTGCATTTAAGTCAATGCAGGAGAGCGAAAGCTACATTACCAGACACCCTGAGAGGAGCGATCATGGGGAGACAAATAGCCCACATACAAAAGAAAAGGGAATCACCAGAAAAGGAAGAAAACAAAATGGAGGCAAGCAATATGTCAGAGAAAGAATGCAAAGCAATGGTCATAAGGAAACTGAAAAGTATTGAAGAAAAATTCAACAATATATGTAAGAAACAAGAGGAAATGAAGAACCAAGAAGAAATGAAAAATGACATTGCTGCAATAAAGAACTTAAGAGAAAGCATCAACAGTAGACTAGAAGAAGCAGATAACCACATTAGTGAGCTAGAAGACAAGGTAGGAAAAAATACCGAAGCAGAGCAGCATCTAGAAAAAAAAAAAAACTTAAAAAACAGGAGGAGACCATAAGGGAACTTAGGGACAACAGGAAATGAAAAAACATCTGCATAATAGGGGGTCCCAGAAGGAGAGGAAACTGAGAAAGGAATAGAAAACCTGTTTGAAGAAACAATGACAGAGAACTTGAGAAAGAAAAAACTCACACAAGTCCAAAAAGCTCACAGAGTACCAAACAAGATGAACCCCTAAAGACCAACATCAACACACATTAAAATTTAATTGGCAAACACCAACGACAAAGTAAGAATTTTAAAGGCTACCAGAGAGAGACAGAAATTTACCTACAAAAGATTTCCCATAAGACTATCGACTGATTTCTCAACAGAAACACAACAGGCCAGAAGGGAATAGAATGAAATTTACAAAGTCATGCAAAGCAAGGGTCTGAATCCAAGAATACTGTACCCAGCAAGGCTATCAATCAAAATTGAGGGTGAAATCAAGAGCTTCACAGACAAAAAAGGACTAAGGGAGTTTATGGCCGAAACCGGTTTGGCTCAGTGGATAGAGCGTCGGCCTGCGGACTGAAAGGTCCCGGGATCGATTCCGGTCGAGGGCATGTACCTGAGTTGCGGGCACATCCCCGGTGGGAGATGTGCAGGAGGCATCTGGTCGATGTTTCTCTCTCATCGATGTTTCTGGCTCTCTGTCTCTCTCCCTTCCTCTCTGTAAAAAATCAATAACATA
This sequence comes from Myotis brandtii, assembly GCF_000412655.1. Classification (NCBI taxonomy): domain Eukaryota; kingdom Metazoa; phylum Chordata; class Mammalia; order Chiroptera; family Vespertilionidae; genus Myotis; species Myotis brandtii. The sequence goes on from NW_005370538.1 coordinate 76,133, forward strand.
TATATTTTTTAAAAAAGAATAAAAATGGCAACAAACAAGTATCTATCAATAATAACTTTAAATGCAAAAAGCTTAAATACCCCAATCAAAAGACATAAGTTAGCTGAGTAAACCCATATATATGATGTCTATGGGAGACCCACCTCAGAACAAAGGACTCACACAGACTGATGGTGAAGTGATGAAAAACGGTTTTTCAGGTGAATGGAAAACAAAAAGCTGGGGTAGCAATACTTACATCTAACAAATTAGACCTCAAAGTGAAGGCCATAATAAGAGATAAGGAAGGTCACTTCATAATACTAAAGGGAGCAATTCTACAAGATAATATAACTCTGGTAAACATATATGCATCGATACGGAAGCACCCAAGTACATAAAAAAACTTCTGGAGGATAACGAGGTAGAGATTGACAGCAATAAAGTCATAGTAGGGGACTTCAATACGCCATTAACACCACTGGACAAATCCTCTAAACAAAAAATCAGCAAGAAACATCAGTCCTAAATGACTCACTCGATCAAATGGAATTAATTGACATCTTTAGAATATTTCACCACAAAGCCACAGAATATACATTCTTCTCAAGTGCACATGGGTCATTCTCAAAGATAGACCACATAATTGGGACACAGGCAAAGTCTCTTCAAATTCAAGAAGATAGAAATCCTATCAAGCATCTTCTCATATCACAGTATAATGAATTTTGTAATCGACTACAATAAAAACGCCCCACAACATTCAAACACATGGAGGCTCAATAGCATGTTACTAAATAAAGAATTGGTTATCAATGACATCAAGAAATTAAAAAAATAACCTTCCTGGAAACAAATGAAAATGAACACACAACAACCCCAAATCTCAGGGACACAGCAAAAGCATTCCTGAGAGTGAAGTTCATAGCACTACAGGCACACCTCAAAAAACAAGAAAAATTAACAATAAAATATTTAACCATTCAACTTAAAGAACTAGAAAAAGAACAACAACAAAAGCCGTAAGCAGAAAGGAAATATTAAAGATCAGAGCAGAAATAAACGACATAGAGACAAAAAAAACACACAAAAAACAAAAACAAACAACAAAAAAATATCAACAAAACCAAGAGCTGGTTCTTTGAAAGGATAAACAAAGATTTATGAACTTCTAGCCAGGATCATCAAGAAGCAAAGAGAGAAGACCCAAATAAACAAAATGAGAAATGAAAGAGGTGAAGTAACAACCAATCCCACAGAAATACAAACGATTATGAAAAAAATACAATGAACAACTTTATTCCAAAAAAATGAACAACCTATAGGAAATGGACATATTCTCAGAAAAATACAAGTTCCCAAAACTCAATCAGGAAGAATAAAAAAAAACCCTGAAGAGGCTGATAACTAGCGAAGAAATTGAAGCCACAATCAAAATCTTCCAGCAAACAAAATCTGGTCCGGATTGTTTTACAGGGGAGTTCTACTGAGCATTCAAAGAAGAACTAAAACCTATCCTCCTCAGACTATTCCAAAAAATTCAAGAGGAAGGCACACTTCCAAGCTCTTTCTATGAAGCCAGCATTACCCTAATTCCC
>NW_005370538.1:77984-81099 GCF_000412655.1 Myotis brandtii
CCCTTTCTTGATAAAAACTCTCAGCAAAGTGTGAATAGAGGGATCATACCTCAACATAATAAAAGCCTTATATGACAAGCCTAAAGCCAACATCATACTCAATGGGCAAAAACTAAACTCATTTCCCCTAAGACCATGAACAAGACAGGGATGCCCACTTCAACCACTCCTTTTTGATATAGTACTGGAAGTGCTAGCCATAGTGATCATACAAGAAAAAGACATAAAAGGCACCCAATTTGGAAAAGAATAAATAAAACTGTCCTTATTCACAGATGACATGATACTATACATAGAAAACCCCAAAGACTCCATAAAAAAACTACTAAACTAATAAATGAATTAGGTTTAGAAATCTAACACCCAGAAATCTATGGTCTTTTTATACACCAATAATGAACTCACAGGAAGAGAAACTTAAAAAAAATCCCTTTTACCATTGCACCAAAAAAATTAATATACCTAGGAATCAACTTAACTAAGGAGGTAAAAGACCTGTACTTGGAAAACTACAGGACATTGAAAAAAGTGATAGAGGAAGACATAAACAAGTGGAAGAACATACCATGTTCTTGTATTGGTAGAATCAACATCATTAAAATGTACATACTCCTTGCCGAAACTGGTTTGGCTCAGTGGATAGAGCGTCGGCCTGTGGACTGAAGGGTCCCAGGTTCGATTCCGGTCAAGGGCATGTACCTGGGTTGCGGGCACATCTCCAGTAGGAGATGTGCAGGAGGCAGCTGATCGATGTTTCTCTCTCATCGATGTTTCTAACTCTCTATCTCTCTCCCTTCCTCTCTGTAAAAAATCAATAAAATATATTTTAAAAAAATGTACATACTCCGAAAAGCAATCTACAGATTCAATGCAATCCCCATGAAAATACCAATGGTATATTTCAAATATCTAGATCAGTGATAGCGAACCTTTTGAGCTTGGCTTGTCAACATTTTGAAAAACCCTAACTTAACTCTGGTGCCGTGTCACATAATGACATTTTTTTGATATTTGTAACCATAGTAAAACAAAGACTTATATTTGTGATATTTATTTTATATATTTAAATGCCATTTAACAAAGAAAAATCAACCAAAAAAATGAGTTTGCGTGTCATAGGTTCGCCATCACTGATCTAGATCAAACTCTCCAAAAATTCATCTGGAATATAAAAAGACCTTAATAGCCATAGTAATCCTGAGAAAGAAGCACAAAGTTGGAGGGATCAAAATACCAGATATCAAGCTATATTACCAAGCCACGGTTTTCATAACTGCCTGGTATTGGCACAAGAGCAGACATATAGACCAATGGAACAGAACAGAGAACCCAGAAATTGACCCATGCCATTATGCTCAATTAATATTTGACAAAGAAGGCAAGAGCATACAATGGAGTCAAAACAGTCTCTTTAATAAATGGTGCTGGGAAATGTGGACAGATACATGCAAAAATGAAACTAGAACACCAACTTACACCATACACAAAAACAAACTCAAAATGGCTAAAGGACTTGAATGTAAGATGGGAAACCATAAGAATCCTACAAGACTCCATAGGCAGCAAAATAGCAGACATATCTTGTAGCAATATCTTTACCAACACAGCTCCTAGGGCAATGGAGAATGAAGATAAAATAAACCAATGGGACTACATCAAAATAAAAAGCCTCTGCACAGCAAGAGATACCATCAACAAAACAACAAGTAAGTCAACTGCATGGGAGAACATATTTGCCAATGATATTTCAGATAAGGGTTTAATCTCCAAAATTTACAGACAACTAAACAAACTTTCCCATAAAAATAGATGGTAAATAAATGTAAGTTATATTATTCATCAAAATAGATACTACATGGGAGTATATACTGTACATTATTCATAATTTATCCTCAACACTTTCATAAGTACTGGGCACATACTAAACACAGGCACATAATAAATGTTGGATGAATGTACCCCAAGCCCCCACTACATAAAATTATGTGGAAATTGTTAACATCAATAATGGTGTTGGATATTATTAGTGAATTCTTATAGAAAGCAGACAATATAGTCAACAACAGTGTCCCATGTAAGAAAAGCTTACTGTCTCTGCTCCTGTGTAATGCTGGTGCTTGAAGTACAATACCTGACCACTAGAGGGAAGAGAGCTAGCCACTGGCTCTCAGACAACATACCAGTTAGAAGAAATGAAATACTTACGGTTTGGGTTTTGACTTTTGAGTGTTTCTTCTTTAAAGTATTTAATCTTATTAGTGATACATAATGTCTCTAATAGGCAGTATGTCTCCGGAAACGTTCTTCTTGGATACCTTGATTTAATCTATGTTACTTTATGATTATTAGACACAGCATTAATATTCAACGGGGGCATTAGAGTTCTTTTTCTTTCATTACAGTGTTAGTATGTCTATTTAATCCTCATTGATTTGATTAAAAAGTACCCATAAATATAATGATACTGCTATAGCCCCTTGCAATTTTTAATCCCTTTCTTAGTTGAAACAGATCATCTTGAAGAATAAAAACATAAATTAAAATGTTATCATTTATCAGTAGTCAAAGAAACAACAAAATGAAGGAAAAGGGGGGAAGCATAAGCCAGTACTAAATTATCTAATCTAATAAAAGAGAAATATGCAAATTGACCGCCCCTTCGCTATGCCCCAAGCCATGCCCACCAGCCAATCAGAGTGACTATATGCAAATTAACACAACCAAGATGGCGGCCGGAAGCCACAGAGCTGGAGCAAGCAGGAGGCTTGGTTACCCCAGCAATGGAGGAAGCCAAGCTTCCCGCCTGCCCTGGCTCCTGTGGCCTCCACTAAAGGCAACAAAGTTTCAATTATAAAAGATAAATAAATCCCAGATAACCTTCCAGCCAGCCTCCACTGGGAGCTTGGGTGGTGGGGGCCATGGCCAGCCTGCAAACAGCCATCAGCCCCTCACCAATACTGGCCAGGCACCCCAGGGGGGACCCCCACTCTGAAGGGGCTGTGGCCAGCCTGAAAACGGCCCTCAGCCCCTCACCCAGGCTGGCCAGGCACCCCAGCGGGAACCCCCACACTAAAGGGGCTGTGGCCAGCCTGCAAACAGCCATCAGCCCCTCACC
>NW_005370538.1:81793-92468 GCF_000412655.1 Myotis brandtii
CCTCCTCAGCAGCACTAAGGATGTCCGACTGCAGCTTAGGCCTGGTCCCCGCTGGAAAGTGGACATCCCCCGAGGGCTCCCGGGTTGTCAGAGGGATGTCTGACTGCCAGCTTAGGCCCACTCCAGGGGAGCGGGCCTAAGCCAACAGGTGGTCATCCCCCGAGGGGTCCCAGACTATGAGAGGGCACAGGCCGGGCTGAGGGACCTCCCCAAGTGCACAAATTTTTGTGCACTGGGCCTCTAGTAATTGTATAAAAGACAGCAAAGACCTCATTTGAACAGGAGTAGAGATAATCAACAACTCTCCAACATGTACATGTTGTATGGACAAGTGAACTCTGGTCTTTGTAATAGCAAGAATCAGCCAGCTGAGTCTTTGAAGATTACCATGGTGATAACATTTGGATTTTATCTGAAATTCATGGCATTCTAACCAGAGTTATAAAATGGTTTTCTCTTTCCCTATGCTTTCAAACCCAGTGACAAAATAAATACTTTAGTCTTTCCATTATATAGGTATACCTGTAATTTATTAATAAAAATGTGTGATTAGCTTTCTGATTATGAAATTAACTTCACTTAATTGGGATACTTAACTGTAATGCTTTCATTAGGGTCGCCAAAGGAGGAATGCATGATGCTGAAAGTGATAAAGATTTATAAATTTATAAGGTCATCTGGAAACCAGATGGGCTTATCCCCAAAATGGTGTCAGCAGGACAGGGTAGGAGAAGTGGAATATATATGTCTCCTGTGAAGGTCAGAGTACCCGTGGGCAGAAGGCTGGGTGAGGTGGTTTACTGGAAACTGAAAACTTTTAATCATCTCTTGAATGAGAATAATAGAAAAACTGCTGGGAGAGCAAGAGCCCCAGGTGGGGCATAATGGAGCACAGGGGAAAGGTAGAATGTGTCTAACATTATTACAGTGGATAAAAAGACAGACATTGGAATCAGGAAGACCTAAAATCAGAATCTATATCTGTCACATATGAACTTCAAGAAATCCCTTTGTCAATAGAAATAAACTCATAGATACAAAGAACTCACTGATGGTTGCCAGAGGAGCAGGAGACTGGGTGAAAAAGGTGAAAGGGTTAAGAACTCCTAATTGGTAGTTGCAAAGTCGTCACAGGATGTAAAGTACAGCATAGGCAATGTAGTCAATAATATTGTAATAACCATGTATAATATCAGGTGGGTTATGGAAATATTGGGTAGAATATTTTGTAAAGTAATTGATTGTCTAACCACTATGCTGTCCACCTAAAACTACAAGATAATTAAAAAGTACTCATATATACAATGATACTGCTATTGAATATAAACTGTAATTGAAGAAAATAAAATTAAAAAATAAATCCTTAACATAATAATCTCCAGGTCTGTCCATGCTGTTGCAAAGGTTAAGAGACCTTCTTTTTTATAGTGTCACTAGAGGCCTGGTGTAAAAATTCATGCACTGGGGGAGTGTCCCTCAGCCAAGCCTGCACCCTCTCCAATCTGGGACCCCTTGGGGAATGTCCAACTGCGGGGGCGGGCCTAAACCAGCAGTCGGACATCCCTCTCACAATCCGGGACCACTGGCTCCTAACTGCTCACCTGTCTGCCTACCTGATCGCCCCTAACCGCCTCTGCCTGCTGGTCTTATCGCTGCCTAACTGCTCCCCTGCCCATCTGATCACCCCCAACTGCTCTCCCCTGCTGGCCTAATTGCCCCTAACTGCTCCCCTGCTGGCCTAATTGCCCCCAACTGCCCTCCCCTGCTGGCCTGATCGTCCCCTAATTGCTTGCTCCCCTGCCAGCCTGATCTCCCTTAACCACCTCTGCCTCAGCCCCTGCCACCGTGACTTTGTCAGGAAGGAAGTAGGACATCTGGAAGATGTCTGGTCGACCTGGTCTAATTAGCATATTACCCTTTTATTAGTATAGATAGTATTCCATTGTGTATATGTACCATAGTTTTTTATGCACTCATCTACTGATGGGCACTTGGGCTTTTATAGCTCTTGGCTATTGTAAATAACACTGCTATGAACATAGGAGTGTATATATTCTTCTTTATTGATGTTCGATATTCTTAGGATATATTCCCAGAAGTGGGATTGCTGGGTCAAAAGCCAGTTGCCTTTTTAATTCTTGGAGGAATCTCCATACTGTTTTTTTACAGTTGCTGCACCAGTCTGCATTCCCACCAGCAATATACTAGGGTTCCGCTTTTTCCACATCCTCACCAGCACTTGTTGTTTATTAATTTATTGATGCTAGCCATTCTGGAAGGTGTGAGGTGGTACCTCATTGTAGTTTTAATTTTCATCTCTCTGGAGATTATTATGCTAAAGGAAATAAGTCAGTCAGAGAAAGACAAATATCACATGATCTCACTTATATGTGGAATCTAATAAAAAATAAACTGACAAACAAATAGGTTCAGAGACATTGATGCATGAAACGGACTAACAGGTCTCTGAGGGAAAATTTTATATGCATAGCCTATGGACACAGACAATAGTGTGGTGAAGGCCTGGGGTTAGGTGGGACATGGGGGCAGGATGGAGGTGGGCAAATGAGGGAAGAGAATGGGGGACATCTGTAATATTATCACACACAAAATAAATTAAAAAAATAAATTTTTTTGTCTTTCTGTACCTCAGTTTCTTCACCTATAAAATAGGAAGATCAATAAATACCCATATAACATAAGTTTAAAGTATTATCTTAAGTTTTAAATCCTCTTTTTATCCCTTCTAATCCTATTATATAAAGTAAGAGACAGATGAAGGTTATAGATATTTTTGAGTTTTAGGTATGTAAATTTTTATATTATTTTGTTGTTTACTAGTCAGTATAATTAATTAACTTTCACTATACACATGGGACTTTTCAAAATAGTAGAGAAAGTATTGATCATTGTCATTGCATTTCAGGAGAAAAGCAACACACTATAAAAAATGTATTTTCCAAAATGATGAAATGTTCTTGTTTATTATAAGTAATATACTCAAGTATCTTTCAGTGAGTAGAAAATCCAGCTGTGTCCCTTGGTTTAAAGAATTTTAGCTAAGTGTGGTGGCTAGGACTTTATCCTCATTTTCAAAACTGTGCATCTATGTGTAACGACAATGGGAATGACTAAGCTTATTTAGATAGGCACACAGATGCCTGTCAATCAGTGACCCAAGTCTTCCCTCAGAAGCAATGTAATTGAAGAAACTGACCTCTTTCACTTTAGGCTGTATTAAGAACCAGAAGCAAATACAGAACTATTAAATGTACAGATGAGTTTTGGGGGGAAAAGTAAAAAAACAGAATGGTAAAACTGACTGGAAAAATTGCTATCTCCTTATAAAAGCAAGACTAATAAAAATAACTCAAATTTTTAAACAGTTTTTTTAAATGTAATTCTTATAAAATTTATTAATATAGAGAATTCAATGGATTTTAGTATATTTCAGTGTTGTGCAACTATCATCATTATTCAATCTTAGGAACTTTTCATCAACCCAAAAAGAAAAACTGTATTCATTAATCTGTCAATCCCCATTCTCCCCTCCCCACCTCCAGTCCCTGGGAACCACTATTCTACTTACTATCTCTATAAATTTGCCTATTCTGGACATTTCCTAAAAATGAAATCATACAATATGTGGCCTTTTGTGTCTGGTTCATTTCATTAGCATAAAGTTTTCATGGTTCATCCATATATTAGCACATTATTCCATTTTATTGCCTAATAATATTTAATTATATGGGTATACCAAGTTTTATTTATCACTCATCATGCGATGGACATTTGGGTTGTTCCCACTTTTAGACTCATATCACTAATGCTGCTATGAGCATACACGCACAAGTTTTTGTTGGCCATGTTTTTTTCATTTCACTTAGATACATACCTAGACATGGAATTCCTGGGTCATATTATACCCATATGTTTAACTTTTTGAGGATACTATCAAACTGTTTTTCCAAAGCAGCTGAACCATTGCACTATTTTACATTCCCATGAGCAGTGCAGTTTTCTAATTTCTCCACATTCTTACCCCATACTATGATCTGTCCTTTTTATTGTAGGTATCCTAATGAATGTGAAGTGGTATCTTCAGTTTTTTATTTGTATTTCTCTGATGAATGATGATATTGAGCATCTTTTCATATACTCATTGGCCATTTGTGTATCTTCTTTGGAGAAATTTCTATTAGACTCTTTAACCAATTTGTAATTGGGTTATTTGTCATTCTATTGTTGAGTTATAAATTCTTTATAGATTCTGAAAATAAGCCTCTTATTACATATATGATCTGCAAACATTTTATTACAATTTGTGGGTTATTTTTCACTTCCTTAATGATATCCCTTGACACACAATTTAAAAATTTTTGACAGAGTCCAATTTTTTTTTATTATTTTGTTGCCTATGTTTTTGGCATCTTATGTAAGAAACTGTTGCTTGATCCAAGGTCATATTACTTATTTCTATGTTTTCTTCTAAGGGTTCTATAGTTTTAGCTGTTACATTTTGGTTGTTGATCCATTTTGAGTTCATTTTTGTATCTGGCATAAGGTATGTGTCCAACTAGATTCCCTTGCATGTGAGTATCCAGTTTTCCCAGCACCATTTATTTATAAGAATATTCTTTTCCCATTAAGTGATATTGGCACTATTGTCAAAAATCAATTGCTCATAGATGTATGCGTTTATTTTTGGATTCTTTATTATATTTCATTGATCTATGTATCTACTTTTAGGCCAGTATCACACTACCTTGGTTGCTGTAGCTTTGTAGTAAGTTTTTCCAGATTGTTTTGCCCATTCTGGGCCACTTAAATTTCCATATGAATTTAAGGCCACTTGTTAATCTCTGGGGGGGAAAAGCAGCTGGGACCTTGATAGGGATTGTGTTAATCTGTAGATCAATTTGGAGATTATTGCCATCTTAACAATATTAAGTCTTCTAATTCATGAACACAAAATGTCTTTCCACTTATTTAGCTCTCTGTTAATTTCTCTCAACTTTATAATCTTTAATAACCTAATTTTGTAGGATGGAAATTTTTATGGGATTGTTTTTGATAGTTATCCACTGTCTACCATACTGTAACACCTCTTTCTGGCATCCATATTGTTCCATGTTTTAGGCCTTTTTAAAATATATATAATAAACTTGATATTCAAATGGTCCTGGGTAAAAACCAGCTCTGTCACTTAACTGTGTAACCACAGGAAAGTTAAATCATTTTTCTTTGTCCCAATATCTTATTCTTTAAAATGGAGAAAATGCTTGCTTCAGGGCTACTGTAAAGAATCAATAAGTATTAGAACATGTCTGCATGGTTTCTGGCACATGGTGGTCATTCAATAAATGCTACTCTTAACTCCTCACTCACATACAGAATAAATATTTCCTTAAGATGAGTGCCAATGAATAATGGAAAGATCAATCACTTATGCTGTGCTACTCTAGTAGGTAGTAGACATATTAACTTTCTTAAAATGATAATCACTTCAAGAATTATTTAGGGGAGATTTTAGTACATATGTCTTTCAAATTATACACTACAGGCCATCCTTCCTACAACTGTGTTAAGTGTTTTCTACACACATAGTTCTGCTAGAGATTACAGACATGTGTAAGGTATAAATAACTCTTTGCCTAAAGATAGTGACATTTGAGGTGGGAAGACAAGAAATAGAAAGTACATAATTTATATCTGTGTCTAAGATAGTATTTGTCAGTACTTCTCAAGGGAATTATCCAAAATAAGTAGTATGAGGCTTCAGAGGAATACAGACTGGACCGATCTACAGGTTTTAAGTAAATAAAATAAACTTAGCCTTAGAGTTGGGTAACCTTAGATAGAAAGAGAAATGGGGCAGGAAAGAAAGGCACAAATTAAAAAACAAACAAACCTATGTGTGTTTTTTAGGTCTAACCTTAGGCAATTACAAAGGCTTTTCTTGGCAGGCATCATGAGGAAAGACTGTCCTCCCCACACTAGACTTGGTGCACAGTCAGAGCACTAGAGTCTCTGAGGGGAGTTGCAGTCAAGGACTCAGATCCCTCTGGCCGGTCACCGTCTTCACATGTTTGCATTGCTAGCCCCTGTGCCTTCATTCCTAGGTATCTTTATCTGAATCCTTGGACAGAGGTATTTTTCAGGGGTCTCTGCCAAGGCCTCCTTATTGGAAGAACAGTGGAAAACCTTAGACACTTCCCTGCTCTGACTTAGTACCCAGTACTTTTCTACTCATAGCCCTCCTCCCTCATCCCTCTCCCCCTCACTTCATATTTCTTAAAAATGCTGGCACCCTGCCCCAGCCGGTTTGGCTCAGTGGATGGAGCATCAGCCTGCGGACTCAAGGGTCCCAGGTTCGATTCCGGTCAAGGGCATGTACCTTGGTTGCAGGCACATCCCCAATAGGGAGTTTGCAGGAGGCAGCTGACTGATGTTTCTCTCTCATTGATGTTTCTAACTCTCTATCCCTCTTCCTTCCTCTCTGTAAAAAAATCAATAAAATATATTAAAAAAATAAACACTAAAACTCTCTCTTTAAAAAAAAAATGCTGGCGCCTTTTGTTTCATATTCCCCCAACATTGAGATAGCCCTCACATTTACACTGATGACCTGACCCAACTGGTGCATGGTTCCATAGAGGAAAATGAAACAGAATCAGTCCTTGCTTCAATTTTAGCCTCTTATACTATCACAGAGAGTGATTAAAGGCCTTACCCTTTCCTAGTTCAGGACTCTTCTATTATACTAGCGATGATGATATCCTTGACATTACAGCTGAAAAATAAAAACCTGGTATTTCAGATCTGTTTTCTGAAATTTTTTAAGCTAAAATCACATGCAAAAATTGACTTGCAGCTACTAATTTTGACACCTTTTAGATCTGTATGAAAATGTGTTGGGTTGAAGCAGCAAACCAGTGAGTGCTGCATTTTGGATATTTAGTTTTATCTTTAGTTAAACACCACCTGGTGTATTCATTTATACCATTTAATATATGACACACTGTTGTAGTATGTATAATTTTGTGATCTTTATTTCCCTTTGTATTGTGCTTAATGTAATAAAAGGGGGGGTCATGACTTTTGAAGAAATTAAGATTGCATAGAAAGGACCTAGCTGAGTGGGTGTTACAGTAGATTATCATATTATAATCATTTATGTTTTGGGAAAATCAGATCTACTAGCTTTATTTCCCAAAATCAAAATGTGAATTAAAGAGAAGATGTCTTCTGTAATGATTTCTGTGAGCAAGTTTCAAAAATTTACCTTCTAATTTACTTTTCCCTAACACAACTACATGGTTCAATAAAATTAAGCACCCTTCAACATTTGGCACTAAAAATAAGCTTATTTGTTTAAAGGGTTGACAAAATATGCCATTCAGTATTTCCACCTCTCCTGGGTTCAGCATGCTCTATCTCAGTGAAGGATGTTACTTATGGTGGGCAATATTAATAGCTCCTATTGGACCACTGCTTAGCTGTAAGAATACCCTGATAAACGATATCCCCTTTTTTTCTCATGCTAAGGAGTACTAGTGGATAGTAGAGTTGGCTTTTAGGGCATAATCCTAAGAGACATGGTTGTTAGTGGTCCCATTTACAATTCCAGCCTATCAGAGTAGAACCAGATTCTCACTGGTCTTTCTCTCCCAAGCCTGGAACTCTGGAAGTGGGAGGAGACACTTATGACTCATTAATTTGTTGCTCCCTAAACTACAGGCAAAGGAGATGGAGGCCTAGCAGTAGGCTCAGCTACATTATATTCTTTGAAGAGAAAATTTTAAAACACAAAATACTCCTTGACTGGGTAATGCTGACTAGTACAAAACTATCTTTTAAATATTGAGGTATTTTGAAAGGACATAAAAACATAATAGTTAAAATCTAAACTTCAGTTTGGCTTTTATTTGTTACAAAAACAAGAAAACACAGAGTATAAAATCCACTCCATCATTCTTAAACCCAACACCTAAGATCAGATAATCATAAGTAGAACATGACACATGTCCTCTACTGTCTACCAGTTCATCTAGCTCATTGAGGCAGAGGTGTAGCAATCATCCTTTGAGCCACTGCTTTTATCTTTATACCTTAGAAATTCTGGCTAAGAAAAAGGCCAACATAAAAAACTATGTTTCACAAAATACTGATGATAATGTGTGTTTACCATTAAATTATCTGTCTTTGTGTGTGTGTGTGGGGGGGGGATGGAATTCAGTCAATAGCTATAATTTGTATCCATTTTTATTATATCTTCCCATTTTTATTATAAATATATTTTTTCTCAAACCTCTTGCTCTTGCTACTATGTCTACTAGTGAATACTCATAGATAACAAAAATGAAAGAGCAAATGAAAAACAGGAAAAAAAAAACGCTAATAAAAAAATCTGTCAATGGGGAGTGTGCAGGAGGCAACCAGTCGATGTTTCTCACATGAATGTTTCTCTCTCTCTTTTTCTCCCCATGTTTCTCTTTCTCTTTTTCTCCCCATTCCCTCTCCCTTCCTTCTACTTTCTTGAAAAGCAATGGAAAAATATCCTCATGTAAGGATTTAAAAAAAAGCTGTCAAATTAGTGTAGCTTTGAAGTATTTGGTAAAACTTTTCAAGTTTATATTTCAGGCAAGTTTTTTTCTTAACATATGCATTTATGAGGACTTTCATTTAAAACTGTGATTTTCAAATGGTGTGCCATAAGAGGCACATATGTGTATCCCAATAATTTTTAAAACATGCAAAAATTATTTAGTCAGGGGCACTAACCTCTTTTCCCTTAGATTGTCGAATTAAAAAAAATGAGAACAGCCAGCACAAAAATAACCATCCTGTGTGAATAAATCAAAATTATACTCATCTTTTATCAGATCAGCAAAATATATATTTTTGGTATGCCACAGAATTCTATGTGTGCCATGAGATGAAAAAGGTTGAAAATCTAAATCAATGTGTATCTTCTGCTGAAGCTTTGTTCTAAAAAAAAATAGTGAGTCAGAAAAGCAAGTGTAGCCTTATTACCTATGACAAAATAGATTTCAAGATAACAGAGATAATAAGGGACAAAGATGATACTTTATAATGATAAAGGGACCACTACATCAAGAAACATAACACTTCTTAATATATATGCACCCAACCAGGGAGCACCAAAATATATAAAACAACTACCCACAGAGCTAAAGGGAGAAACAGACCAAAATACAATTATAGGTCGGGCCTCACTACTCCATTGACAGCCCTAGACAGATCAACCAAACAGAAAATCAATAAAGAAATATCAGCCTTAAATGAAACACTAGACCAAATGGACATAATTGACATTTACAGAATTGTTTATCCCAGAACATCAGATTATACAGTCTTCTCCAGTGCACATGGAACATTCTAAATGATAGACCCTATGTTGTGTCACAAAACTACCACCAACAAATTCAAGAAGATTTAAATTATATCAGTATATTCTCTGACCATAATGCCTTGAAATTACAAATCAACTGCAAAAAATGAAGTAAATAAACCCACAAATACATGGAGAGTAAACAACATACTACTAAAAAGTGTCTGGGTCACAGAAGAAATAAAAGATGAGATCAAAAGATATATAGAGACAAATGAGAATGACAATACAATATAGCAAAACCTCTGGGATGCAGGGAAAGCAGTAATAAGAGGGAGGTTTATATAATTACAGGCCTATCTCAAGAAACAGAAGAAATCCCAAGTAAATAGCCTAATATCACATCTTAAATAACTAGAAAAAGAAGAACAAAAGCAACCCAAAGTCAGCAGAATAAATGAGATAATAAAAATTATAGTAGAATTAAATGAGAGAACAAAAAGACTATACAACAAATTAATAAAAAAGAGCTGTTTCTTTGAAAATATTAATAAAATCAACAAACCCCTGGCTAGACTCACTAAGGCAAAAAGGGAAAAGACCCATATCAATAAATCAGAAATGAGAGAGGAGAATTCACCACAGACATCACAGATATACAAAGGATCATATTAGATTATTATGAAAGACTATAATGCCACCAAATTCAATAACCTAGAAGTTCCTAGAAATATGTAACCTTCATAGATTAAATCATGAAAAATGGGAAAATCTAAATAGACCAATCAACATGGAGGAAATTGAAAGAACCATCCAAAACCTTCCAAGAAACAAAAGTTTAGGACCAGATGGCTTCACTAGTGAATTCTACCAAATGTTCAAAGAAGATTTAAAACCTGTCCTTCTCAAACTCTTCCAAAAACTTGAAGAAGAGGCAATACTTCCTAACATATTCTATGAGGCCAATATAACCTTACTGCTAAAACCTGGCAAAGATAATACAAAAAAGATAATACAATCCATAGACCAATATCTCTGATGAACACATATGCGAAAAGCCTAAACAAAATACTAGCAAATCAAATACAATAATGCATATAAAAATAATACATCATGATCAAGTGGGTTCATTCCAGGGGCACAAAGATGGTTTAACATATACAAATCAATCATTAACAAGAGAAAGGATAAAAATCGTATGATCCTTAACGCCAAGAAATACATGGCATTTCTATACACCAATAGTGAACTTACAGAAAGAGAGACTAAAAAAGCAATCCCATTTACCATCACACCAAAAAAATTAAGATACCTAGGAAT
>NW_005370538.1:93651-103089 GCF_000412655.1 Myotis brandtii
TATGCTGCTGTAAAAAGGAAGGAACTCCTACCATTTGCAACAGCATGGATGGAGCTGGAGAGCATTATACTAAGTGAAATAAGTCAGTCAGATAAAGATAAATATCACATGATCTCACTCATTTGCTGATTATAATGAACAACATAAACTGATGAACAAAAACAGATCTAGAGACAGAGAAGCATCAATCAGATGCTCAAACCTCAGAGGGAAGGTAGGGGAGGGTGGGGGTAAGGGGAAGAGATCAACCAAAGGACTTGTATGCATGCATATAAGCATAAGCGATGGACACAGACAACAGGGAGTGAGGGTGAGGGCAAGACTGAGGGCATGAGGGGACAATGGCGGGGATAAAGATACATTTTTTTAAATTATTTTATTGCTTAAAGTATTACAAAGGGTATTACATATGTGTCCTTTTTTTCCCGCCCTTGACAATCCCCTGGCCTCCCCTACCCCCCAGTGTCTTATGTCCATTGGTTATGATAACCGGTTTGGCTCAGTGGATAGAGCGTCGGCCTGAGAACTGAAAGATACATTTGTAATACCTTAATCAATAAAGGAAAAAAATAAAAAAATCATATGATCTTATCAATAGATACAGAAAAGTCATTTGATAAGATACAACATACACTTATGATTAAAAGACTCAATAAAATAGGAATAGAAGGGAAGTACCTCAACAGAATAAAGGCTATCTATGATAAACCTTCAGCTAATATCATACTCAATGGTGAAAAACTGAAAGCTTTTCATCTAAGATCAGGAACAAGACACAATGTCCACTCTCACCACTCTTATTTAGCATGGAACTGATGGAAGTCCTAGCCAGAGCAATAAGACAAGAGAAAGAAATAAAAGGCATCCAAATAAGGAATGAAGAAGTCAAACTGTCACTTTTTGCAGGTGACCTGATTCTGTATATAAGAAACCCTAAGGACTTCACCACAAAACTATTATAAACAATAAACAAATACAGTAAAGTTGCAAGATACAAAAATCAATGTGCAAAAATCCATGGCCTTCCAATAAAACTTCAGAAAAAGAAATGGAAAAAAAAATTCCCTTTTCAATTGCAACCTAAAGAATAAAATACCTAGGAATATACTTAACAAAGAATGTGAAAGACCTATATACTGAAAATTACAAAGCATTATTAAAAGAGACTCAAGAAGACACAACAAAATGGACATATATCCCGTGTTCATGGATTGGAATAATCAACAAAGGTAAAATGGCCATAATACTTAAAGCAATATACAGATTTAATGCAATTCCCATCAAAATCCCAATGTCATTTTTTAAAAAATAGAATGAGAAATCATCAGATTTGAGTGGAACCACAACAGACCCTGAATAGCCAAAGCAATCATGATAAAAAGAAACGAAGATGGAGGTATCCTGCTACCTGATTTCAAGTTATACTACAGAGCTACAATAATCAAAACAGCATGGTATTGGCAGAGAAATAGACACACATATCAATGAAACATAATAGAGAACCCAACTATAAAACCACATGTAAATGGACAGATCATTTTTGACAAAGGAGCCAGAAACACAAAATGGAGTAAAGAGAGTCTCTTCTATAAATGGTACTGGGAAAACTGGAAAACCACATGCAAACAAATGAAACTGGGTTACAGTTTGTCCACATGTGCAAAAATTAATTCAAAATGGATCAAAGACCTAAACATAAGACCCGAAACAACAAGTTATATAGAAGAAAATATAGGTACCCAGTTTATGGACCTTGATATGGAGAACATTTTATGAACTTGACCCCAAAGGCAAGGGAAGTAAATACAAAAGTAAATGAGTGGGACTATATCAAACTAAAAAGCTTCTGCACAGCAAAAGAAACTGACAACAAAACAAAGAGGCAGTCAACCTGATGGGAAATGATATTTGCAAAAAAATAGCTCCAACAAAATTTAATTTCCAAAAAATATAAAGAACTAATAAAACTCAACATCAAATAAGCAAACAACACAATCAAAAAGTGGACAGAAGACCTGAAAATACACCTCCCACAAGAAGACATAGGAGCAACTAATAGATATATGAAAAGATGTTCAATGTCACTGATAATTAGGGAAATATAAATCAAAACTACAATGAGATACCACCTCACACCTATTAGAGCGGCCATTATCAACAAGACAAACAATAACAGGTGTTGAAGAGGTTGTGGAAAAAAGGGAAGCCTCATTCATTGCTGGTAGGAATGTAGACTGTTACAACTACTATGGAAAGCAGTCTGGTGATTCTTCAAAAAGTTAAGACTGGAGATACCATATGACCCAGCAATCCCTTTCCTGGGTATATACCCGAAAAAAACTCGAAATCATGTATTTGCAAACTTATATGCACCGCTATGTTCATTACAGCATTATTCACAGTGGTCAAGGCATGGAAACAACAAAAGTGTCCTGTGATAGAGGACAGGATAAAGAAGACATGGCAGATATACACAATGGAATACTACTCAGCCATAAGAAAAGATGAAATAGCGCCATTTGCAACAACGTGGATGGACCTCGAGACCATTATGCTAAGTCAGTCAGAAAAAGCTAAGAACCATATTATGGCACTCACATGTGGGATATAAAACTGAAAATTGTAAACACAAACAACAGTGTGGTGACTGCCAGTGGGAAGGGAGTAAGGGCAGAAGCAGGTCCTAATATATGGTGACAGGAGATTTGACTTTGGTTGGTGAGCACAGGGTGCAATATACAGGTCTTGTAACATAGAAACCCACACCTGAAACGTATATGTTCATGTGGACCACTGTCACCCCAATAAATTTAATAAATAAAAGAAAAAAATAGTATCTTGTCCCAAATATTAGCAGTCTGAAGCTGATTAACTCATTTGAGGAGTAGCAATGACACTTCTATTAAAGTAGGCCTTCTGAATTTCTTTTTGTTTTATATCTACACTGATTCCCAGAACTTGAATTCCTATTAACTGAGCTCACATGAAGTGCCAAGCACTTTGCTAGTTGATGGATAGAAACCCAGATAGGACATGCCCTTATGTTCAAGACCCTCAGGATATACTGGAAAATACAGAACTAGAAGCAAATAATTCTAATACAGTGCAGAGTTATACCTGCGATAATAGAGATATGTTCCAAGAACTATATGTATGATTTACTTAGGTGGGAGAAAGGGGGGCTTTATTGAGGAGGGATATTTACTTTGGGTCTTGAAATATGATTATGAGCTCTTCAGAAAAGGGCAATGTAAAAGAAGTAAAAATTGATATGAAGTTAAGATGACTGGTATAGCCAAATATATGGGGCAAAAGAAAAAATTTCAAAAAGCCCACTGGCTTTTTCTATTGATTTACAGCTTAATCATATGAGCACAATGAATATTTAGAGACTGTATGATATAAAAAGAACAATCAGAATAAGCTATTATGTCTTCCTGAATCTCATTTAAAACTTAATTAAGTCTAGTGGGAAGCTGGCAAAGTCCCATCTGGGTAGAAAGAGATAGATCTGTCACTGTGAAAATAGAAAAGAGAAGAGAAGAGAAGAGAAGAGAAGAGAAGAGAAGAGAAGAGAAGAGAAGAGAAGAGAAGAAAAGGTCAGCTTATTTCTCTATAAGCCTAACATATTTTTAAATTCCACTTTGCAATGATGGAAGAGTAGATACTTGTATTGAAGAGACATTTTGTTTTATAAAGTGTTTTTTAATATATTTTCATCTGATCTGTATAACCATCCTTTGAGGTATGAAGAAATAGAACATGTATTGTTTTCCATTTTACCCATATATAAGCTCAGAGAAGTAACGTAACTTGCTCAGTGTCACAAAGTTTGTCAGTTTGCAGAGCAAGGACCAAAAATCCAGATCTTCTAATACTAAATTCTTTGTTCTCCACTATACCACACATTTACAGAGCAAATTATGCCATAAAATCGTAATTGTACTTAAATTGCCCAATGGTAATCTTCAATTGTATCAATTAATTAAAATGAATTCATTCACTTCTTCACAATAAGTCTATTAATAATCATATCCACCTTCAAAGACATGTAGACATGAGGTAACCCCCACCCCCAGAAATCCTTACAGTGTAAATCTCTGCTTTTTCTTATTCCTTGCTCTTTGCCCTGGGAGGTTATCTTGTGCATACTTACAACAACCAGCTCCCTTGCCTACAGCTTCCTGTTGGGTTTGGCCAGTGGAAGGCACTGGTATACCAGAAAAAAAAAGTGAAAGCAAGATTGGAGAATGTATTCACTTGCCTCCCTTCCTGCTGGCCAATAATGGATGGTAATGGCCCTCTGCTAAAGGCCACAGCTCCTGTCATGTGGTCCTCTACATAAAACTATCCTCTCTGAGTTTCAATAATCATTTCCCCTGTTGTTCCTTCAATACCAGATTTGGTAACAGGTGCTGTTGTTATCCCTGGGCTACTTCATAATTCCTTATGGCTTTCCCTAAACCCTATTCACACTTTTGTAAATAGTCCCAGTGTTAAATTCTCTTCAAAGTATCCAAGATGTGTATGCCATCTGTTTCTTGCTTGGACCCTGACTGATAAAGCCCCTAATGTTCCTTTTAGTTTCCTTGTATCCATTCCTGATAATCTCATGTAAACTACTGATTTTCTAATAACCATTACATATTCACTGAGGCATCCTCACTCTCCCTGCCCCTGAAATGCTCATGTACCAGTCACAAAGTCATTTACATGATTATCTCTGTTAGGTGTGCTTAGTAGTTAAGGATGTAACTGTTTAGTCCCAAAGGAGCTATGGAGTTGTTTGTACTTAAAATGTGATTGCATTAGTTTAATGACAAGACTCATAACACATTTCACAAACATGGGATATATTTATCAGCTGGATCTATGTTGTTGTTGTTTTTTACAATTTTCAGCTTTAAGCATTTGATAATGCACTAGTAAGTTCACTGAACTCCTAAATTATGATGACCTTGAATCTTAGAAACCATTTTTGTAATTTGACACAGTGCCTTCTCTAGAGTATTTGTGTAGTTGAAAGAAAGAAAAGTAAGAAAATGGATAATGAATTCTAATGAAAAGAATATTTGTTAATGGGAGAAATGCTGTTATTTTAAGTACTAACATTACCACGACTCTCAACATAAATTGGCTTTCCCTTGACTATATTTCCCCCTACATTTAAAATGAGAACCTTCTGAGAATGGGTTTCTCTGTTGCAGGTTAGCACCTGCAGCTCAGGCAAAAGAGTTTCTACAAAAATCAGAGCTACTGGGAATAATTATCCATATGTCAGAGCAAAGCCTATATAAGTAAACATGCCCATAGAATAATTGAAGTGAGCATGACCACAATTCTGCAGAGCTGTCTTAACATTGAGTAGTATTTCTGAAGTCCTAATTCCAAACATATGATACAGAGAAAGCATGAGCAAATATGTCAACAACAAACATGCTTGTTTGGTGTTAAAAAACTGCATCGGTTCTTTTTGATGTATTTACTACTGGCTCCATGAAACAAACTCTCAACTGTTTCAAATAACTCTTGCATTTTACTGTCCACTAAATTGACACTTTTGACCAAATTACTAGTTGCTCTGGTTTTCAGTAGCAGAGGTAAGTTCTGACAAACTCTAAGCAGATGGATAAAAGCAATATAGTTAACTTTGTAATGAACATCTACAAATGATCACCAGAAACAAAGCATCTCATTTGGGATAACAAAAAGATTCCTAAAGCATCATCGCAACCCGGTTTTTTAAAAATAACACAACAATGAAAAAATTTGGTGATAACTTCTAAAATTGTATTTGAACTAGGACAACTTCCATGCACAGAAATAGAGATAATTTATTACCAGGATGTTTCTAGTGTCTGTGGGTTTTAAAAATAAGTTCCTGTTTTACACTCGATCTGGAACATCTCATCATCACCAAAAGGAATATTTGGTTCTGATGTCTTACATATTTACTATCTTTAAAAGGTAGCCAGAGGATTGCAATCCTTGACATTTACATTTATTTAAGTTATTGTCCACAGGCTTTGAATTGCTTATTTAATTTAAATTAATGGACCATGTTCAAATCAAAGAAAGCTAAACTAAGTCAGAATAGTCTAATCAGTCACTTTAAACTCTAATATTTATTGCAGACATTGAAGATTTGAATTTGATTGCATTTATTGAATCAAGTCAGAAAGTTATTTGACTGTAATGGTTGGGCTAGGCCAGTGGTCGGCAAACTCATTAGTCAACAGAGCCAAATATCAACAGTACAAAGATTGAAATTTCTTTTGAGAGCCAAACTTTTTAAACTTAAACTATATAGGTAGGCACATTGTTATTAACTTAATTAGGGTACTCCTAAGGCTTAGGAAGAGCCACACTCAAGGGGCCAAAGAGCCGTATGTGGCTTGCGAGTCGCAGTTTGCCGACCACGGGGGCTAATCTATAAGGAAGTCTAACCTAAGATTACAGGTAGAAGTTCAATTCAGTTCAACATTTGAGCACTGTGTGCCGTACAGGTGCTGGGTATTGGGGAGAGAGAGATGGCTAGGCATTTTACCCTGCCTTCAAGGATCCCATAGTCCAGTGGTCGGCAAACCGCGGCTCGCAAGCCACATGTGGCTCTTTGGCCCCTTTGAGTGTGGCTCTTCCACAAAATACCACGTGCGGGTGCGCATGTACAGTGCAATTGAAACTTCGTGGCCCATGCGCAGAAGTTGGTTTTCGGAAAGGAGATAGACAAAACAAGTATACAAGACGAGTGTGGATGGGAGAGTTGGAAGGGGT
The DNA here is from genome assembly GCF_000412655.1 of Myotis brandtii. NCBI lineage: Eukaryota > Metazoa > Chordata > Mammalia > Chiroptera > Vespertilionidae > Myotis > Myotis brandtii. Next base: position 100,426 of record NW_005370538.1, read on the forward strand.
CGACCTCAGGGAACATACCTCAATCAGATTGAGGACGTTTTTAGCAAAGGCCAGCTTAGGAGTACCCTAATTAAGTTAATAACAATGTACCTACCTATATAGTTTAAGTTTAAAAAATTTGGCTCTCAAAAGAAATTTCAATCGTTGTACTGTTGATATTTGGCTCTGTTGACTAATGAGTTTGCCGACCACTGCCATAGTCTATTGAGAGGAATCAAAAGGGAGAGACAATATCTCAAGGGATGAATCTTCCTATCTCTTCTCAGTCTGAAACCCACCCTTCTGAAGAGGATATAATTTCCAAAGATACATTAGTTAAAAAAATTTTGCTGAGTACCTACTACTGTGTGTCATAAACTGGTACTATTGCTAGTGAATGGAAATACATAGACCAAGTTTTTGGTTGTGTAATTGAGATGTACCAAGAGAAGACAGAGAAAATAAATGTTTACAATAAAGTAGGAATGGAGCAAGAAATGAGCACTGTGAAGAGAAGCACAACTTGTTCTGGAAAACTTGGGGATTATGAGATGTTGCCAACTAGTACACTCAATAAATATTTAATAAGTGTCCACTATGTGCCAGTTGATGGGGGTAAAAAGATGAATAAGACATGGCTCCTTCCCTGGAGTAGCTCATGATTAAGTGGAGCTGTGAATTGCAAGTTTTAAAAACGGTTGCTTCAGATAATTAAAAAATAAAATAAAAATGGAATCCTCAGCTTTCTGAAAGACACATTACTGGTTTAGGGTAAAAAGAAGAAAATTCTGTGGAAAGAATGAACAATGTATATTTATAGACTCAGAACTGTTAGTTAGATGAAGTTTAAACAATTGATTTTACTGAAGTTAAAAAATCACTCACAATATAATTATGATTGCTATAAATTAAATTACATTAAGTTGCCTCAAATATTTTCCTTGGATTAAATTTAAATTATGACATTAGATTGTTTGTATAATATCAAAATCACTGGTTGAAAATTGTAAGATTTAGTTAACTAGTTTTTAATCTACCTAATGCTAAATGTTTTAAATATAATAACAATCATTTTCTATAAATATAACAATGTTCAAACATTCACAAAAATTGTTGCCTTAGTACCTTTATGTTCAATAGGGAGTTGAATTGGTTAGGTACAGAACTTTTTATAGTTACACTAGAGGCCCAGGGCATGATTAAATTGTGCAGGGTCCCTAGGCCTAGATGCAATCAGGGCCATGTCCGCTGTCCAGCATCACTCCTCCACCTCTGTGGCCCCTGCCCCGTGAACCCCAAGCTCACAGCCCCCGCCCTGTGAGGCTCCTCTGCCTCAGCCACCCTGAGAAGCTCCATGCTCACAGCCCCCGCCCCCTCCTCCACCTCACCTCTGCCACCCCTCCAGGTTCAATGCTTGCTGTTCCCCCGTGACACACCTCCACCCCGCAATCCTCTGCCCTGCTACGCTCCTCTGCCTCAGTCACCCAGGGAAGCTCCATGCTCACAGTCCCCGCCCTGCTCCTCCACCTCACCTCCGCCACCCCATGACGCTCCACATTCGCCCCCCTGCCCCACGATGCTCCTCCACCTCAGCCACCCTGGGAAGCTCCAAGCTAACAGCCCCATCCAACCAGGCTCCTCAGCATCCGCGGCCTGCCCCGCCCCACCATGCCGTGAGAGCCTGACCGGTCCTTTGGTCGTTTGGGCCCACAGCTCCCGCTCCCTCAGCTCCCTAGCCTGATGTTTGGTTGTCTGTCCGGTTGTTTTGGACATTATCGACCCTGGCTCATATATATATATGTTTGTTTGCACTTACACAGGACATATTACTTTCAAGTTCCAAAGTTCATAAATTTTATGATTACAAATAATGCCCCTCTAAAAATTTCTCTTTTATTGCTAAGGATCATTATTTTTGGAATTATTTTACATGCATCACCAATAGTTAAGTTTCTTGTGGGAGATATTTTTTCCCCACATAAGGTTTTGTCACTTAAAAATTATGTGAGGTTTACTGGAGAACAATTATGCCACTTTCAGAATATGTGCTTGCCAGTCTACTGGCTTTACCTGCCATTTAAGTGAATCCTCAAGGTTGCTAGTAGTGTGGGAGAAAAAAATTATTACATCATCAACCTGAATGGTCACTTGAAATTATATTAAGCTTTCAATATGAAATCTAAGCCTGCTACACTATAGTATATTTAAAAATCATATTCATTTTAACATACATATATGGCAATATCTCAAAATCTTTCCAAGCAATAAAAGTATCATACAAATAATTTATATCACTCCTCCCATCTCCCATGTTTTCTAGTATTATAATCCAACTTTAATTTTATCACATCAAAAAATTAGTCATTAATATATGATTGTACCAAAATTAGTCAATAGTGTGATTAGTCATTAATATGAAGTTAGTAAACTTGTTCTGTGAAAATGAAATAGTAAATAATTTGGACTTTGCAGGCCATATGGTCTCTGTCACAACTACTTAATTCTGCTGATGTAGCCTGAAAATGCCCTCAGACAATCTATACTAATAAAAGGCTAATATGCTAATTAGACCAGAGACCTTCCAGACATCCTTCTGGACAAAGCCATGGTGGTGGGGCTGAGGCAGAGGTGGATAGGGGTGATCAGGCCAGGAGGGAAGGGCAGTTGGGGGTGATCAGGCCAGCA
>NW_005370538.1:103131-105865 GCF_000412655.1 Myotis brandtii
TCTCTCCTTGGTTTGGGGCAGTTTCTTGACTGACCTGTGCATAAAGGCCACAAGAAGGATTTCTGGTTCTGTCAACAGGGCAGCAATCTATACTAATAAAAGGGTCATATGCTAATTAGACCGGGAGACCTTCCTGGACGTCCTTCTGGACAAAGCCATGGTGGCAGGGCTGAGGCAGAGGCAGTTAGGGGTGATCAGGCCAGCAAGGGGGGTCAGTTGGGGGCTATAAGGCCAGCGGGGGGGCAATTGGGGGCAAGCAGGCCAGCAGGCAGAGTGGTTAGGGGAGACCAGGCAGGCAGTAGGTGAGCGGTTAGGAGCCAGTGGTCCCGGATTGCGAGAGGGATGTCCGAGGGGTCCCAGGTGGAAAGGGTGCAGGCCGGGTTGAGGGACATCCCCCTGTGCACAAATTTCATGCACCAGGCCACTAATCTATATATATAAAAGCCTAAGTGACCAGTTGACTGGTCGTTATGAGGCGCACTGACCACCAGGGTGCAGTCAACTTGGACAGATGAAAAGAGAAACAGGCGATTGAGTCTATGAAAGATTGCAAGCAGGTGAGGCTGAGCTGCAGTTCACATTGGGAGGCCAGGCCATTGGTCCAAATTCTGCCACTCCCCAGGCACTGCTCTGGAGGTGTGGTGCCCCCACCCCCCATCAATCCCTCAGGCCACGTCCTCCCAAGGCAGCCGGTACCGAGGGACAGAGAGGGGAAAAAAGAGACCATGAACTCATCCCTAGCACCTGCCTCCTCCTATCAGACCAGAGCCACCCCAGGACTTGTAGGATGGCATGCAAAGTGGGCAACCTCGCCCTGCAGCTACCATGACTCCCTGGTCCACCCCGGGTGCCCCTTGGGAACTCACTCCACTTCTTTGAGCCTCTGTCTGCACCCCTAGCGAGGCCATGGTAGCTCCGCCCTAGGGACCCACTTCTCCATAGCTGGGTGCAGCAGACCAGGAGATGCGAGGAGCAGGCAATGGAAGATGGGGGCAGATGCTCAGCTGACCGGGATGAGCAGGGCTGGGATGAGTGAGTGTGGCTCCTCCCGGTCCGCCTCCTGCTTTGCACACTATTACATACCTCAGGGGATGTTGGATGCCGGTTTCAGCCCGATCACCACAGGCCACCACAAGGGACCCCACCGGTGCATGAATCCATGCACCAGGCCTGTTCACAGTTCCTCCTTTCCCCTTTTTTTAAAAAAAATATATATTTTTATTGATTTCAGAGAGGAAAGGAGAGGGAGAGCGAGATAGAAACATCAATAATGAGAGAGAATCATTGATTGGCTGCCTCTTGCATGCCCCTTATGGGGATTGAGCCCGCAACCCAAGCATGTACCCTTGACTTGAATCGAACCCAGAACCTTTCAGTCTGCAGGCTGACACTCTATCCACTGAGCCAAACCGGCAAGGGTCCTCATTTACTTTTTTTAACCTTTGTATCACACTCCTTTTAAGTTCATTTTCCTTCTTTCTGAAATGCATCCTTCTGTAGTTCTTTCAGAAAAGGTCTCTAAAACAGTTCTCCAAAGAGGATATACAGATGGTCAATAGACATAGAAAAAAGATGTTCAATGTCACTAATATCAGAGAAATGCAAATTAAAATCACAATAATATTTCACCTCACACCTATCAGAATGGCTAGCATCAATAAATCCATAAATAACAAGTGTTGGCAAGGATGTGGAGAAAATGGGACTCTCGTGCACTGTTGGTGGGAATGCAGACTGGTGCTGCCACGATGGAAAATAGTATGAGGTTCCTCAAAAAAATTAAAAATGGAACTGTCTTATGACTCAGCAATTCCAGTGTCTATTTATTTGGCCATAAGAAAGAATGAAATCTTACCATTTGAGAAACACAAATACCATAAGATTTCACTTAAATGTGGAATCTAAAGACAAAATAAATGAATAAAGAAAATTGACACAGACTCACAGACAGAGCAGACTTCTGGTTGCCAGAGGGAAGGAGGGTTGGGGGACTGAATGAAGAGGTGAAGGGATTAAGAAGTACAAATTGGTAGTTGCAAAATAGTCATGGGGATGTAAAGTACAGCATAGGGAATATAGTCAGTAATATTGTATTAATTATGTATGGTGCCAGATAGGTTCTGGAAATATCAAGGAGAACACTTTGTAAAGTATATGATTATCTAACCACTGTGCTGTACACCTGAAACTAATACAAAATAATATTGAATATAAACTGTAATTGGGAAAAAGTTAAAAAGGTAATATATTAAAAACAAAAACAACAAAAAAGAAAGAGTACCTAAAGTGTAACCACTCTTGGATCCAAGATGGTGGTGTAGGTATACACCAATTCTCACTGCCTCTGACAAATACATCAAAATCACAACTAAAATAAAGAACCTGAAATATGACTGAATGGAAGTCACACAACTAGAGAGTTAAAGAAGAAAGTATACAGAGACTGGTGGGGAGGGGCGGGGCAGAGACATGGAAGGGCTGGTCCAACAAACACGTGTGGCATTTTTTTTTATCAGAAAGGATATCTCAGCTGTGGAGGCCTCCTGTGAGGAGCAAGAGGTCCCATCCCCAAACCAGACCCCAGACTAGAGATCCAGAGCTGGGAAGAGAAGTCCCTGTAACTCCAGGCTGTAAAAACTAGCAGAGATTGTGGCTGAGTGACACAGAGGCTAATGGAGACCCAGGCAGTTCTTATTTTATATATATACTAGAGGCCCGGTGCACAAAAATTTGT
>NW_005370538.1:106661-124086 GCF_000412655.1 Myotis brandtii
GGGGAATGTTGGAGTCTGCAGCAAGCAAGCCTCCCTGCTCGCTTCAGTGCCTGGCTGCCGGCCGCCATCTTGGCTGACAGTTAATTTGCATATACTCACTGATTAGCCAATGAAAAGGGTAGCGGTCGTACGCCAATTACCATGTTTCTCTTTTATTAGTGTAGACTAGTGGCCTGGTGCATGAAATTAGTGCATGGGGGGTTCCCTCTCACAATCTGGGACCACTGGCTCCTAATTGCTCACCTGCCTGCCTGCCTGATCACCCTTAACTGCCCTCCCCTGCCGGCCTGATCTTGCCCCCAACTGCTCTCCCCTGCCGGCCTGATCTCATCCCCAGCTGCTCCCCACTGCTGGCCTGATTGCCCCTAACTACCTCTGCCTGCCTGATAGCCCATAACTGCCCTCCCCTGCCGGCCTGATCTTGCCCCCAACTGCTCTCCCCTGCCGGCCTGATCTCATCCCCAGCTGCTCCCCACTGCTGGCCTGATTGCCCCTAACTACCTCTGCCTGCCTGATAGCCCATAACTGCCCTCCCCTGCCGGCCTGATCTTGCCCCCAACTGCTCTCCCCTGCCGGCCTGATCTCATCCCCAGCTGCTCCCCACTGCTGGCCTGATTGCCCCTAACTACCTCTGCCTGCCTGATAGCCCATAACTGCCCTCCCCTGCCGGCCTGATCTTGCCCCCAACTGCTCTCCCCTGCCGGCCTGATCTCATCCCCAGCTGCTCCCCACTGCTGGCCTGATTGCCCCTAACTACCTCTGCCTGCCTGATAGCCCATAACTGCCCTCCCCTGCCGGCCTGATCTTGCCCCCAACTGCTCTCCCCTGCCGGCCTGATCTCATCCCCAGCTGCTCCCCACTGCTGGCCTGATTGCCCCTAACTACCTCTGCCTGCCTGATAGCCCATAACTGCCCTCCCCTGCCGGCCTGATCTTGCCCCCAACTGCTCTCCCCTGCCGGCCTGATCTCATCCCCAGCTGCTCCCCACTGCTGGCCTGATTGCCCCTAACTACCTCTGCCTGCCTGATAGCCCATAACTGCCCTCCCCTGCCGGCCTGATCTTGCCCCCAACTGCTCTCCCCTGCCGGCCTGATCTCATCCCCAGCTGCTCCCCACTGCTGGCCTGATTGCCCCTAACTACCTCTGCCTGCCTGATAGCCCATAACTGCCCTCCCCTGCCGGCCTGATCTCACCCCCAACTGCCCTCTCTGCCTCGGCCCCCACCACCATGGCTTTGTCCAGAAGGAAGTCAGACATCCAGAAGATGGCCGGTCGACCTGGTATAATTATCATATTACACTTTTATTAGTATAGATATATTATATAGGATAGGATTGCTGAAATGGGTGGGGGGGGCAAAGCCTTTTTCAGCAGGAGGAGATGTTCTTGGCAGACAAAAATACATAATCCCTATAACTGGACTGATAATCAACCATATGCACTATACTGCCAAACTGTTCATTAAAATATTGAACCACTTTCTTACACCTTACACCAAACAGCTGTTGCCCTTAAAACCCCACCTTAGGTTCTGCCTTCGAAGTTCACCCAGATTAGGTTCTGATTGGTCAGTTTCTATGCCAGTCAGCGTCAAAAGCACTGCCTCCTAGGCAGCCATTGACTTCTCGCAGTTCACCCAGATTTGGTTCTGATTGGTTGTTTTCTATGCCAGTCAGCATGAAAAGCTCTGCCTCCTAGACAGACATTGGCTTCTTGCGCTTCACCCAGATTTGGTTCTGATTGATCAGTTTCTATTCCAGTTAGCATCAAAAGCTCCACCTCCTAGGCAGCCATTGGCTCCTCACAGTTCATCCAGATTTGGTTCTGATTGGTAGGTTTCTATGCCAGTCAGCATCAAAAGCTCTGCCCCCTAGGCAGCATTGGCTCCTCGCACTTCACACAGATTTGGTTCTGATTGGTCATTTTCTATGCCAGGAAGCATTTCCGGGCCTATCTCTAGGCCTGATCAGAGAGTCGGGGCTGATTAGCAGCCTCGGCGGAGGCCTGGAGAGAAACAGGCATGGCTGCTGGTGAAGCCCAGAAAGAGAGAGGCAAGGGCTGATTAACAGCTGTCACGGAGGCTGCAGATCAGACCCTGCCTCTCTCTTCAGGCCTCTCTCTGGGCCTGATCTGCAGCCCCCTCGGCAGTCAGTGCTGGGTTGCCACGGCAACCCAGCACTGACTGCAGGACTGACTTCTGGTCGGTCGAGCCTTTGGTCATTACGGTCCCTGGGTTTTTATATATTAGGATATATTGATTTCAGAGAGGAAGGGAGAGAGAGATAGAAACACCAATAATGAGAGAGGATCATTGATCAGCTCCTTCCTGCTTGCCACACACTGGGAATCAAGTCCACAACCTGGCATGTGACCTGGATGGGAATCGAACCATAACCTCCTGGTTCATAGGTTGACACTCAACCACTGATCCATGCCAGCTGGGCCCAGGCAGTTACTCTTAAAGGGCTGGAACATGAATTTACACAGACTCACTCTCTCTGAGATCCAGTGCTGGGGCAACAGCTTGGGGGAAGGGGGGTGGGACCAGGGACATAGGGGGGGAACTGGATTGTCTGGCATTGGGGCAAGAACTCAGGGGTGGCTTTCTCCCAGACAGGGGTGCTCTCAGGAATCATTGTGCCTATGTTGAGACCTCCCCCATCACAGAGCTGACTGGCAGCCATATCTGAGTTTCCATCAGCCTGGATCACACTGTATGCTCTGTCCTGGTGATTCCCTGAGACCCTACCCCATTCAATTTGAAGCCTCACCCAAGCTGTTTGCAGTGGCTTTTCCATATGAAGAGTCTGTCCTGGCTCAGACTTCAGAATTCCTTAAAATCTCTCAAACAGCAGCACCTGGTGTCAGAGTGCCCCATACCTATTGATAAGAGGCCCAGCACCTGGTGTCAGAGTGCCCCATACCTATTGATAAGAGGCCTCACCTTGGTACTTCCAAGCCTAACACAAGTAGTAGACATCTGCAGATCTCTCTGTAGCTCCTGCCAGGTGGTCCCAGGCAGTGGCTAACTTTGCACCTCCAAGGAGGCCGCAGAGCCAATGCACCTGGTGGATAGCTTTCAGACCATATAAGATTAGAACTTTATACTTTCACAAGCAACACCCTCAAGGGGCAGACTCAGTAAGCACCAAAGCCCCACTGAAGCAAACCCTGCTCCATTTGGGTATCTCTGGCACAGCAGCTCTTCCACTGTAGTTGCAGCTGGTCATCACAGCCAATTGGTCTGGCAGTCAACTCCTCCCAGTGATGCCAACAGCAATCAAGGCTCAACTACAACAAGATTATGCACACATCCCACACAGGGGTAAAACTACAGTGCCCAGCTCAGGTGACTGGGGAGGCTGTGCCACTGGGCCCTACAAGACACCTACTACACAAGGCGGCCACTCTAATTTCAGGAGACAGCTTTACATAATACATAGAATCAAACACAGGGAGGCAGCCATAATGTGGAGACAAAGAAACATGTCACAAATGAAAGAACAGAAGAAATCTCCAGAAAAAGAAACAAGTGAAATGGAATCAAGCAAACTACTGGATACAGAGTTAAAAATAATGGTTAGAAAGATGTCCAAGGATCTTAATGAGAGATTCAAGGGACTTTCAAGGATCTTAGTGAGAATTTCAAAGACATGAAAAGGACCAGTCAGAAATTAAGCATACACTAACTGAAATAAAGAATAATGTATAGGGATTCAACAGTAGTGTAGAGGATTTCAAGAATCAATTCAATGATTTGGAATATGACCAAGCAAAAAACACCCAATCAGAAGAGCAAAAAGAAAAAAGAATAAAAAAATATGAAGATAGTGAAAGGAGTCTCTAGGACAACTTCAAGTATACCAACAATATTCACATTATGGGGGTGCCAGAAGAAGAAGAGAGAGAGCAAGATATTGAAAATTTATTTGAAGGAATAATGACAGAAAACTTCCCCTACCTGGTGAAAGAAATAAACTTACAAGTCCAGGAAGCACAGCGAGTCTCCAACAAGAGGAACCGAAAGAGGCCCACACCAAGACAGATCATAATTGAAATGCCAAAGGTTAAAGACAGCAAGAGAATCTTAAAAGCAGTAGGAGAAAAGAAGTTTGGAAGCAGAAGAAGAAAAGAAGGAGGAGGAGGAGGAGGAGGAGTATCTGTCAACAATTGACAAGTAATCTAATGAACAAAATAAACTGATTAATAAAATAGAAACAGAGGCACAAAAACATGGAACAGACTGACACACCTCAGAGGGAAGGGAGGAGGGATGGTGGAAAGAGATTAATCAAAGAACTTATATGCATATATGCATTACCTATGGACACAGACAATAGGATGGTGAAAGGTTGGAGCAGGGTGGGAACTGAGAGAGGGGAGCAATGGGGGGAAAATGGGGGGCATCTGTAATACTCTCAACGGCAAAATATGTTTTAAGTGTAACCATTCTTTGATATCAAGGAATTCCTGAAGCTAGAGTTCCTAATCTCATTTAATTGGTAAGGATTTCAGGGGTTTTTTTGTGTGTTTTTTAAATATATTTTATTGCTTTTTTACAGAGAGGAAGGGAGAGAGATAGAGAGTTAGGAACATCAATGAGAGAGAAACATCGATCAGCTGCCTCCTGCACACCCCACACTGGGGATGTGCCCGCAACCAAGGTACATGCCCTTGACCTGAATCGAACCTGGGACCCTTCAGTCCACAGGCTGACGCTCTATCCACTGAGCCAAACCGGTTAGGGCAGGATTTCAGGTTTTATGTAAAAATAAATTCAAGTTCTGATGATTTCCTTCAAAAAGTCTTAATCTAATACAAAATTGTATCTATCTTCTATTTAAAACTATTTAATCATATGTAAATATGGACAGGAACTAAAAAGGAATTTGAGAAAATAAAAGTAGTTGATTTGTCAGAATAGTGGGAATGTACATTATTCTTTTTTTCTAGTTATGCTTGTTCAATAAATAAATTTTTAAAATTCTTGTTTCAACTGATTCAACTTTCTTTTCCTTAGAGAAAAAAAAATATTTCTAGCTTCAAAGTAAATTGTGTAATGTCAATATCTAAGTAGAATGACACTGGTTCCTCATTGGAAATTCCTAGATGAGTGATGGCAAACCTATGACACGCGTGTCAGAGGTGACACGCGAACTTATTTTTTTTGGTTGATTTTTCTTTGTTAAATGGTATTTAAATATATAAAATAAATATCAAAAATATAAATCTTTGTTTTACTATGGTTGCAAATATCAAAAAAATTCTATATGTGACACGGCACCAGAGTTAAGTTAGGGTTTTTCAAAATGCTGACGCGCCAAGCTCAAAAGGTTCGCCATCACTGTCCTAGATTCTCAAAGAATACCTTAGGTAAAGCTCTTAACAACGTTTTGTAGTTTTGATACGAGGTGACACAAATGCCTTGAACACTGATTACTAGAAGTTTATACTGGTTCTCTCCCAAGAGACCTCTGTGCCCACCTCATGTGCTTGGCAATTGGTGCTTTTTTGGCATAGGACTTGTACTCCATACTCACAGCTCTGATTTCATCAGTATCCTCTGTACTGCTTATTTAATCTCAAATATATGTTTATTTTAATACCCTTGGCAATGACTGTCTAAAAACATGTTACTGCACTATAACTAGAATTACCTTAATCCTGTGCTCATAGACTTTGATAAATACTGTCACAATGTAATATTCTGTATCAGTTATCTTTCACTACATAATATACTGCCTCAAATGTAGTAACTTAAATAAGCAACTATTTTTTATCTCTCAAGATTCTGTGAGTCTCCTAGAATATTTTTCTAGTCTGGGCTGGTTAGATTTATCTGTGCTCACTGATGTGTCTTTGGTCAGCTAGTGGCAAGTGGATAATATAGGATGGTCTCACTCACGTATCTGGCACTTGGTAAGCTATTGAATGGAACACTTAGGTTTACCTTTGTAGTGAACACTATGACATGCAACCCAGATCCTCCTTTTCAAGACAAATACAATTTTCTCAAATGTCTAGAATTGTTGCCTGCTGACAACTTACTGCTGAATCTCTACCCCGATAATTACCAAAAGATCTGCCTAGCCCAATATTGTACTCCCTCCTCAAGAGCAGGCCTCATCCAAAGACTTTGATGCAGACATTAAAATGCCTGTCCATTTGCTTTAACTTGAAACAATTTTGAAGGGTCCAGAGCTCCCCAAAGAATCAGCTGAGACATTTGTGTTGCAGCCTAACTTTCACCTATGACCAATCCTAGATTCATTACTGCCTCACATTTGTGGCCGAAAGCACTCCCCAGTAAAATTCCTACTTGAAACTCTCCATTTCAGAATCTGTCCTCTGGGGATCAGGACCTAACATCCTTCTCCAAGTGGTCTCTCTTCCTCCAGCAGGTTTTCTTGGGCTCACTCACCTGAAGGTTACAGGGTTCCCAAGAGCATAAAGCAAAACCACAAAGAACTTGCACAATTTCTACTCTTTGACATTATTTTGGTCAAACACATCAATTATAAAAATAATTTTGAATGGATTAAATAATATCAATAGCAGTGATGATGATAACAATGAATTTTCTATGTTTAATTTGCTCCAGGCACTATTCTAACCATTATATATAACTTATTTAATATCATACCATATGAGGTAAACACTGTTGCTATCCTTTTTACAGCTAAAGAAACAGTAGAGATTTATCAGATATTTACCCAAACAAGCAGAATCTACTACATGAAATCTATGAAATACCTTTGATCCTAAAGTGGAGAAGGGTAACACAGTACTGTGATATACAGAGCAGTCATTCCAATTGGCTGATTTCACTTTTGGGCTTTAAATCATTGAGCAATGCTGCTGCTAATGAGAAGTTTCTTTAATTTGATCATTTTATCAAACAATTGAGAGTTAGATTTTATTTGAACTCTACACATGTTATGGCCTTCAGTACACCTGTATTCATGGACCTTTACCATATTTTATTCACTAAGGGATTCCTAAACCAAAATAATTTCAGTTGAAAGATTAATCTGGTACAGTCAAACCCACTGTTGTGCAATAGAGCAGAAATGTTAAGCATCGAGGCAGTTTATATTTGGATAGAGGTGGATTTAGTTACTGAAATGTCTGCCTTTTACTTCAATGATTGCTTTTCTCCAACTTTCCTTGATAATTAGAAATTACTTATTTATGGCTACCCAAATACTACAAAGGCAGCATGAATTTTGCATGCCACGTTATACAGCTAAGAACTAACTAACCAACTGTCCCCTCTAACAGCCATTTCTGGGAGAATGTGAGAGCAATGTTGTTGCAACATTTTCACGTTACTTATAGGCAGGATGGATATTTGTTTGGTCAGTCTGGCTGGATGGGTATTATCTTTTGCCCTCACTACTCAAGTCATACTTGACAAAGAGGCTGATTTGGTCATGAGAATGCAAGTTTTCTACCCTCTCATACTAGAATTTCCAAACAAATTTCTAGAAAACAAAAAGGATGGTGAAATACCTTACAATGACAACATATGCATTTTTCATCATTGTGATATGGTAAGTGGCCTATAGTTGTCTTTGTGGAATCTCAACGTTAAGCTCTAACAATTCCCTGTCAATTGTATTGTAGCTAGGACACTACAGATATGATTCATGATATAAACACACATTCCCTTTTCACTTAATAAAGTAAAATACAAAATTAACTTCCCAAACTGGGATAATATTTAGTTAAATTCTTAAAAAACTGATATCACTGCATTATCAGAAAATTTTGGATGAGAAAGGGGGATGTGATCTACTTCCTCTGAAATATAACATTGACTTTAAAAAAATCATAATCATACTCCTAGGAAAGGTGACTGAGCACAAATAAAGTTTGAAAGTTTCCCCAATTAACAACATCTAGCAAAATCAGAATATTAATTTTTATTTTATTGTACTTATCACTTATGGAACATGTTAAATAAATGAAGCTCAATAAACAGATCTCTATGTTAGGCTTCTTGACCTCAGTATTATTGTTATTTTTTAATATAGCATGCTTCACGAATTTGAGTGTCATCCTTGTGCAAGGGCCATTCTAATTTTTGTATCATTCCAATCTACACTAATAAAAGACAAAGATGCTAAGTGACCGTACCTTCGCTACACCCTAAGCCATGCCCACCAGCCAATCAGAGTGACTATATGCAAATTAACTCAGCCAAGAGGGCGGCCGCCAGCCACAAAGCTGGAGCAAGCAGGAGGCTTGGGTTGCCCAGGCAATGGAGGAAGCCAAGCTTTCCCCCTGCTCTGAGCTGGCTGTGGCCTCTGCTCATGGCAACAAAGTTTCAATTATAGAAGACAAATAAATCCCAGATACCTGCTTCCAGCCAGCCTCCACTGGAACCTTGGGTGGCTGGGAGTTGTGGCCAGCCTGAAAACAGCCATCAGCCCCTCACCAAGACTGGCCAGGCACCTCAGCAGGACCCCCCACCCAGAAGGGGCTGTGGCCAGCCTGCAAACAGCCATCAGCCCCTCACCAAGACTGGCCAGGCACCTCAGCAGGACCCCCCACCCAGAAGGGGCTGTGGCCAGCCTGCAAACGGCCCTCAGCCTCTCACCCAGGATGGCCAGGCACCCCAGTGGGCACCCACACACTGAAGGGGCTGTTGCCAGCCTGCAAACGGCCATCAGCCCCTCACCAAGGCTGGCCAGACACCCCAGGGGGGACCACTACCCTGAAGAGGCTGTGGCCAGCCTGAAAACAGCCATCAGCCCCTCACCCAGGCTGGCCAGGCACTCCTATATAATAAAAGGGTAATATGCAAATTGACCCTAACAGAACGACTGGGAATGACTGGTCACTATGACACACACTGACCACCAGGGGGCAGATGCTCAATGCAGGAGCTTCCCCCTGGTGGTCAGTGTGCTCCCACAGGGGGAGCTCTGCTCAGCCACAAGCCAGACTGATGGCTGCCAGTACAGCAGTGGTGGTGGGAGCTTCTCCTGCCTCCTCAGCAGCACTAAGGGTGTCCGACTGCAGCTTAGGCCTGCTCCCTGCTGGCAAGTGGACATCCCCCGAGGGCTCCCGGGCTGCCAGAGGGATGTCTGACTGCCAGCTTAAGCCCAATCCTCCAGGGAGCGGGCCTAAGCCAGCAGGTGGTCATCCCCTGAGGGGTCCCAGACTGCGAGAGGGCACAGTCCAGGCTGAGGGACCCCCTGAGTGCACAAATTTTTGTGCACCAGGCCTCTAGTCTATGTATATAAAAGCCTAAGCAACCGTCTGACTGTTTGACCGTCTGATTAGTAGCTATGATGTGCAATGACCACCAGGAGCTGCCAAGCTGTGGTTCTCTAGTGATGCACCCAGAACCAGAGAGGAGGGAGCCCCATTCTGTGGTTCATCACCTGAGAACCACCCTCTAGCAATCCAGGACCCCTGAGGGCATGTCAGAGAGCCAGTTTCGCCTGATCCCCACAGGCCAGGATTCATGCACCGGGCCTCTAGTTTTAGTATATGTCCTGCAGAAGCATGCACCTCAGTATTATTATTGATGTTACTTGTGGAGTAACTCAGGGAAATTATTTTTATTAATTTGTCAGAGAACTAAGGAAAGATTCTATCTCATTTCTGATTCATACAATTGCTATTTAATTCACTTTAGTTGACAGTGGAAAAACAATTATTTGTTAATTACCAGCTACTCATGCCCTCTTTTGTATTATATTTATGTTTGTAAACTTCCATAAGTAGGACAGGACCAGAACTGATGACAGAGTTCTTAGGGTATCTGACTACTCCTCTCCACAGACCACTGGGTATTGTGGGCACCTAACTCAGAGAAAGTCCTACCTCACAAAATATATCCAAACTTCTGAAACTGTGAGAACAGCAACATTTTGATTCATAGATCAATGTGATAAAAATTGTTTCAGCAAATGATTTGTTATAACTGAGTTAAAAATTTGTAGCACTCCCTGGTTTTTCAGCTGACTCTCTATTTGTTTTTACCATATGTGATTGAGATGTCAAAACAGAGGTAGAGAAATAATTTTTAATTGTGCCAAATAAGAACAAACAATAACCTTAAGGCAGTTTGTTTTCTCTTAAGTATTCCCAATTCCAGAGATGACATCCTGTTCCAAGAGAATTAAAATCAAACCATCAGTTAGTTGTATCTATATACACAGATATTTTCTTCAGTATTCAAATCCCTTTGAAATTGTCTGCCCTTTACCTCTTAATTTCTTATTGTGTTTTTAGTACAAGCCTGAAATCATCATTAAATTGCCACAGATGGTTTTGCCTTGACACATTTTTTTTAATTTATTTTATTTTTTTATTGATTTCAGAGAGGAAGAGGGAGAGATAGAAACATCAATGATGAGAGAGAATCATTGATTGGCTGCCTCCTGCAGGCCCCCCACTGGGGACCGAGCCCGCAACCCAGGTATGTGCACTTGACCGGAATCAAACCTGGGACCCTTCAGTCCGCAGGCCGACGCTCTATCCACCGAGCCAAACCGACTAGGGCGCCTTGACACATTTTTCCTCAGTCAGTCGTTTCCTTGATATAGCTGGGAACTAGAGTTTTACCTTGATTTGCCTGAAATTTTGAAATCAGAAATGCTAATGTCATTTTACACCATAAACTGGAATAAATTTCTTTTCCTCCTCAGAATTCCTTGGAGGATCTTTATTAATATTGATTTAAATTGTGTGGCTATTTGTGATCAACTGAAGGTGTTTATCAAAATAATTAAAATAAATCCACTTTTTATTCATTCATCTGTCTAGATGTTCTAGACCAGTGGTTCTCAACCTTCCTAATGCCCTGACCCTTTAATACAGTTCCTCATCTTGACCCCCAACCATAAAATTATTTTCATTGCTACTTCATAACTGTAATTTTGCTACTGTTATGAATCATAATGTAAATATCTGATATGCTATATGTGTTTTCTGATGGTCTTAGGCGACCCCTGTGAAAGGGTCGTTTGATCCCCAAAGGTGTCGCGACCCACAGGTTTACAACTGCTGTTCTAGACAGATGTGTTTTAGGATCAATGTTTTAAGCCACTTTCCCTAGCTTTCCAAATTACTGTCACTGTAAACCTGAGTGCCAATAGTCCCTAGTAATAGCCATGTGCGTGTGCTATTACACACACACACACACACACACACACACACACACACACACACACACAGAGTGCAGATACCAATGCTGATGTTTGTAACCAGTTTTCCCAAATTCATGTGCAAATGTTTACTTGATTTATATGCTGGATTGATAGTTAAATTTCCTTCCATATATCTATAGACACAGACCCACTTATTGATTCAAGCTGTGAGTTCTTTAAGGCTGAAGACCTCATTAACCTTGATTGTGAACCTTAAAGAGCAAGCCTAGTACTGTGGGCTCTGAGTAGATTCTTGGTGAATTACAGACTGATTATCTGAAAATCACAAGCTATGAAGATACTGTTAATTAGAATTAAATTGTAGAATTGATTAAATAACTTTTAATGCATTCTATGAAATTAAATTTAATCTAAAATGTATACTAGAGCCCTTAAAATGATAAACACTATGGAAACTATACTTGGAGGTAAACATGAATATAAACAGTCCAGAAAAAGGCAGTATTGGATTGTGTCCAACAAAAAGCTTGAACACCCCCTCATACACACTCCTAATATGTGCCCCTACTTCTTTCTTCTTTCCCATTATCTGAAGAAGAGTTAAAGAAAGGAAAGCATATAGGGGGTGATGCTGTGATTATCTTACTTAATGTGCTTATTACTCTTGTTCACTTCTGATTTAGTTTGTTCCCCTTTGTATCTTCATTTTTACATATGGGAAGTAAATGGTAGTAAGAGCATAGAACTCAATTATAGCTTAAATCAGTGGTTCTCAACCTTCCTAATGTCACGACCCTTTAATACAGCTCCTCATGTTGTGGTGACCCCCAATTTCATTGTTACAAATTGAACATAATTAAAGCATAGTGATTAATCACAAAAACAATATGTAATTATATATGTGTTTCCCGATGGTCTTAGGCGACCCCTGTGAAAGGGTTGTTCGACCCCCAAAGGGGTCATGACCCACAGGTTGAGAACCGCTGCCTTAAAGCAACCTAACTAAGTTTCTGTGTATTAATGACCCCAAACAATTGTAGAAAATGGGTGGGTCTGGTTAATGTCCAAGTTGAATCTCCTCCTAATAATAAAATGTTAACAATCTACACTAATAAAAGAGAAAGATGCAAATTAAACATCACTCCATCACTCTGCTATACCCACAAGCCACGGCCATCAGCCAATCAAGAGTGAGTATGCAAATTAACCCAACTAAGATGGCGGCAGCCACGGAGCTGGAGTGAGCAGGAGGCTTGAGTGGCCCCTGGTGATGGAGGAAGCCAAGCTTCCTGCCTGCCCTGGCCGGACTTGGGCTCCACTCTAGGCTGCAAAGTTTCAATTATAGAAGATAAATAAATCCCAGATACCTGCTTCCAGCCCACCAAAAAAGAAAAAAAGAAAAAAAGGAGAGGCTGAGAGCTTGGGTCACCGGGGGGCGTGGCCAGCCTGAAAACAGCCATCAGCCCCTCACCCAGGTTGGCCAGGCACCCCAGCAGGATCCCCACCCTGATCCTGGACACCCTTCATTCAGGGCAAACCAGCCAGCCCCCACCCATGCACCAGGCCTCTATCCTATATAATAAAAGGATAATATGCAAATTGACCCTAACAGCAGAATGACCGGGAATGACTGGTCACCATGACACACACTGACCACCAGGGGGCATATGCTCAATGCAGGGGGAGCTCTGCTCAGCCACAAACCAGGCTGACGGCTGCCAGCACAGCGGTCATGGTGGGAGCCTCTCCCGCCTCCTCAGCAGCTCTAAGGATGTCCCACTGCAGCTTAGGCCAACTCCCCACTGACAAGTGGACATCCCTCAAGGGCTCCCGGGCTGCCAGAGGGATGTCTGACTGCCAGTTTAGGCTTGATCCCCCAGGGAGCATGCCTAAGCCAGCAGGTGGACATCCCCCAAGGGGTTCCAGACTGTGAGAGGGCACAGGCCGAGCTGAGGGAACCCCCGCCCCCGAGTGCATAAATTTTTGTGCACTGGGCCTCTAGTGTTAATATAAAGGAGGTAGTTTACAAAAGTTAACTTCAATTACCTCATCTCTTTAGCAGCCCATGTGAAGCAAAAAAATTGGTGTCCAATGACAATGCAGTGTTTTTGTTCCTTCTCCCCTTTCAGGATTCCTCCAGGTTAGGATTGGCAAAAACTGCCTTTAGTGGCTTCCCAGTCTGGGGTTCCAGATATATGTGCTCCTTTGTAGCTCTCTGCTAAAGCTTTGGTGAAATATTTAATTGATTTTGTAAAAATATAGAATATTAGCACTAGACCTCTTCATTCTACACATGAGTAAACCCAGGTTCAGGGAGGAAAAGTAACTTGCCTGATATTACCCAGCTAGTTGGTTACACTCAATGCAAATACAATTATGCCATAATTCAGGATGTGGAAAAACTCTTGTATATTACTTTAAATACAGTTATATTCCTCCACAAGAACCATTTGCAATGGAGGCTTTGATAAAATGAGAATTTCGTTAAGATAGAGAATGGAGGTAAGCCCTACATGAAGTTGCTTAACTTTATTATTTCTTATTTCATAGGCCTGTGTAGAATGACATAGTAAGCATCATGAAGAGAAAGTGTGCTTGAGTTATCATTTGGGTGCTGGGAGAAAATACTCATTAATAATTTCTCTCATTGCCTGGTCAGCATGGCTCAGTGGTTGAGCATATATCTATAAACCAGAAGATCATGGTTCAATTCTTGGTCAGGGCACATGCCCGGGTTGTGGGCTCAATCACCAGTGTGGGGTGTGCAGGAGGCAACCAATCAATGATTCTCTCTCATCATTGATGTTTCTATCTCTCTCCCTTCCTCTCTGAAATCAATAAAAATATTTTTTTTAAAATTCCTCTCATTTACTTTCCTCCTTTTTTTGCTATTGTAAAATGTACATACAGGGAATGCACATATCTTAAATGTATCATTGATTAGTTTTGAATATAGAATATTTCCATCAACTCATAAAGTACCCTTGTCTGCCTTTCCAGTCAATTTCAACCCAATCTAATGCAAAACCATAGATTTATTTTGCCTGTTTTTGTACTTCATGTAAATGGGATCATGAAGTGTTTACTTTTTAAAATTTTCTGGCTTCTTTAACACAACATACAGTGAGATTCATTAAAATTGTTGCATATATCTGTTTCATTTTTAAAATTTTCTGCCTAGTATTCTATTGTATGAGTATAATACAACTTGTTTATTCCCTCTTTGATGAACATTTAGGTTGTTTCAAGTTTTACACTCTTATGAGTAAAATTCTTATAAACATTAATGTAGAAGTCTTAGTGTGAACATGTTTTTACTTCTCTTGGTTAAATACCTAGAAATGGAATCTCTGAATCACAGGGTAGATGTATTTTGAACTTTATAAGAGACTACCACACTATATTCCAAACTAGTTGTGTCACTTTACATCTCCACCTACGAAATATGAGATTTCCAATTACTCTACATCCCTACCAATATTGTGTGTTGTTGGCTACTTCAATTTTAGCCATTTGAGTGGGTATGTAATAATATCTCATGGAGGTTTCAATTTGCATTACCTAGCCAACCCTCCACTGCAGGCCTTCACCACCCTATTGTCTGCATCCATGAGTTATGCATATATACATACAAGGTCATTGGTTGATCTCTTCCCACTCACCCTTCCCTGCCTTCCCTCTGAGGTTGGACAGTCTGTTCCATGCTTCTATGTCTCTGGATCTATTTTTGTTCATCAGTTTATTTTGTTCATTAGATTCCACGTATGAGTGAGATCATGTGATACTTATCTTTCTCTGACTGCCTTATTATGCTTAGCATAATACTCTCCAGGTCCATCCATGCTGTTGCAAATGATAAGAGTCCTTTTTTTTTGCAGTTGCATAGTATTCCATTGTGTAAATGTACCACAGAGTTATTTTTCACCCATTTGGATTGGCAAATTCTTTTAAAATGTAAACAACATAAAGGTTAATACATGAATCCAATGATAAACCCAAGTAACAAGTGCATAGTGTTCTATATTTTGTTTTTTTTAAAAAATATATTTTATTAATTTTTTACAGAGAGGAAGGGAGAGGGATAGAGAGTTTAGAAACATCGATGAGAGAGAAACACCAATCAGCTGCCTCCTGCACACTCCCCACTGGGGATGTGCCCGCAACCAAGGTACATGCCCTTGACCGGAATCAAACCTGGGACCTTTGAGTCTGCAGGCCAACGCTCTATCCGCTGAGCCAAACCGGTTAGGGCTGTTCTATATTTTGTAAAGAATAATTATATTTTGGAAATTGTTGTTGGAAAATTATTTCCACCTTCTTTAACTTATTTATTATTTAACTTATTGATATTTATCAGAACTATATAACTTAGTTGGTTAAGTAGCATCACATAAAAAGCCAGTTCTGATTCTCACAGTGAGGAAGTGAATATTTTAATTGTGGGAAGGGGAAGAGGAAGGAAATGTAAAGAAAGGTGAAGGAGAAAGAGAGGGGATGATAAAGTGGGGAAGGAAGGAAAGGAGGCTCATGGGAGAGGGAGGGAGAGAGAGAGAAAAAAAATTTGGAATATGGAGCTCTGATTAGTATCCTCTATGTAGGTTGCCATAGTTAAGGGTTTTAGGCAGTAGAAGGTCTATAGATTTGGGGGAGCAGATATTTAGTATCCTATATAAGAAAGAGGTAATATGCAAATCGACCATTACACACTCATAAGATGGCTGCCTATGACCAGGCTGGCAAGGGGGTTAGTGAGGGACGACCAAACGACTGAACAGCAGGCTACATGGGGTGGGGTGACCAGGCTGGTGGGGGTCAGTGAGGGGTGACCAGGCTGGCAGGGGGGGCAGTTGGGGGCAACCAGGTCAGCAGGGAGGGCAGTTGGGGGCAAACAGGCCCCAAGAGGGGGGCAGTTGGGAGCAACCAGGCCGGCAGGGAGGCAGTAAGAGGTGACCAGGCTGGTGGGGGGGCAGTAAGAGGCAACACAACCAGGTCAGTGGGAGGAGCAGTTAGGGGCAACCAGGCTGGCATGAGAGGTACAGTTGGGGGCAACCACACTGGCAGGGGGGCAGTGAGGGGAGACTAGGCCAGCAGGGTGGGCAGTAAGGGGTGACCAGGCTGGTGGGGGGGGCATTTAGGAGCAAGCAGGCCAGCAGTGGGGGGGCAATTAGGGGCAATCAGGCCAGCATTCAGAGGCAGTGAGGGACGATCAGGCTGGTGGGGGGGCAGTTAGGGGATCAGGCCTAAACCAGCAGTCGGACATACCCCAAGGGGTCCTGGATTGGAGAGGGTGCAGGCTGAGCTGAGGGGACCCCCCCCATGCACGAATTTTGTGCACTGGGCCTCTAGTTCTATAATAGTAGGAGACCAATTTAGCTCATATAGAGTAAGACAGGTAGACTTTATGTGGCTTCTAAGATGATAAACAGAATATCAGTGTTAATGCTCATAAACATGGTTTCCCCTTTATACTCCCAACTGACGCACTCCCCTGAAATTGACAAACTTTATGGAATTCAGTCAACTGCATTTCATTTTTCTTTTGTTTCTTCCATACAGAGTGATTTAGCAGATTTCTGACATTTCCCTTTCAAATAGGGCTGTGTATAAGCAAAGCATATGTCTCCTGTGCATTCTAGCCAGTTTAATGGTCTGTGAAAGCCTGAGAAATGTTCAATCAACCGAATGACCTAAGGCTTCTTCCTGGATGTCCATATACCTTTCTCTGGAGATGTGAAGACTACATTATTCTGGGAAGCTATGACAGTAATGGTTTGGTCAATTAGTATAAGTACTAGAGGCCCGATACACGAAATTCAGGCAAGGGGCTTGGCCCTCACAGCCACAGCTTCATCCGGAAGGTCATTTGGCTATTAGTCTAATTAGCATATTATGCTTTTATTATTATAGATTAGCTATGACTAAACCCAACTGATGAAATTGTAGTTTTAAGTATTTTGGATATTAGGTACTATGCCTCTGTGGAAGAAATTATATATATATCTAATCTAATAAAGAGAAACATGCAAATTGACCGGACCTCCACTATGCCCCAAGCCATGTCCACCAGCCAATCACAGTGACTATATGCAAATTAACCCAAAAAGATGGCAGCAGGCAGCCACAGAGCTGGAGCAAGCAGGAGCCTTGGTTGCCCCAGCGATGGAGGAAGCCAAGCTTCCCGCCTGCCCTGGCCACTGTGGCCTCCGCTCAAGGCAACAAAGTTTCAATTATAGAAGATAAATAAATCCCAGATACCTGCTTCCAGCCAGCCTCCACTGGGAGCTTGGGTGGCTGGGGGC
>NW_005370538.1:124683-129690 GCF_000412655.1 Myotis brandtii
GGGCGAGCACAGCGGCGGTGGCAGGAGCCTCTTCCACCTCCGTGGCAGTTGGACATCCCCCAAGGGCTCCTTGATTGCGAGAGGGCGCAGGCCGGGCTGAGGGGCCCCCCCCCCGGAGTGCACAAGTTTTTGTGCACAGGGCCGCTAGTATATATATATATTACCCTTTTTGTAGATTAAATCAAGTTACAGTCAATAATTCATCAAATCCATTTAACAAAGCCTGTCAAGGCTTGGAGGATCACTCTCAATATTGTTTCTCCTTCATTTCTCTTCTCTTATTGAAACCTCTTCTGAGGGAAAGATTTGAAAGTCATTTGTAAAAGTGTAATAAGGCTTCAGGTATGTGCTCCTCTAGGGACATTCTCATTTTGTTGTTGTTGTTTTGTTTTGTTATTTGTTTGTTTGTTTTCAGGAAAACAAGAAATCCTAAGCCAAAAGAATTAAACCCCAGTTATGAAATTTGACCAGCAATGAAATGAGCAGAACAATTAAGTTAAATGCCCACTTTATTAGCGTTCTCTAGAGAAACAGAACCAATAAGATGTGTGCGTGTGTGTGTATGTGTGTGTGTAAATAAATTTATTTTAAGGAATTGGCTTTTGTAATTATGGGGGCTGACAAATCTAAATCTGCAGTGTGGGCCAGCAGTTTGAACACCAGGAGAGCCAATTCTCCAGTTCCAGTCCAAAGGCAGTCTACTGGAGAATTCCCCCTTCCTCAGTGATAATGATCTCTTTGTAGTATTCAGACCTTCAAATGATATCCTGAGGCCCACCCACATTATGGAGAGCAATCTGCTTTACCCAAAGTTCATGGATTTAAATGTTAATCTCATTCATAAACATCCTCCAACTTGACACATAAAATTAACCACCTCACAGACCTTTGATAAAGAATACTGAAAATATGTTTCTATTTGTTTACTTATTATATGATTTGTATCCTCCATTATATTGGAGACTTTTATTTGCAGTTCTGTTTAAACTAAAAATAGTCACATACCTATCCTCATATTTAAAATGTTATTTGATCTTCTATTTGTATACAGATATGAAAAAGAACTTATTGGAAATGATTGATCATGTCAAATTTGACAAATGTATATATTGAGCACTTATTATATGATAGGGATTGTAGGAGAGATAAAAAATAAGTAAGGCATAGTCTTTAGTGTCACATGGAAGGCAGAATATTAATACTCTTATACAAGAAGTATAAACACAATCAAGGGGAATTCAGAGAAGGGCAACATCACATCCCATTGAAATAATATATCCATTCTGTCTTCCTTTCCTTCAACAAATATTTATGAAGTTCTGCTACTAGGTCAATCATTATTTTATTTTCTGGAGATACAGCAGTAAAATAAGTAAACTCCCTGTCCTCATGGAATTTGGTTTCTAGTGGGGGAGACAGACACCAAACATGAAAACAAGTAAGTAGGGTGGTTTCAGGTCCTGATAGTATTTCACATACTGGGGTAATGGGAGAGAAGGTTATTGGCATTGTAATTTAAGTTAGAGTGGGCAGGCCTTTCTTTCTACAGAGTGGCATTTGAGCTAACACCTGAGTGATGAGAAAGGGTTATCTATGCCTATGTCTAAATGAATAGCATTCCAGTTAGAGGGAATAGAAAATATAAATCCTCTGTGGAAGAAATGAAATTAGGATGAGTCAGATGAGTCCAAATATATTGTAATATTTTATGTCCAAGGTAGATTCTTTTGCTTACTTTTCATTTTGTACAAGTAATGAACAATTAAATACATTATGAAATATCTATCTAAAATCATGAAGAATAGGGGAGAGGTCATCAGGGGGACTATCCAGAGTACATACAAAGCAGTGAAAGTCCTCTTTCCTCAAAGACTTTTGCTTTCTAATTTCAAAATGTGAATAATATGAATAACTCTGTTTTAAAATGTTTTTATTGATTTCAGAGAGAGGAATGGAGAGGGAGTGAGAGATAGAAACACCAATGATGAGAGAGAATCATCGATTGGCTGCCTCCTGCACACCCCTCCTGACCAGGAATCAAACCATTACCTCCTGGTTCATAGGTTAATGCTCAACCACTGAGCAGCACTGCCTTGGCTAAATAGTTATTTTTATACACCTCAGTAGAGGATTAAGTCTATCCCATTAATATCAAAGTGAGAATAATCTTGATCAGGTAATGGAATATTTTCTATGTATACCAACACAATCTCAGGTAATTGGAAGGAGACTTAA
Organism: Myotis brandtii; assembly: GCF_000412655.1. Lineage (NCBI taxonomy): Eukaryota > Metazoa > Chordata > Mammalia > Chiroptera > Vespertilionidae > Myotis > Myotis brandtii. The sequence continues at coordinate 126,919 of NW_005370538.1, forward strand.
AATTGTCTCATTGTAGTACTTCCTATGCTTCTGTCCCCACCAAGAGTTTGCTCACCTGAAATCATTATCCTTGCAGCACTTATTCCTTGGTCTGAGACCTATACCTATATCAGTCAGAGTTCTTAGTTATAGATAATAGAATCCATTCTAGCTAGTGTAAGTGGCAAGGGGTTGTTTATAGATTGCAAGATAACTTACAGAATGTCTTGGAGGGTGAGGGACCCAACCTTAGATATTGCACAGCCAGTAACAATACAACCAAGTGAAAAGCCCAACCACACCATGGGGCTTCTCTAGCAGAAATTCCACTAACACCACTGCCTATCACTCAGCACCTATAACTTTAGACAACAAATTGTAGAGCTTCCACCATAGTTTCCCTAGAAGATTCACTCTTTATTCAGAGCCCACCTCCCTCTCAAATATAACAGGCAAGTACATCTGACTAGTGAAGCCTAGATCATGGGCACAAGCTTAAATACAAGCGAATCTGGGAAATGCAGTTTCATGGTTTCAAGACTTTTTGTAGAGGAAAGTATGGTAGAAGAGGATTGGAATGAACACTGAGTGAGACATTTTGCAATATTTTTCATATTTCCTCTCTGATCTTTCTTGAGATTAAACATCTCCAGTTGCTTTAAATGTCAGAGGATGTTATGTTTAGAATCTGTTCACCATCCTGGTCATTCTCCTCTGGGCATATCTCAGTGCAGGTCCCTCAAAATGCCAAACCAAGAATAGGGTAAAATTACCAGGTATCTGTTGGCCTGTGCAAAATGAAGCAGGTCTATCATCATTTTTAGATGCAGAACATCTAATAATACAGCTTCATAATGCTCATGGAATCTAGTAAGACAGCAAGATTTATTTACATGTCCCTCACTTTTTAAAGGCACATTACCCCAAAATTATACTACTGTACTTATAGAGCTTGTTTTATACACAAAAGCAGGACATTGAAATATGTCACTATTAAATTTCATCTTGTTAAAATAAAAATCCAAAACTTGATATCAAGAGGCTAAAAATAGGCAAAATCTGTTTTCCAATATAAATAGTTATCTTTACTACCTTTGTCTCTACTAAGGTTTGGCTAAGCATGTCCACTATGTTCTAGCTCAATTCATTAATATAAATGATTAATGTGACAAGGCATATGACAGGGACCCATTAGAGATGGGTTAATATTGATATATTAATTAGAATAAAGATAAAAGAACCCAATATGTATAATCACAACTGTCTTGTCCAAATACATCCATAGGGAAGGATTTATAAAGTGCCATAAAAAAATCCAATTACATAATTTTCACAGAACACCCTTGATCTGTCAGTCTGATAAAATTCAACATAATCTATTACATCACCTTACCCCCAGAACAGCTCTGCCTCTTGATTTCCCTGTTTCTGACAAAGAGGCCCTTTCTCCTTTAGGTCACCCAGGATTGAAAATTAAACATCTCTGATACCTTCAACTCCTTCTCCCCATGATCAACTAATCACTAACCCAGTTGTTTATTCTTCATTATAATGCTCTGAAAATTTTATGTCTCCATTTTATACTTTCAATACCCAAATCCAGGTCCTTATCACTTCAGAGATGGACCACTGCAAAAACTTAACTGATTTCCCTCATTCTTTTATGTAGTGACATTATGAAGAATGGCTCTCTTTTGTCCTAGTCACTCTCATGTATAATGCATTCTCCTACTTTCTCTGTACACATATAAGACATTTTGGGGAGGGGCTTTTTGTCTATTTCAACCCTTCTGAAACCAACTTGAAGGCAAATATTATAGTACCAACCCCCCATTATTCTTCAAACAAATAATACAGAAATACTGCTTAATAGGTATATAGTACACAAATACACTAACTAGCTGCTAACTAGAGATAGAATCCATTGACTCAATTCACTTATTATAGATAGCTATGGAATATTCATATAGCACCACAGTTATGTGACGATAATTAGATGCAACTTTTTAGAATCAAGACCACCATATTGAATTCATCTGAATGGTCTTGTGGTAAAGTATTAGGAATTTGTCATTTGAGAATCTTCCAAATACATAGGATGCAACTCCAAGTAGAAATCTATTGGCAGACAAAATGCCCTGAGTTCAGTGCTTCACTTGCAGTGTTGGGCTAAATCTTATTTGGCAGTAAAATCCATCCAGAGACCTCTAGAGACTCATTAAAACAAGATAACACTGAAGCATAGCAAAATGGTTTCCATTTGAACCATCATGCCAGCTTAATAGATGTATGAAAAATAAAATGATTGAGTAGTTTCTTATAAGGACATTCATCTAACCAGGCAGTTCCTAAAAACAGTCAATATGTATATACTTATTAGGTCAATGTAGTTGAACTAACTTCTTTGAACTGTATGATCTAAACACAAGTGACAGGAGAGATGGTCTGATGCCACATCGAATATGTGCTAGAACAGTAAAAATAAATTATATAACTTTAAAGTTGAAGTATTACTACATGAATATGCCTCATTTGTATGACATAAAAATCAGAATAATCACTCTATGGGAAAATTACTTACTGATGAGCACATAGAACAGTGGCTCCCAGTCCTGTATATGATATATATTTGTCTCAAGTCACAAAGCAATTAAAATGTTCTTTTTTCTAGTCATTAGAACAATTTGTTGTCATTGTAAGGCATTTGGAAAGTACATAAGCACAAAAGGAAAATAAAATTCACCTGAAATACTACTACTCAGATATTACTGCTGTTACCATTTGGTGAAAGTA
>NW_005370538.1:129790-143740 GCF_000412655.1 Myotis brandtii
TGCACACTCCCTACTGGGGATGTGCCCGCAACCAAGGTACATGCCCTTGACCGGAATCAAACCTGGGACCCTTCAGTCTGCAGGCTGACGCTCTATCCACTGAGCCAAACTGGTTAGGGTAATATATTTTTTACAAATAGAAATTTTATTGTGCATATTGTTAAAATAAATATTTTCTACAATCAAAAAATTGTTCTCCATTTTCTTATGTCATTGATATTGCTTAACTAACACCCATAAATCTATTATTATTAAATTTAATCTCTTTATTTAAGCTCCATTTTAAAAGACCTCCTGAAGGCATGATAACTAATCTCTGATAAAATATGAAGCTTTGTGGTAGCTGTCAACAAGTGTCAAATAGGTCCCTTGCAGGGAAGACTGAATGTTTATATTATTTCTTGAAGCCTCTATGATAAGGAAGATTGCACATTGGGAAAACTGCTTGTCTGGGAATTGGAAAATCTGAGCTTTAATTTTGACTCTGCCACTACCTCATTTCCTTATCTAGATATGGAATTAGAGAGAGGCGGAATATTGGAAATGATCTGAATATTCATTAAAAACCTATTACTATCTAGATAGAAGGTATAGGTAATCAATGTATTAGAATATCTACAAATTGGATGTTGAATTACTGAACAGCATATGCAGTTCAAAAGGTTATGATACAAAGCAGTGTTAGCTATTGCATTAAATTAACTGAACATATGGGAAAGGGTAAATAGAAAAAAAAATGTCAGCCCTTTTAAAACATGCTTTTCAATTAAAATAAACACACACAAAGATCTCCTTTACAACTATCGATATTTGTAAACAGTCATTAGATAATGCTAGGTCACTGATTTGCTGAAGTTGGAGTCTTGACAATCTATTGGCCCTTTCCTATAATAACATGCCTTTTTCTTTGACTATTTTTATTCACTCTCATTCCATAGCAATGATCAACATTGGTAAACTAGAGGTCCGGTGCACGATATTCATGCACGGTGGGGGGAGGGTGGGTGGTCTCTCAGCCCGGCCTGCACCCTCTCCAATCTGGAACCCCTTGGGGGATGTCTGACTGCTGGTTTACACTAACTGTCTCTGCCTACCAGCCTGATAGCCCCTAACTTGATCCCCTGCTGGCCTGATCATCCCTAACTTGCTTACCTGCTGGCCTGATTACCCCTAACTGCCTCTGCCTCGGCCCCCGGCCTAAGCCGCAGTCTGGCCTCCCTCTGTGGGAGGCGACCTGGCGGATCAGGGGAAGATGCCAGCCTCATTACCCCACTGCTGCTGCCACTGCCAGCCTGAGCCTGGGCCCTCGCAGCCCCTGCGGCTTTGTCCGGAAGGATGTCCGGAAGGTCATCCAGAAGATGTCTGCCCTAATTAGCATATTACCATTTTATTAAGTATAAATACCAAAGGAAGTCTCAAGCTGGATAGTTCATTATATTAAAGTTTTAAATTATAATATCATGTATCCTACTTATATTCTTTTTTAAAAAATATATATTTTATTGATTCTTCACAGAGAGGAAGGGGGAGAGACAGAGAGTTAGAAACATGGATGAGAGAGAAACATCGATCAGCCGCCTCCTGCACACCTCCTACTGGGGATGTGCCTGCAACCAAGGCACATGCCCCTGACCGGAATCAAACCTGGGACCCTTCAATCCGCAGGCTGACGCTCTATCCACTGAGCCAAACCGGTTATGGCCCTACTTATATTCTTATTAAAGTAGTTATGGTTAGTCTTTCCTGAACTGCATTTGCTGTTAACTCTTTTTAAATGGACTAGGAAAACAATTGTATATATGTATTAATGAGGTAGTCTATTTTTGGTTTTGGGGCTCAATTTTAGTGATGCAAAGTCACTAAAGAATGACATTAACTGTGTGGCTCTTCAAGACCTTACAGCTGACAGTGTAGATGATGAATCATACAAAGGAGCAGAGCTCTGACAAGGTTTCACAGTGATAAAGCATTGGGCCCAGAGACAGGAAAAAAAAAACTAGGAATCTCAAATTACTGTCACAGATATCTCTTAAGTTTTTAATACTAATCACAGGCACTTTTCCAGAATAAGAAGGAAAAGTCCCACTTTTCTGGCCACCTGATATTTTCCCCTGCACTGCTCCTGTGTCTGCCTTCTTTAGACCTAGTTTCCTTTCCCTTCATTTAAATTTTTCCTCAGTTTGCTTTGATCAGTGAGAGCGAAAAGTCAGAAAGAAGTCTTTGAGGGGTAGAGAGAGGCAATAAAACTCTGGGGGAATCAGAGATTTTGGCTGTGAAGTGCATTGCTCTGCTAGTCCCTGTTACTGGCCATAGAAAATATATTGACATATTGAAGAGACAGATAAAGGGAGGAGAGAAGGACAGAAAGCACTGAGTATCTTTTTTTCTTCTTCTCAGGGATATATGGGGGCCTTGCTCTGAATGATATGGGGAAATATGACGAAAAGTGACAAAGCACTGTTACATGTACTTTAAAGTTTGGCAGCAGGAGAACTGACTGAAAGACACGTAAACCTTCCTCACTGACACTTGTATCAACATGCCACTGGTTATAAGCCAGAAAAACCAGCTAAGAACTTTGTGGAAAAGAACCAGGGACCAAGGACTTTGAATGGAATCATTGGTCAGATTACAGCTTCTCAAGAGAATAAGGAATTGATAAGAGAGAAAGTCCTTTAGAGAAGCAACCAAAAGCTCCATCTTCTTTTGTTAAGTGTTCTGCTCATACTCATGAAAAATGCCTCTAAGACAGCTCCTAGAAGAGCCTTGAGAAAAATGAATATTCAAGTTTTTGCCTAATAATGAAAAGCAAAGGTTTAACTAGATGATTGCTAAAGCATGTCTCCAATATTTCTTCATCACACATCCCTATCAGTAAAATAATAATTACTCCCAACATGGCTGACATTTAGCTAGCGTAATCCTATACAGCCCTACCTATTGTTTACATCTGTTCTAATTGGCCAGTGCCCAATTAGGCTATAGTTCTTCTTAGACAGATTTTGGAAACAGAATTTCCTTTCATAATTTAGCCTGAGATCCACTGTTCATGGATAGGAAGGTATCTTTGGAGTTCACATGGAGCATACTTCCTATTTATTTATTTATTTATTTATTTATTTTGTTAATCCTCACCTGAGCATATTTTTTCCCACCACTCTCTATAGAAAGTGTAAGGGATGGAATAAGGAAAAAAGAGAGAGAGAAACATCAGTGTAAGAGAGACACATTGATTGGTTGCCTCCCACACATGTCCCAGCCGGTGCCAGGGGATTAAACCTGCAACCCATAATGGGGGGATAAGGACATATATGTAATACCTTAATCAATAAAGAAAAAAAAACCTGCAACCCAGGTATGAGCCCTTAACTGGGAATCAAACCCAAAACCTTTCATTTCCCAGGCAATGCTCTAACCACTGAGAAACTCTAGCCGGGGTCAAACTTCCCTATTTTATACTGACAGCCCAATGCTGCCAACTATTGAAGGACTAACAAAATTAATAAGTTAGGGAAGACTTGGGGAAGGGGTAAATACAAATTAATAGAACTAATAGATAGCAGATGCTTTGGGAGTCCTAGGAGGAGCCTATTAATCCTCTCATCATCTCTGTTTTAACATATTGATGGTTGAAGGGAGTTCTCATTGCTGTATATCTCCACCAAAATCAGGAGACCCCAGGACCTCTGGCTACTTCAAAAGCCATATAGCCAAAAGAAATCTAGGAAATGTCAACTAGCAGCAGGGACATGCTCTAGGTGGGTTCCCCCAAATAGCACCTGTAGTAGGCAGAGCAGCTGAAGCAACAATAAGACAAAGTGGTTAGCAGTGGCATCACTAAGTTTTACAAACCCCAGGATAAGACCCACATACTACCTGGTTCTTTGATAACTGGAAGCAGTTAGTATATCTGGTCACATGGCTATAACTAGTATCCTGCTGTCTTTTCAGTCCAGCTTGTGGTTACTGGGTGTGGAGGAGAAGCACCACAGAACAACGCCAATACCAGTCATTCACCTGCTCAGAATGAGGGGTGTGAAAGGCTGTAAGTATGAGAAAAGTAGCACTAAAATATAAACATTCAGATTCTAAAATAGAAGATTAACTCCGTTCCTATAAGCAAATACAGGAGGATCTTTGAAGTTCATGATTCCTGCACGTCACTATAAGGTGCCGTGGGCAAACTACAGCCCGCGGGCCGGATCCGGCCCTTTTGAAATGAATAAAACTAAAAAAAAAGACCATACCCTTTTATGTAATGATGTTTACTTTGAATTTATATTAGTTCACACAAACACTCCATCCATGCTTTTGTTCCGGCCCTCCGGTCCAGTTTAAGAACCCATTGTGGCCCTCGAGTCAAAAAGTTTGCCCACCCCTGTTTTATAGTGTAGGTGCAGCCCTACTAAGAGGCAGAGAGATTGGCTGAAATAGCCAAACATCCTTTTCAGTTTGATATAATGCTGTCAGAGACACTGCCCAGCCATAAAAAACTTGGCTCAACATGTCCAGGAAACTCAGAGAGCTGGGTTCCTTACAAAGTGGGCTTTATCATGGTATGATAAAAATTACATAGATTATGGAGCTGGGTATACCTTGGTTTAGATCCCAGATGAGCCATTGAATGTGTATCTTATGACTTAAATCAACATGATCTCAGTTTAATCTTTTGTCAAGTGAGACTAATAATAGCAACTATTTACTAAAATTTAATAAGGATTAACTAAAATATTGTGTACAAAACTTCTTGTATAAGGTGCCCAATAAGTGGTTATTTATTATCCTCCTACTTTGCTCTCATTTTTTTCTTGGCTTCTTGGAGTACATGGACTTAAGTCACAGATACCGACATAGGTCTCTGAAGGCCAGCGAAGGGTGGTTAAGCATGATACTTTTGTCCAGACTCTAGCTAAAGACAAAACAATTCCTGCCTTGTGGACTCAGAGAAGCTCTTCTATAATAATCTGGAACATGTAGAATGGATGCTAAAATAAACAGTTCATTAAGTCAGAACATTTAATTCACTAGTATAAGAGGCAAGAAGGAAAACTTGACTTCTCCAGGCTCTTTGATCTACCTTGTGTATCTTTGCTCTGAAGACTTTGGCCAGATGGGCTTCATAGGATTTTGGCCTGTCAGGGTAGGATATGCTGTGGGAAACTCATCAGTCCTCCAGCTTTGCCCCAAATGTTTGATAATTATCCCCATATATGAAGATCTCATATTGACTGAGAAGTCTGGGAATTGAAGAGTATAGCTAAAATCTATACTTCCTTTGGTATTTATACTAATAAAATCTTTCTAGACAGCACAACCTTTTTTAGAGTAGAGAAGAGGAAGACCAAGAAAGAAGGTTGCAAGCAGTAGTATTGCCAAGCAGGCTGCCCTACTTACCTTGTCTAAGATCAGCCACAAAGTTTTCTCTCAGACAAATCTAATGGAGTAGTGGCCTAAAGCCAGACATCATAAAGAATCTAGTTCAGAAAATAGCTGAGAGTGACAAATGCTTATCAGAGCCAAGTTGTTTCCCTAGCTAGTCTCTGCAGATACTTTAAGAAATGCTGGGAAAAAGCAAACATGTTATACATGTGTCATAGATTATATGTAAAATTGGAATTTACTACGTTGAATTTGCTTGAAGATAACTTAGAAACTATTTCCTTATAAAAAGACTCACACCAGGATTTCTTTCAACCATATATTTTAGAATGGCTTGTCTCCAAATGCAACTTTTCATGAACTTAGCTATTAAGTAAAAGTCCTGCACAAAGATTGAAAGAAGTGATGACTTATGAAGAGCGAAGGAAAGCAAGCATGAGCTGGACACAACTCTTTCCACTTGTTCAACTGCTTTCTCATTGGTCATCCTGCACTAACAACCAATTACCAAGAACAGCTGACAAAGTTGCTTAAGGACCTGAAATTATGAGTGTGTCTCCTTAATTTTCTGGAATCAAACATGGCCACAAAGTTGTTATGTGTAACAGAAGCTCTTGTAATAAGTATTATGTTCTGTAGCTATATACTAATGTTAAACCTATTAAAAAGTGATTCTAGCCCTGGCCAGTATGGCTCAGTTGGTTGAGCATCATCTCAGTCACCAAGAGGTCACTGGTTTAATTCCTGGTCAGGGCACATGCCTGGGTTGCAAGCTTGATCACCAGTAGGGAGCATGCATGAGACAGCCCATCTCTATTGATGTTTCTCTCTCCCTCTCCTTTCTTCTCTCTCTCTAAAATCAATAAAAACATATTTTTTAAAAAAATGATTCTAGGGACCCAGACAGTCCACATGTGTCAGCTATAGCTCTTTGGTAATAGAGAAGAAATTATAATTTAGAAAAGCAAGAAGGAAATCAAATTAGTTTCTATTAAAATTAAAGGAAAGCCTTAGCTGACTTCATTAAGACAAGTCAAAGCCATTAGGAAATCAAATTACATGTCTAAAATCATGAAGCCTACAGATAGGGCAATAAGGATGAAATATTTCTTTTCTAAATTTATCTAATATTATCTCAAAATCCTGGTTGAAACATAATTCATTTTCTTATGCCCCTTTCCTAGTTAGAGTTATAGAACTTTACATAAGAGGCTAAAATTATCCTATAGTAATATGCTAATAGGATTTTCATTCCCTGTTTACACCTGGATTTGTATCCTGGCCAAAAACAGTCCATACCATCAAGAGCAATTTCAAAATAAGCCAAATATTTGCTTGCATTTCTTTAACATTGCTATATCAGTCAGAAATCCAGCAGAACATAGACGACATACTCAAATAGTATAAGAAAGGAATGTTTACAATAGGGGCCATTTTTACAAGATGGTAGGCAGTGTAAGAAAAATCAACAAAAAAGGTAAAGTGTCTGGGGACAAAGAGCAGAGGGAAGCTGCTAACACACTTAGGACTGAAGGAGCCAGAGGAAGGAAGTGCTGTTACAGTGAGAGCTATAACTATAGGAGAAGGACCCCTCATCATAAATTGTGGCTCTTAATAAAGGACTGCAGCCATGCCAAAAAGCATATCCAGGTTGAATGTGGGGTAGAGAATCAATACCCTACCCAACTTCTCTCTCAGCCCATCCTTCGATCTCATGCTAGTGACTCCTGCTGACTGAATCTCACCTTAGCCCCAGCTACAGATCCAGGACATGCAGTACCTAGAGCCTTCAGGGGCACAAAGCAGAGGGGAAAAAAGTGAATGACTGTGGAAACAAAAACATAATAACCAGCACAACTGTGAATAGGGACTTATAAACCACATTAACATTTCCCTATAATGTCCCTTTCTCTTTCATCACTTCCAATAAATCACAGCTTTTCTCTTTATATACCCCTAAAAAGGCTCTCCAGCTCTCCACTCTATATCCTGTTTATTAATGTCTTATGCTTCTGCTCTTCCTCTTTACTCTTGATTCATTCTATGCCATAAAACTTCAAGAGTGAGTCTGATAAAGCAGAACACTCTTTCCAGTGTGTAGGAAAAAAAGAGACTGACACATACCAAGCTAGAATCACTTTTAGTAAGCAGGAGGAGGGGGAAAACTTGATAACTTCATTTATTAATCATTTTATGCATTTATAATAAAATTTCCTAAATTCTAACCTCACTACTCATTCCTTACAATCAGCATCACCACAACTACTACGCTATTCAATTGTCACTCTCTTAAAGACATATCTATTAACCCTCGAGATTTTTAGTCTTGTGTCTTAACTCTTCCAAGACCTAATGCTACCATGGTTTCTGGAATACCTTGCCTTCTTTCTCCAGGAGTTATAGTATTCTGGAAAAAAAGGTAAAATTGATTTTTTTAATTTTAAAAATTAAAACAATATAGTAATGAGCCTGCAAGCAGTTCAGTTTATCATTATCTGCATGTAGTCAGGGAAAGAGACAGTTAAAGAGAGCCATAGTAAAACCACTGTCATCCCAGGGTGACTGTATTCATACCCAGGTTAACTGTGTGCATACCCAGGCTATACTTTCTAGGAGCAACATCAGAGCCTCACACTACAGGAAAAATAGACTTCACTGAAGTACTCCAACAACAATATCAAGCCCAGAGCATCAGAGTAGGGCCAGTACCCAGAGTTGCTATCATGTATTATCTAAAATGTTCACTTTCCAAAATAATATATGAGAGATGTGAAGAAAAGAAGGAAAAACTGACACACATAAGGGGGCAAATTATCAGAAAACAACCTGTAAAATGGAAAACATGTCAGGTTTTACAAAATCTTCAAAGTAGTCATTAAAAGTGTGTTCAAAAAAGTAAAAAAAAGAAGATACTTAAGAAGTAAAGGAGTTATGAGGACAATGCTCCATCAAGTAGAAACTATCTATAAAGAGGTAGAAACTATAAAAAAGCACCAAATGGAAATTCTCGTGCTGGAAAACACAATAACTAAATTGAAAGTTTCACTAGAGGAACTAAACAGTACAGTGAATTAGTGAAACTGAAAATAGATCAATAGAGATTATGCAATCTGAAGACAATAGAGAAGAAAAAAGAAAAATTAAGACATCTTCAGGGAAACATTGGATATTATTAAGTGCACCGGTATATGCATAATGGGAGCAATAGAAGGAGAGGAAAGAAAGAAGAAGAAAATATTTAAAGAAATAATGAATCAAAACTTTCAAAATTTCTTGAAAAACATTAATCTACACATCCAAGAATCTCCATGAACTCCAAATAGGATAAAAGCTGAGACCCAAAAACAGACACATGATATTAAAAGTGCTAAAAGACAAAGAAAATGGGAAAATCTTGAAAACAGTAAGAGAAAAATGACTTGTCATTTATAAGGGAGCCCCAATAAGATCAATAGCTGACTTCTCATCAGAGACATTGGAGGCTAAAAGAATCTGATAATATATTCAAAATGTTCAGAGAAAAACTGACAACAAACAGTCCTATAACTAGTAAAATTATATTTAAAAATAAAGGCACTTCTACATAAACAAAAATCGAGAATTTACTGCTGGCAGACCTGCCTTAGAAAGAAAAAGAAAAGAAAGTTCTTCAGGCTGAAAGTCATCCCAGATAGTAATTACACACACACACACACACACACACACACACACACACACACACACACACTAAGGTAATTATGTGATTATAAATAACTAGAGGCCCAATGCACGAAATTTGTGCAAGGGCCTTGGCCTTTGCCCCCGCCCATTGCCACTGCAGCCAGGGGCCTCTGCCAACTCTGCCGCAGCCCCCGCCCTCACTCGCTGCTGCAGCCATGGCCAGGGGCCTCTGCCACCTCTGCCTCAGCCCCTGCCTACTGTGGCTTTGTCTGGAAGGACATCTGGTCTAATTAGCATATTGCACTTTTATTATTATATATTATATAGATAAGTAACATCAGTGAAATCATGGAGTAGGCAACTTTAAGATTCTGTCTACCCTGGACCCCAAAGAATTAACAAAAAACAAGCATAAACTGTCACAATCAAATTTGTCAGAACTGTGGAAAACAGTCAAAAGATTATAGCAACCAAACAAACATTGTATCAAGAAAAAGGCAAACAGATGTACCATACTACCCAGCACCTAGGCCAGCCGGCGAGAATCAGAGTGTGCAACCCTCCTGCCCAGCCCGCTGATTCAACCACAGGCCCTGCACTAACAAGCCCCTAGGCCCTCCAGTGAGTCTTGGAGGGTGTGACCCTCCAGCCAAGCCCACTGTTTCAGCCACAGGCCCTGTGGTACCTGGCACCTGGGCCCTTCGGTGAGAGCAAAAACGGGGACACAAAGAAACAACCCTCAAAGGAAAGAAAGGGAGGAATCACAAGAAAAGAAACTAAATGAAATGGAGGCAACCAATATGTTAGAAAAATAATTCAGAGTAAGGGTCATAAGTTCCTAAACCAGCTATATGAGAAAATCAACAATTTATGTAAGAATCAAGAGGAAATCAAGAATGATATAGCTACAATAAAAAAAGCACAATGGAAGGTTTCAACAGTAGACTAGAAGAAGTGGAGGACCGAATTAGCGAGTTAGAAGACAAGGCAGAAAAATTTCATGCACCGGGCCTCTAGTATTAAAAATAAACTATAATTAAAACAGTCCAAAAAAATTCAAACACTTAAAAACTGAATAGCATGCTAGTAAACAATGATTGGATTACCAAAGAGATCAAAGAAGAAATTAAAAACATCCTGGAAACTAATGACAATAAAAATACAACAATCCAAAATCTATGGGACACAGTAAAAGCAGTCCTGAGAGAGAAGTTCACGACTGGCGAGTGCAGTGGTGGTGGCGGGGGCTTCTCCTGCCTCTATCGCAGCGCTAAGGATGTCTGACCAAATACAGCAGGCTAATTTTTAAGTTGATAATTTTGTTTGGCTAATAAATGATGTTATAAATATCCAAATGACCCTTGCCAGAAAAAAAGGGTTCCCCATTCCTGCAAGTTTTCACCTTGGGCTGGTACCTAGGCTCAGATTAATCATTGAAGGATTGCTCTGGCACAGAGCTAATCTGCAAAGACTAAGAGAGGTGTCATTTGTTTGTCTTTCTTTTAGCTCCTGGAGGTCAAGGAAAACTCTTTCAAAACACTAGCTGAGTGCAAGCTAAAGAACATATATTTCAGTGACCATACATGACAAGGAATACAATCTTTGAAAAAATAGTTTGGGTTAGTCACTAAACAATCCTATATAATAAAAGGCTAATATGCAAATCAACTGAACAGTGGAACAACCAGTTTCTATGACGCGCACTGACCACCAGGGGACAGAACTCAATGCAGGAACTTCCCCATGGTGGTCAGTGCACTCCCACAGGGGGAGCGCTGCTCAGCCAGAAGGCAGGCTCACGACTTTAATGCCCCATAGACATCACTGAATAAATCCTCTAGACCAGTGGTTCTCAACCTTCTGGCCCTTTAAATACAGTTCCTTATGTTGTGACCCAACCATAAAATTATTTTCGGCCCTAACCAGTTTGGCTCAGTGGATAGAGCATTGGCCTGCGTACTCAAGGGTCCCAGGTTCGATTCCAGTCAAGGGCATGTACCTTGGTTGCAGGCACATCCCCAGTGGGGAGTGTACAGGAGGCAGCTGATTGATGTTTCTCTCTCATCGATGTTTATAACTCTCCATCCCTCTCCCTTCCTCTCTGTAAAAAATCAATAAAATATATTTAAAAAAATTATTTTCGTTGCTACTTCATAACTGTAATGTTGCTACTGTTATGAATTGTAATGTAAATATACAATATGAAGGATGGTCTTAGGCGACCCCTGTGAAAGGGTCATTCGACTGCCAAAGGGGTTGTGACCCACAGGTTGAGAACCATTGCTCTAGACAAAAAGAAATCAGCAAAGAAACAGCAATCTTAAATTATTCAATAAATCAGATGGACTAAATTGACATCTTCAGAACATTTCACCCCAAAGCTACAGAATATACATTCTTCTAAAGAGCACATGGGACATTTTCAAAGATAGACCACATATTGGGACACAGGCAAAGTCTCTCCAAATTCAAGAAGATTGAAATCATATGAAGCATCTTCTCAGATCACAATGGCATGAAATTAGAAATCAACTACAATAAAAACAATAAAAAATTTAAACACTTGGATACTAAATAGCATGCTATTAAACAATGATTGGGTTACCAGAGAGATCAAAGAAGAAATAAAAAAAAATCCTGGAAGCAAATGACAATGAAAACACAACAATCCAAAATCTATGGGACACAGTGAAAGCAGTCTTGAGAGGGAAGTTCATACCATTACAGGCCAACCTCAAAAAATAAGAAAAACTGGTAATAAGTTATCTAACTCTACAACTTAAAGAATTATAAAGAGAGCAACAAGAAAAGCCCAGAGTGAGCAGAAAGAAGTAAATAATAAAGGTCAGAATGGAAATAAATGACATAGAGATAAAAAAAAACCAAAACAAAACAGTACACAATTCAATGAAACCAAGAGCTGGTTCTTTGAAACGATAAGCAAGAGTGATGAACCTGTAAGCAGGCTCACCAAGAAGCAAAGAGAGAGGGCCCAAATAAACAAAATTAGAAATGAAAGATGAAAAATACCAAGGATTATTAAAAAATACTATAAAAAACTATATTCCAACAAACTGGTCAACCTAGAAAAAAATGGGCATATTCCTAGAAAATATAACTTACCAAAACTCAATCAGGAAGAATTAAAAAAATCTGAATAGGCCAATAACTGGGGGAAATTGAAGCAGTAATCAAAAAACTTCCAGCAAACAAAAGCCCTGGGCCAGATGGCTTCACGGGGAAGTTTTACCAAACATTCAAAAAGAACTAAAGCCTACCCACATCAGACTATTACAAAAAATTCAAGAGGAAGGAACACTTCCAAGGACTTTCTATGAAGTCAGCATTACCTTAATCCCAAAACTAGATAAAGACATTACAGAGAAAGAGAATTACTGGCCAAAATCTCTAATGAACATAGATGCTAAAATCCTCAACAAAATCCTAGCAAATTGGATCCAGCATTACATTAGAAAGATCTTACACCATGATGAAGTGGGATTTATTCTGGGGATGCAAGGATGGTACAATATCCACAAATCAATAAATGTGATACATAACATAAATTGAGAGAAAAAAATCATATAATCATATCAATTGATACAGAAAAGGCATTTGACAAAGCCCAACACCCTTTCTTTTCTTTTTTTGAAAATATATTTTATTGATTTTTTACAGAGAGGAAGGGAGAAGGATAGAGAGTTAGAAACATTGATGAGAGAGAAACATCGATCAGCTGCCAAGGTACATGCCCTTGACCGGAATCAAACCTGGGACCCTTCAGTCCGTAGGCCGACACTCTATCCATTGAGCCAAATTGGTTAGGGCACAACACCCTTTCTTGATAAAAACTCTAAGCAAGGTGGGAATAGAGAGATCATACTTCAACATAATAAAAGCCTTATATGACACACCTACAGCCAACATCATACTCAATGGGCAAAACATTAAAATATTTCCCCTAAGAATAGGAAGAAGACTGGGATGCCCACTTTCACCAATCCTGTTTGACATAATATTGGAAGTGCGAGCCATAGATATCAGACAAGAAGAAATAAAAGGCATCAGATTTGGAAAAGATGAAGTGTAACTGTCATTATTCATAGATGACATGATATTGTACATAGAAAACCCTAAAGACTCCATCAGAAAACTTAGGCCCGTTCACTATGGGGAGCAGGCCTAAGGGGTCAGTCAAACATCCCCTGAGGGCTCCTGAACTGCGTGAGGGCATAGGTCAGGCTGAGGTACCCCCCACAACTGCACAATTTTTGTGCACCAGGCCTCTAGTACTATATAAGCCTTCAACAATAAAAAACAAACAGCAAAACCTGGGGATGAGGAAAAATTTCAGTGATGCTAGTAGTTTAGGTGAGCCTTGAGGAATGGAAATGCTTACCTTCAATAATGGAATGAAGAATAAGAAGAGGAAATATTTATCATGGAGGAAAACAGGAAGGTCACATTAGAAAAAATACCAATACCTAATCACAGACTTAGGACAAATCAGCCTCCAAGATATAAGACCTTGGTTATCCTTTGGGGAAGAAGGGCAAGAAAAAAATTATACCGCTCAACATTTTCTAATGAGGCTGCAGAAAAATAAGAATTACTTTCTTGAACTAGAAAATTATCATTTCCATTAGGTTGGCAAGGGTTCAAACTAGTTCAGGAACTCTTTTTTATTTTTTTATTTTTTATTATTCTTTTTAAAAAAAGGGCAAGAAAATTATACCGCTCAACATTTTCTAATGAGGCTGCAGAAAAATAAGAATTACTTTCTTGAACTAGAAAATTATCATTTCCTCCATGTTGGCAAGGGTTCAAACTAGTTCAGGAACTCTTTTTTATTTTTTTATTTTTTATTATTCTTTTTAAAAAATATTATAATAAGTATTACAAAGGGTATTA
>NW_005370538.1:149752-158600 GCF_000412655.1 Myotis brandtii
GACACTTTAAAAATGGTAAAATGGTAGCGGTAATAATACTAGTTAAAAATAAAAATGTAGTAGTTGAAAGGGTAAAATCAGGTGATGGGAAAAAAAAAAGAAAAACAATGTTTTCTTAGTTAAAAGGTGAAAAAGTAATTAATTAAAAAAAAATAAAATAAAAATGTGCAGTAATGCAGGTGCTTCAGATCTTCTACTCTTCTTTTTGGCACGCCCGGAATTCAGGAGAATGTTGAATTTCCCTCTGATACACTGTTCCTCCGTGTTGTAAGCCACAGTCCTGATTTTAAGGCAGGCCGTATTGGTTCCCCTTACTGCTGTATTTGTATGTACAGAAGAGTCAGTTCGTGGCTCTGCCTCTGGGTGGCAGTGTGTCTGGATTGACCTCCAAGGCTTTAAGTCCTCTCTGACCAGGAGTTCTCTATTGTACCTGAACCAGCTCCGCCCAGAGCTGGTTCACCAGTCGCCACTCCCAGCTCTGTTTTCCAGGCTCCCCAAAAACAATCTTCCCCTACAAGCTCCGCTAGCGACCCCAACTGGGCAATCACATGCACTGGGATCAACAATCAAACTCACAGATTTAAGAGGAAGTGTGTAAACAAGAGCCTGGGAGGCTGTGGGAACTCGCAGGGCTCCACCTTCCAGAACTCCGCAGAGTCTCAGAGCTGGTTTTTTAATCGTTACCCTGCTCTTCAGGAACTCTTGTTGAAGAGGATTAATAGAAATGTTGGAATTTGAGATGTACTTACTTCTTATTGGAAATAAGAAGCTTGTCCAATTCCCTAGTTTACAGATTGAGAAAACAAGGCCAAGGGATAAAATTTGATTCTACCAACAACATAAGGAGGATCAAGAATTTGAGCTAGGTCTAATGGAATAAGGCTTGCATTCTAGTTTTTTATCATTATTATTATACTCTAGTATCTTGATTGGCAACAAGGGAAACAAATTATATGATACAGAAAATACTTCATCATTTTCCACTTTAAGATACCTTCACACACCAAAGAAAACAAATACAGATATCATTAGTTGATTGTTTTTTGTAGATGGGATTCCCTTGAAATATAGTACTTTTGATTAAGTAAATAATGTCCAGTTTTATATAGTGCTTTAGAATTGACAAAGCATTCTTATATATTCAATTTAAACACACAATAACCTTATGTGGTGGGTATTATTATCCTCAATATTTCAAATGGTCAAAGAAAACCAAAAGCCATGTAAATAAATTTGCAAGTGGTCCAAATCACACAACTAAAAAGTTTCTAAAATTCAAACCTAAATTTCTTGAATTCAAATCAACACTAGGAATTATTTTGGACTGCATCTTGCAACCAAACAAATCTTGCATATTTTGCTACCTAAGCAGTCCTCAAATCTGTCCCATCTTCTCCATGCCTACTGCCACTGGCCTACCTAATCCTGACTCTTATTGAGTCTCCCCTGCATTGTTGCAATAATATCTTAAATTTTCTATGTCTCCTCTTTCATTAGCCCTCATACAACAGACAAGATGTAATCTAAATGCAAACATAAACATTCATTTAAGATATAGCAAATGGAAGAACAACTCAAATATTGGCAGTATTTTAGTCCAAATGCATTAAAGCATTGTTATAGGGACTTCAACCATGTAGTGTTATGTAGTGTTTCTATGTGTATATGCCTTCATTACTTTTACAACCTATGGGAAGACAGGACTCACATTCTCAAAACACCAATACCCCAAAAGAAAAGGGAATATATAATAAAGTGCTAAATTGCATATAACAAAGAGCAGAAATATACAATAAAATGATTACAGAATTTATTGTCTTGGCTTGAGAAGCTGCTTTAAGAATTGTTTTCTCAACTTCTGGTCAAGAAGTGGTATAGCTAAATGCACACTCTCCCACAGCCATGTCAAAATCACAACTAAACTACAGAACAACTATTATTCAGAACCACCTGAAATCTAGTATAACAGAAGTCCTACAACTAAGGATATAAAGAAGCCACATCAAGACTTGTAGGATGTGTAGAGACACAGAACAGGCTGGCCTCACACCCACGTATGGCTGATAAAAATTGGGAGGGACTGGTTGGCTATGGAGGTACCCCCTGAAAAGTGAGGGGTCCCAGCCCCACACCAGGCCCTCCAGCCCAAGGTTCCAGTGCTAGAAAGAGAAGTCCCCATAATTTTTGGCTATGAAAATCAGGGGAAGATTAAGACTGAAGGAGACAGAGCTTCTGGAGGGCCCACACACAGACTTACATGGACTCATTCCCTCTGAGATCCAGCACTGGAGAAGCAGCTGAAAAGGCACCAGAGACATATTGGGAGGAACTGAACTATCTGGCATCAGGAAAAGAGCTGAAGGGGTAGCTTTCTCCCAGACAGAAGTGCTGGCATATGATACTATTACTTTTCTGAGCCCTCAACTGACAGAGCCAGCAGCTGAGTGCCAGACTCAGATCTGGCTATCACTGTTTGCTCTGCCCTAATGACTCCATGAGACCCCCCCTGCCCCACCCAACACTCAGGCCTTTCCAAGCTGTTTCCATTGGCTTTTCCATACAAATGGCCTGTCTTGACCCATGCTTCAGACTTTCCTAAAATAATTCAAACAAGCAGCATCTGGCCTCAGCATGTCCCATACCTCTCAAAAAGTGGCCCCAGACCTGGCACTAGCAGCAGCCAGCCTTGGTTTGCAGCTTAGCCTTTCCTGGGCACCTCCAAGACCAGCACAACTAGCAACTATCTGCAGATAGCTTTGTAGCTTATGTTGGGTGGCATCAGGCAGAACCCAGGTTGGCTGGAACCTCCCAGGAAGCACCATAGCTAGCTATACCCTGTGGACAGCTCAGACCACGTTGACTCACCACCCAAACACCTCCATAAGCAACACAATCAAGAAGTGAATTCAGTGGGAACTAGAGCCCCACTGAAATAAGTCCTGCTCCATAGGGTAGCACCAGAACAGCTAATCTTCCACAGTGATCACAGAATGTCCTTATAGATAATTGACCTGGAGATAAATCCCTCCCATAGACATGCCAACAGCAATCAAGACACAACTATAATAGGAGGGAGTACACAGCCCACACTGGGGGAGGAGCAGCAAATGAAGTGCCCAGCTTGGGTGATCAGGGAGGCTTTGCCATTGGACCCTACAGGACACATACTATATTAGTCCACTCTGCCAAGCCCAGGAGACATAGCAGCTATACCTAATACACAGAAACAAACACAGGGAGGCTACAAAATATGGAGACAAAAAAAGTTCCAAATGAAAGAACAAAACAAAACTTCAGAAAAAGAACTAAACAAAATGGAGACAAGCATTCTGCTATATGCAGAGTTCAAAACACTGTTTACAAGGATGTTCAATGAACGTAGAAGAAAAGTAGATAAACTTTGTTAGAACTTCAACAGCATGAAAAAATGACATGGAAACCACAAAAAAGAACCTGTCAGAAGTAAAGAATACAATAACTAAAATAAAGAATAATTTATAGGGAATCAGCAGTAGAGTAGATGAAATCCAGAATCAAATCAGTGATTTGAAATATAGGGAAGTAAAACACACCCAAATCAGAACAGAAAAAAGATAAAAGAATCCAAAAAAAATTAGGATAGTGTAAGGGGCCTCTGGGACAACTTCAAGTGTAACAACATTCACATCATGTGGTTGCTGGAAAGAGAGCATACCTGTTTGGAAAAATGATGGAAAACTTACCTAACCTGGTGAAGGGAATAGACATAAATGGATCACAGAGAATCCCAAACACGATGAACCCAAAGAGGCCCACACCAAGACACATCATTATTAAAATGCCAAGGGTGAAGACAAAGAGAGAATCTTAAAGGTAGCAAGAGAAAAGCAATTAGTTACCTACAAGGGAGCACCCATACGACTGTCAGCTGATTTCTCAACAGAAATTTTGCAGGCCAGAAAGGAGTGGCAAGAAATACTAAAAGTGATGAAAAGCAAGGAATTACAACCAAGATTACTCTACCCAGCAAAGCTATAATTTAGAAACAAAGGACAGATAAAGAGCTTCCAGATAATCAAAGGCTAAAATAGTTTATCACCACCAAATGTGTAAGAAATGAAATGTTAAAGGGTCTTTTATAAGAAAAAAAGCAAAAAATTAAATAAGAAATATGAACAATAAAATGGCAATAAATACATATCTACCAACAAGTCAATCTAAAAAAAATAAATAAATGAACAAGTAGAACAGAAACAGACTCATAGATGCAGAGAATAATTTGACAGTTGTCAGATGGGAGGAGTTGGGTGGATGGGTGAAAAACAAAAAGAGATTAATCCTTTTTGGTCCAACGTGGAGGATGACTCGACAGACCAGGCGCTAGGAGCAGGTCCAACGTCGAGCTGAGGTCTAGTGAGACAGATAACTTCAACATTCAATCCAGTCAATTAATTTGGACCAGACTGTTTGAATTCCAAAAATAAAATTGGACCGCAAAGGGTTAAGAAGTACAAATTGGGCCCTGGCCAGGTGTCTCAGTTGGTTAGAGGGTAATCCCATGCACCAGAATGTTGTGGGTTTGATTCCTGATCAGGGCATATACCTCAGTAGTGTGTTCGATCCATGGTCAGAGTGTGTATGAGAGGCAACCAATCAATATTTTTCTCTCACATTGGCATTTCTATCTCTCTCTCCTTTCCTCTCTCTCTCTCTCTCAAAAGTCAATAAAAAGATATTGAGTGAAGATTAAAAGAAAAGAAGTACAAATTTGTAGTTACAGAATAGACATGGAGATATAAAGTACAGTATAGGGAATATAGTCAATAATATTTTAATAACTATGTATGGTATCAGATGGATATGAGATTTATCAGGATGATCACTTAGTAAGTTATATAATATCTAATCACTAGGCTGCATACCTGAAACTAATATAATATTATATATCAATTGTAATAAAAATTAAAAATGATTTAAAATATATTTAAAGGGATTTTTTTTGTTCAAATTAAATTAGTATAACTGAAAAGTATCCATATTGTTTTGTTTTTCTTTTCGTCCTTGAAACACATGCTGGGAATATATCCAAATAATCCCAAAACACTAATTCAAAAGAATATATGTATCCTTATGTCCATTGCAGTATTATTTACAATAGCCAAGATTTGGAATCAGCCCATGTCTAATAATAGATGAGTGGGTAAAAAGCTGTGGTACATTTACACAATGGAATACTACCCAGTCATAAAAAAGAAGGAAATCTTACCCCTTGTGACAGTATAAATGGACCTGGATGGAGAGGATTATGCTAAGTGAAGTAAGTCAGAGGAAGACGATTACCATATAATTACACTTATATGTGGAATCTAATGAACAAAATAAACTAACACACAAAATAGAAACAGACACAGAGAGAAAGATAACAGATGGACAGCTATCAGAGGGGAGAGGGGTGGAGGGCTGGGTGAAAATGGTGAATAAATTAAGCAAAAAAAAATCCACCTCATGGACACAGACAACAGTATGGTAATCACCAGAGGGAAATGGGGGAGGAGGGAGGTAGAAGAAGGTTTGGGGGAATGAGTGATGATGGAAGGAGACTTGATTTGGGGTGGTGAACACACAATACAATATACAGATTATGTATTATGGAATTGTACACCTGAAGCCTATATAATTTTATTAACAAATGTCACCAAAAAAATTCAAAATAGAAATAAAATTACATTTAAGAAAACCACATGGAGCCTAGACAGTGTGGTTCTGTGGTTGAAGGTCAACCCATGAACCAAGAGGTCATGGTTCTATTCCAAGAATGGGGCAGGCAGGAGGCTGCCAATCAATGATTCTCTCTCATCATTGATGTTTCTATATCTCTCTCTCCTTGTCCCTTCCTCTCTAAAATCAATAAAAAATAATTAAAATTAAAATAAGTAAATAAACACATGCACACACTCAAATACATATATTGCTGTACAAATTCACTAGGATCACAAGTTCATTAATGAAAATGATACATCTGATTAAAACCATGATTATTTCCACTAATACTTTCACAGTAACTATTCTCAGCTCATCTCAAATGGCTTTTCAAGTTGCTGAAGGGAGGTTTTCCTCATCGAAGTGAAATGTCAGGCTTATAATAACCTCTGCCTGGAGATAGGAGCTAACAATCTATTACACCAAACCCTGAGAATCAATTAAACTACTTTATTGAATCAATGAGTCAAACTTTCATCAATCATCCTCTCTAAAACACGAAAGTACAATCACATTTCCCTTAGATATCCATTTATCTTAGTGTTTTTCCCTCCTTTTTAATTCTCCTATATATCTGTCAATTTTCTATTTTGGTGAAAGATGCGTGGCAAGCCAGGGAAGTTGCTGATAGAAAAAGACCACTAAATAAAATTTGTAGTGAAGAGCAGAATTATACAGTGAGGATGGGAAAGAAATAAAATACCTAAGAACTTTATTAATTCTAAGTATAAATTATTGAGAGGGAAAAATGGCGCCAAATAGGCATATCTGTTGCCCACACTGTCCCAGGGACAAACAGGAAATTCAACTAAACTGGAGAAAATTCACCTGGAATTACCAACTGAGGTCCATCTGAGGAGGAGACTTTATCAAAGAAGGACAGAAAACACCTAGAGACCAGTAGGAATGGCTAGATCGAGAGTTGAGCTAACCCAGCTCCCAGGGGTGGCAGGCCTGTAGGCCAAGACTGATGAGGGAGTGCTGGGCTACAGGAGGGTCTGTTCCCTTAGAAGTTAGAGGCCAGGAACCCAGAACAGGCTCCACAGGCTGGAGCACCAGAGTCCAGAACTAAGGCCCAAGTAACATCCATCTGCGAAAAGAGGTAGGGTAACCAGGAGATGTGTGCTGAACCAGCCCTGGTCCCCATGCTGCTAACAAACCTACTTTAGAGGGCAGATTGCCTACTCCCCTCAGCTTGTAGCCAAAGTCTGTGGAGACAGACACAAATGGTAGACCAGTGGATTGCTTGGAGCTTCAAGCAGGTTGCTGAAAGCCAAAGACAGTTCCTGACAGTGGTTAGCACCTGAGTACCTAACAGAAAGCCCACAATTGGCATATAGAATGGAAGAGTAGAATCCAAAGTGAACCCCCATGGCTCAGCTGAAACAAACAATGCCACTTCACTTTTATTTTATTTTCCCTTTTTTCCTTCCTTTTTTCTTTTCTTTTCTCTTTCTTTTCCATTTTAAAATTTATCTTATTTGTCTATATGTTTCATTGATTTGTTATTATTCTAGTTTCTGTTGTTTCATCCATATATCTAATTTTCCTCTTCCCTTTTCCTATTTCAATTTTTCTCTTTTTTTCAGTACTCACTTTTTTCTTCTTTCTTTCTTTTATTTTTCTCCTGCTTTCTCAATTTTTTTCTTTTTCTTATTTTAGGTTTATCTGCTTTCGCCTCCATTTTCCTTTACAAATATTTTATTGTCTGTTTATTTTGTTTCTCCCTCCTTTATTCTAAACCATTTTCCTTCCCTTATTCCTCTAATTCTTTATTCTTATTTTCTTATTTCAGATCAGCATGTACATATTCTGTCCCCTCCTTTTTTGTTGTTTTTTAGTTTGTGCTTTTGTTTGTTTTGTTTTCTTCTTATATTTTTTCTTTCTTTTTTTCTATCATTCTTGCTCTCTTTTCTTTTTCCTAATTCTCTCTTCTCTAGTGGTTGCTTTTGTTGGTTGTGTATTTTTTTTCTTTCTGTTTCATGTTTGGTTGTATTTTATTTTGTTCTGCTCAGTCAGCACTTCTATAATAGCTTGGATGACATGGTCAGGGGTTAACCACATAGTCAGCCAGCCTGAGAGGAGACTCCATCCATGAATGGAACAAAAATATTCAAGACCATACTACAACAGGAGAACCCAAAATAATCAGTTAGGTGCTTTCCTAGAGCACCCAGCTCAGGAGATCTAAGAGAATGCACCACTGGGTCCCAAAAAACATCTAGTACATGAGACTACCTCACAAAATCTAGGAGGCATAGCAGTGTGATCTAATGTATGGAAACAAAAACAAAGGGACAATAAAAAGGGGGGAGACAAAGAAACAACTCCCAAATGAAAGAAAAGGAGGAATTCCCAGAAAGTGAAGTAAATGAAATGGAGGTAAACAATTTGTCACATAAAGAATTCAGAGTAATGGTAAAAAGGTGCTCAAACAATTCATTGAGAACTACAAGCAACTTAATGAGAATTACACCAACATGAAAAGAGGGCTTGAAACAATAAATAAGAATCAACTGGAAATGAGAAATGACATAGCTGAAATAAAGAACACCCTGAAAGTATTCAAAATAGAAGAAGCTGAGGATTGAATCAGTGAATTAGAAGACAAGGTAGGGATAAAAAAAACAGACACCCATTCAGAGTAGCAAATGGTATATATATATATTAGCTCGGTGGACAAAATTCATGCACATTAAAAGGGAATTAATTAGCAGAAATATTTTAATATTGCTATTTGCCCTTTCTCTATAATAGAAGTGTGAGAGATGAAAGGAAATTAGTAAAATGTATATGAAAATAATATATAAATTTATTAATAAATAAACAGTAACAAAAGGATATAACAACAACAGAGGCATGACATTCATGATATGAAAACAACAAAAACATGACATAAAAACAACAGTGATGCAAACAATGACTGATAAAGTGATTAAACTTATTCTAATATCTCCCTGTACACCACATGAAGAGTGAAAACACTTTCAGAGTGCTTGATTAATTTCCCTTGTGATGAAGTACTTAGAACTTTAACTGTAACATCACATGCTCTTCAAACTCGAGAGAAAGCAACATATAACTGACCATGTGCAAAAACGGGTTCAGG
>NW_005370538.1:160142-166126 GCF_000412655.1 Myotis brandtii
ATTTCCAAGACAACCCCTGCAGGACTGACTTCCTTCCAGTTGGTCGAGCCTCAGGTTGTGATGTTACACGCAGGGTTTTTATATAAGTAGATATTAAAAAGCAGGAGGAGAGTCTAACAGAGTTTTGGGACAACATTGAAATGGAACAACATTCCCATTATTGGAGTACAAGAAGGAGTAGAACCTGAGAAAGGAATAGAGAACCTGTTTGAAAAAATAATGGCAGAAAATCTCCCTTACCTGGTGAAGGAAAAAGTCATTCAAGTTCAGGAAACACATAGAGTCCCAATCAAGATGAACCCCAAAAGACCCACACCTAGACACATGTTAATTATAATGGCAAGCATTAAAGACAAAGAATCTTATGCCATGACTGGTTTGGCTCAGTGGATAGAGCGTTGGCCTGTGGACTGAAAGGTCCCAGGTTCGATTCCAGTCAAGGGCATGTACCTTGGTTGCGGGCACATCCCCAGTGTGGGGTGTGCAGGAGGCAGCTGATCGATGTTTCTCTCTCATTGATGTTTCTAACTCTCTATCCCTCTCCCTTCCTCTCTGTAAAAATCAATAAAATATATTTAAAAAATACAAAGAATCTTAAAGACTTTAAGAGAGAGACAGAAAGTCACCTACAAGAGAGCCACATTAGACTGTCAGCTGACTTCTCAATAGAAACACTTCAGGCCAGAAGGGAATGGAATGAAGTATACAAAGTAATGAAAACCAAGTTACTGAACTCAAGACTACTCTATCCAGCACGGCTATTATTCAAAATCAAAGGTTAAATAAAGAGCTTTGCAGAAAAAAAATATCTAAAAGAGTTTATTACCACCAAACCATCACTGTAAGAAATGCTAAAGGGACTGTTGTAAGAAAAAGAAATAGAGAGAAAGAGAAGAAAACAGGCATAAAGAATAAGAATGGCAATGAATAAGTACCTATAAATAATAACTTTAAATGTAAATGGTTAAATGTTCCAATCAAAAGACATAGAGGAGCTGAATGCAAAAGAAAACATGACCTATATATATGCTGCCTACAGGAGACCTACCTCAGAACAAAAGATTCACACAGAGTGAAAGTGAAGGGATGGGAAAAATTTTTCCAGGCAAATGAAAATGAAATAAAATCTAGGGTAGCAATACTCAGATCTGACAAAATAGACTTCAAAGTGAAGGCCATAACAAGAGATAATGAATGCCAGTTCATAATACTAAAGGGATAAATACAACAAAAGGATATAACTCTGGAAAGCATATATGTACCCAATACAGGAGCATCAAAATACATGAAAAAAAAATTCTGGAGAATTTTAAAGGAGAGATCAACAGCAATACAATCATAGTAGGGGACTTTAACATTCCATTGATATCACTGGATAGATCGTCTAGACAAAAAAATAAACAAGGAAACAGCAAATTAAGAACAGTCTACTATTGTTTCTGGATTCTAAGATGGCTGACGACAGGACAGCAGGCTACAAGATAGTGTGTGAGTGAGGGAACAAAAGGAGAATGAGTGGATGTGTGGGGAGTGTATGTATTTGTGAGCGAGGGATAGCTATATTCCAAGGAATTGTTGGGGACTGCCGGACCAGGCTCTCCTGGCCTAGCAGCCTTTACTGCTGCTGAAATCTCTCCCTGAGCAGCCAGCTCTGTGCAGAGACTGCACCATCTTGAAGGGGAGAGTGGCAGTGATCTGAAGCCCAGCCTTAACTTCAACTGGGGAGACCCTCGGCTACCTCCCAGGACCCTACAACCACAACCCCAGGGACCAGCTACCTCAGCTGTGAACCCAGGATTACCAAGACTCCAGCCTCTCTGACTGCAGTCGCCTAGAACTCTGTCTAGGAGGAGACAAAGTGGTGTGAGTACACGGATGACCCCTGTGCCTTCTCACAGAGCAAAGAGAAAGAACATGAATTGATTAATATTCACCCAGAATTGGCAAATTAAACACAGCTGGTGAGAAATCCATGGACAGTGAGGAAATCCATGGACAGAAAGGTCAGCTATCACCTAGGGAGAGGTGAGATCTGGGTTCCAGGATGAAGGGAGAAATACGTGCAAAACGTGCATGAAATGCACACAACAGGAACTAGACTCTCAAAGGAAGATTGCACCCCACAAAATACGCGCTGTTGGGGTAAGTGTAGCCCTTGAATGTGGAAGGGAGTCCACAGGGCTGCGGGCAGAAAGAGACTAGAAATTAACCCAAGGCAGGGCTGGGCACAGGAGGGCAGTCTGGAGTTCTGCCAGTGCGTCTGCTGTGGAAGATGCGAGGGGAAGATGCGAGACTGCGTGCATCTTGTGGCTTTTTCTTTTCTTTTCTTTTTCCTTTTTTTTTAATTCTTGCTTCTGATTACTAAGTGCAGTACACAGGATCTTCCAATTAAAAAACACTCACCAAAACTGCAGGGGAAAGTTGTTTTTGTGGAACCTGGATAACAGAGTATGGAGAAACGAACAGAAAGCCAGGTCTAGGGCAGTCCATCCCTCTACCAACCCAGCATTAAGTGCGGCAGGGAAAGCCATCTAAATGCTGGGTAGGGGAGGAGCCTTTTAGACCCAGATATCAATACAGAAACACTGCCAACCAGGGGTTGTATCAGAAATTGACTCTTGTGTGAATGCAACTAAAGGCAGACTAAGAAACAAAGAGCTCCCAACTGCTTGAAAAAAGGATTGTGGTTTATGATGCAGAGAAGCTGTGGAGTGCAGGGAACTCCAATACTGGGCTGACTACCTGACAGGAAACAGACCTGCCAAATAGAACAGTAGAGGAAGTGAACAAACTTCACAACTTCATATTTTTATTTTTTTTATCTTTTACTTGAGAAACTATTTTTTTCTTTCTCACCTGATTTTACCTTTTTATTATATTTTTGTTTTTAATTACTATTATTACTACTATTATTTTACCTTTTTTACAAGTTTTGTTTTATTTTTTATTTATTTTATTTTATTTTGGGATTAATTATCTACATTCTATTTTTATTTTTCCTGTAGCATTATTTTACTCTATCTCAATTTTTCCTTTGTACCAACACTCTCTTCCTCACATTCCCCTTTTGCCCTGTTTCTCTTACCCTGCCCCGCTTTAGTTTTTCTCTATCCTTTCTTTTTACTCCCTGTTAAAAATTGATCTTACTCATATATCTAATTTCTGCTCCCCTGCTCCAATCCCATACACACTTCTCTCTTCCCTTTCTCCACTCTCCAGATTTTTTTTACTTCCCTTTTGTTTTTGGTTTTGTGTTGGTTTGTTATTTTCTTTTCTTTTTAAAAATTATTTGCCTTTTTCTTTCTTTATGTCTTGTAAATGTTTGATTGTTGATTAGTTTGGTTTTTATTGTTTGTTTGTATTAGTTTTTTCGAGTTTTTTGTTGTTTTTGTTGTTGTTGCTGTTTTTGTATTTGTTTTTGGGTTTTTTTTGTTGTTGTTTGTTTTTATTGTTGTTGCTGTTTTTTTGCTTCTGTTATTCCTTCCCTCTCTTGTTCTCTTCTTCTACTAATAGCTTAACTCAGTGGTTCTCAACCTGTGGGTCGCGACCCCTTTGGGGGTCAAATGACCCTTTCACAGGGGTCACCTAAGACCATTGGAAAACACATATATAATTACATATTGTTTACATGATTAATCACTATGCTTTAATTATGTTCAATTTGTAACAATGAAATTGGGGGTCACCACAACATGAGGAACTGTATTAAAGGGTCGCGGCATTAGGAAGGTTGAGAACCACTGCAGAGCACACCCAAGAGAAGAATAATGTATCTCTCACTATGATCAAAGAGGGAAGCTGAAAATATTACAGATGCCGTTTTTTGTTTTTTTACTATTCTTCTTATACACTCATTTGCTTCCTACCTCGTCTATACTGAATTGTGGCTATTTCCCCATTCATTCAATTCCTTGACCTTACCTTCTGGAAATAAGCTCTGCTTCCTCAGATTCATCTGGATGTTGGTTGTTTGAGGGTTTTTAGTTTAGATATTTTGGATTAGTTGTTATTTGTAGTTTGCATTCATTTCTGGGTATTTGTTGTTTGCATTTTTTGGATTATTTATTGTTTTATTGGAGATTTCTCACCATATACATATATTCCCTCCTCCTTTTTTCTTCTCTTTCTTTTTGCTCTTAATTTTTTTCTTTTCTCAATATCACTTTTGCACTCTTTTCTATCCCCTAACTCTCTTTTTTCTGGTGGTCACCTTTATTTGTGGTTATTAGTATTGTGAATACATTTGTGTTTGGTGCTCTGTGCACTGTGTGTGGTGTATTTTGTGCCTTTAAGTCTATGCAGGAGAGACAGAGCTACATGACCAGACATCCAGAGAGGAGCAGTCATAGGGAGACAAAGAAACAGCCAACATACAAAAGAAAGGAGGCATCACCAGAAAAGGAAGTAAATGAAATGGAGTCAAGCAAAATTTCAGAAAAAGAATTCAGAGAAATGTTCATACGGTCACTGAAAAGGATAGAAGACAAATTATATAATACGTGTAAGAACCAAGAGGAAATGAAGAAGAACCAAGAAGAAATGAAAAATAACATCACTGCAATAAAGAACTCAATAGAAAGCATCAACAGTAGACTAGAAGAGGAGGCGCACATCAGTGAGCTAGAAGACAAGGTAGGAAAAAATACCCAAGCAGAGCAGCATCTAGAAAAAAAAAAACACCTTAAAAAACAGGAGGAGAGCCTAAGAGGACTTTGGAACATCATGAAATAAAACAACATCTGCATAATAGGGGTGCCAGAAGGAGAGGAAACTCAGCAAGGAATAGAAAACCTGTTTGAAGAAAAAATGACAGAACACTTCCCTGATATAGGGAAGAAAAAACTCACAGAAGTCTAAGAAGCTCACAGAGTCCCAAACTAGATGAACCCCAAAAGATCAACACCAAGACACATCATAATTAAATTGGCAAACACCACCGACAAAGTAAGAATCTTAAAGGCTGCCAGAGAGATACAGAAAGTTACCTAAAGAGGATCCCCCATCATACTAGTGACTGATTACTAAACAGAAACACATCAGGCCAGAAGGCAATGGAATCAAATATACAAAGTCATGCAAAGGAAGGGTCTGAATCCAAGAATACTATACCCAGCAAGGCTAACAATCAAAACTGAGGGTGAAATAAGGAGCTTCACAGACAAAAAAAGGACTAAGGTGTACTATTACACCAAACCAGCAATGACAGAAATGCTAAAGCGTCTGCTGTAAAAAGAAGAAATAGTAAGGGAAGAAGGAACACAGGCATAAAGAATAAAAATGGTGACAAACAAGTACCTATCAATAATAACTTTAACTGTAAATGGATTAAATGCCCCAATCAAAAGACATAGGGTAGCTGAATGGATAAGAAAACATGACCCATATATCTGCTGTCTACAGGAAACCCACCTCAGAAAAAAAGGACTCACACAGACTAATGGTGAAGGGATGGAAAAAGGTTTTTCAGGCGAATGGAAATGAAAAAATAGCTGGGGTAGCAATACTTATATCCGACAAATTAGACCTCAAAGTGAAGGCCATAACAAGAGATAAGGAAGGCCACTTCATAATACTAAAGGGAGCAATTCAACAAGAAGATATAACTCTGGTAAACATATGCACCTAATACAGGAGCACCCAAATACATAAAAAAAAAACTTCTGGAGGATAACAAGGGAGAGATTGACAGCAATACAGTCATAGTAGGGGACTGTAGTACCCCCCCACAAAAACACCACAGAACATATCCTCTAGGCAAAATATCAGCAAAGAAACAGCAATCCTAAATGACTCACTAGATCATATGGAATTAATTGACATCTTTAGAACATTTCACCCCAAAGCCACAGAATATACATTCTTCACAAGTGCACATGGGTCATTCTCAAAGATAGACCACATATTGGGACACAGGCAAAGTCTCTCCAAATTCAAGAAGATTGAAATCATATGAAGCATCTTCTCAGATCACAATGGCATAAAAC
>NW_005370538.1:166199-167372 GCF_000412655.1 Myotis brandtii
AGAAATCAAAGAAGAAATAAAAAGCATCATGGCAACAAATGACAATGAAAACACAACAATCCAAAATCTATGGGACACAGTGAAAGCAGCCTTGAGAGGGAAGGTCATAGCTCTACAGGCCTATCTCAAAATACAAGAAACAATGGTAATGAATTATCTCACCCTACAAATCAAAGTGTTAGAAAGAGAGCAACAAGAAAAGCCCAGCATAAGCAGAAGAAATTAAATAATAAAGATCAGAGTGGAGATAAACGACATAGAGACCCCCCCCAAAAAATATACAAAAGATCAACAAAACCAACAGCTGGTTCTTTGAAAGGGTAAACAAGATTGATGAACCTCTAGCCAGACTCACCAAGAAGCAAAGAGAGAAGACGCAAATAAACATAATCAGAAATGAAAGAGGTGAAGTAACAACCAATCCCACAGAAATACAAAGAATTATGAAAAAATACTATGAACAAATCTATTTCAACAAAATGGACAACCTATACCAGTGATGGCGAACCTATGACACACGTATCAGAGGTGACACATGAACTCATTTTTTTGGTTGATTTTTCTTTGTTAAATGGCATTTAAATATATAAAATAAATATCAAAAATATAAGTCTTTGTTTTACTATGGTTGCAAATATCAAAAAATTTCTATATGTGACACGGCACCAGAGTTAAGTTAGGGTTTTGCAAAATGCTGACACGCCGAGCTCAAAAGGTTCGCCATCACGGTGCTGTCCTCTCCTCTGTTTTTACTCTTTTTACTTATGCTCTCCCCTCTGTCTGAAGTGCCATGTCCCCTGCATGTCACCAGACTGACTCTTGCTCCTTTAAAAAGACTCAGCTCAGCCCCTACCCTCATTCCATCCCATCCCAGGCTAGGAGACTTCCCTGGAATCCCGAGTCCCTGCCTGAGTCACCGTCCCAGTACTTAACCCTTTGACTGGACTTGGTGATTTCTCCCACTACCAGGGGTGGGCAAACTTTTTGACTCGAGGGCCACAATGGGTTCTTAAACTGGACCAGAGGGCCGGAACAAAAGCATGGATGGAGTGTTTGTGTGAACTAATATAAATTCAAAGTAAACATCATTACATAAAAGGGTATGGTCTTTTTTTTTTAGTTTTATTCATTTCAAACGGGCCGGATCCAGCCCGCGGGCCGTAGTTTGCCCAC